>NW_015150595.1:1028083-1035798 GCF_000732505.1 Cyprinodon variegatus
TGGAGCTATAGAATTAAACTGAATTGAATTGAATTTATTATTTCCTGATACACATATCTGTATTTTATGTGTTTTATTAACTTCATTTCTTGTGTCCAATTTTAATTTGCTTAATTTCTCCTGATTTCTTTCACTTTCTGCATCAGGCATCATTCATCACATGAAGGGGGAGTATGAAACGGCGCTGAAGCTCCATAAAGCCCACCTGTCTTTAGCCCAGGAACTGGGGGACTACGCAGCTCAGGGGAGGGCCTACGGTAACATGGGCAACGCCTACCATGCTCTGGGCATCTACGACCAGGCAGTGCGGTACCACCGACAGGAACTGCAGATCTCTCTGGAGGTTATTTCTGTAGTCTTTCTGTTAAAGGCAGAGATGTCAGGTCGCATTCCTCTTGGATGAATCTTTTCTCTTGGTGCTGCAGGTGAACGATCGTCAGTCACAGGCATCTACTCACGGTAATCTGGCTGTGGCTTATCAGGCGTTGGGGGCTCATGACCGAGCTCTCCAGCACTACCGTCACCACCTGACCATTGCACGGGAACTCAGAGACACTCAAACTGAAGCAAGGGCTCTAGGCAAGCCAGATAAGAGGAAATATTAGTCTTTTACTCAAATAAATGAAATAATAACCAGTTAAATCAAGTATTTTTATTTAACTCTGCAGCAAACCTCGGTAACTTCCATAGTTGGAGGGGAGAGTATGCTCAGGCGCTGCCATACTTCCAGCAGTATCTGGCTTTGTCTCCTGGGCTGCAGGACCTGGAAGGGGAAGGAAAAGTCTGCCACAACCTGGCCTACGCTCACTACTGTCTGGGACAGTACAAAGACGCTGTCAGGTGAAAGATGCCAGGCTCTGCAAAACTATGGGTGTACTTTTTTATATTCTGTAATCAACTAACTTTAATGTACTTAATAACGATTTTAGATCATGAAACAGCTCAGACTGATGCATACAAATGAAACGCACAAAAAAAAAACAATTAGAGATGTGGTAGAAATCTGATGGAGGTAATGTTTTTTACATAGCGTACACAAAGGAGGAACATGGTGAAGCGTTAAAGTCATAGGGAAATTATATTTAAATGTCAAATCATTCTGGCTTAAATATGTAAATAAATGTACTCTTTATCAGACGATATTGTCCTAAAATTTAGAGAATTTCTATTTTTTTAAAAACCCTGTATAGTTTTCCTTCCGTTTCACAATCATACACTACTTTGTGTTTGGCTTTCGTATAAAAAATCAGCAAAACACAGCATAACTGTCATTATCGTGAGAAAGTGTTGATAAGTTAAAGCGGGAAGAATATTTTTACAAAACAAGATGCTGTTTTTAATCTTTTTACATCCTTACCACATTAGTATTTCTTTATTATTTAACTGAAAATCCCCATGATTCTTTCCTTTTCTCTTTTCTCAGGTATTACGAGCAGGACCTGGCCTTGGCTAAAGACCTCCAGGACAAATTAGCACAAGCAAAAGCCTACTGCAACCTCGGCCTTGCGCACAAAGCTCTAGGAGAGTACAGCAGAGCGGAAGAGTGTCAGAGATACCTGCTCTCTCTAGCACAAGCTCTGGATAACACACAGGTCATCTGCAAGAGCTCTGTTTTCTCCCTCGGTGAGGAGTTGTTGTTTTTCAGGGAGTAGTTGATTATAATCCACAGTGTTATGTTTATATTTGTCAGCAGGCGGTTTTCAGAGCCTACGGGAACCTCGGGGATGTGTTTGTGTGTCGGGGGGATCTCCCAGGAGCTGTGAAGTTCTACCAGCAGCAGCTAAGTTTGGCTCAGAAAGCTGCCGATCAAAAGATGGAGGCTGATGCGTACGCAGCACTGGGATCAGTTCACAGGTAATGAGGAAGTTTAGCAGTTTGTGCTTACTGTCGTATTACCATACCTTTGTCCTCGGCGCTGTGACAGCAGGGGACAAAGTTCTGTCAAAGCAGAATTTTATATCTACATTTTTATTTACTTATTGAGGAGGAAGATACTTTTGCACGTCTGAAATCAGAGATGCACAGATTGGAAACTTCAAATTTCTAATCTGCTCTTTGTAAAGCTTTGATCTGCCAATAATGATTTTCAGCTGATTTTAATATAATTATTAGTAAAAACAATATAATTTCCAGTCTTCTTACTGTGATGGATCATGAATTATTCATACTGAACCAGTGTCGTTATAGAGGGAATTTTTTTTCATTATTGTTGCAAGAAAAAAAACAGAATTTTCAAATGGAAACTTGAAGAAAATGTGATCTAGAATAAAACTTTGAAAAATACTCTATATAAAAAAAAGGTTTTAAAAGTAACTTTGCTGTTTTCTCAAATTTTATTTTTGTCTATTCCTTTTTTCAATTTTAATCCTTTAAAATTTCAGTTTTCAAAACTGTAGTTTGTTTATATTTTTAACAGATTTTATATTTTCAAATTTTATTTTTGTAAAACGGTTTTACGGATCACATTACTTCAATCTAAACACAAAAGCTCGCTCTGGACCAATGAAAATGCTGTTGCTAACGTCCAGCAGACCAATAGAAATGCTTCTTCCCTCCTCACTCCAGAGGAAAGCCCGCCCCCAGAAGTGAATTGAATGCGATCTGAAAAATGCAGTTAGAAAAGAATGCAATTCACAAAACTTTATATGCAAATTAGAAAATAAAAAAATTTAATCCAGAAAGAAAAAAAAATGAAAATAATGGGAAAAAATGTAATAGGAAAAAGTTAAGTGATAGATTATGAAAAATATGACAAATTAATAAAAAAAAAAAAAAACAGCTACTCTAAAAGTTACTCTCAAAACCTTTTTTTGATTAAGAATATTTTTCAAAGTTTTTTCAAAGTTCTGTGTCAAGCTTCTTTTCAATCTCCATTTAAAAAACATGTTATTTCTCTTTCAACAATAATGGAACAAAATTCACACCATAGCCGTCACTAAAACAGGGACTGACCAACAAAGACATAAATTACAGAGCTGATCCTCACTCAAGGCCTCACGTATTAAGTATTAGTGCTCGTAGTACAAAAACAGCAGTCTGTGTGTCTTTGCATTCTACAAAATTTGGATCCTTATCTAAGCTTTTTTAAATATTTCTAACTGGGCCAAATATTTCCAGATCCATTATGTTACATAAAAGGCAGACTTTAAAAGGAGAAGATTATCAAACTTTGTTATCTGTTTAGCCTGCTCTTCCTCTATGCTTCCTCTGGTTTAGTTTTTAAAGCAGCACTAAGTAACATTTTTACTTATTATAAATATAGAAAAAATATTATGAGAAAATAATAAATTCACTCTATGAACTTTTTTTTTTTTTTTTGATTAACACATTTTCAGTGTTTCAATTTTGGATTAGATTTATGTTTTTTATTAAATAAAAAATATTAAAAACTTTTTTGCTAGCAATAATAATGGGCAAAATTTACACCATAATTATCAGACTCCAAGATGACGTGCAAAGAGAGTCAAATTTTATACCTCTTGGATGAAAGTGTTTCTAACAAGTGAATGAATTCTATATTTGTTATCTTTAATCTCAGTCTTTTGATGTCATTAAATGTTATCAGTTTATGGTTAATATTCTAGCGATCAAAACGTCCGGTACAACGTCCGGTTAATTTGGACATTCCCCTTCACTGTTGCCACCCTGTGGTTCAGAGGTGAACTGCTTGTTCCAGTGGCGGTGAATTAGGGCCATGGGGCAACAGATCACCTGGTAATGGGTTGCATTAATACGCTTGGAGGGGCCATGGACACCCGTGGCCATCCCCCAGCTCCGCCTCTGCCAGTTGACAACATGAATTATCTCTGTCCACAACCTTTAAATCGTTGGACTAATTTTTGTGGGTAAAAAGATTGATTCAGACCCAGTGATTGGTCTGTTCGGGATTGTTTCCACTCGACCACTCTTCTGGCACACAGAGTAATATTAATTAAAGGGAAATAATCATCACCTCCTTCTTACATTCAGTGGATTCAGGGCTTTTTGTGTTATTTTGAAATTGGAGAAAGTCAGTTTTGTTGTGAGAAACTTTTTCGATAAATTCTCCACAATGTGGAGCTAAATCAGGACAGCTTGGATCGACATTGAATGTGAGATTTCTCATTGTAAAGTTAAACACTGAAGAACGTAACACTTAAAACTGTAACAATAAAAATGCAAACTCTGATATTTTTGAAACATTGATACTTAAAGCATTGATAGTGTTTAAATATTCAATGCCAAATCTCACATTTGATGTCATTGCAAGCCGTCACTGATTTAGCTCCATAGGGCCCTTTAATTCTTAAAAGAAGTCCATTTCATTTGTGTTCTGACAGGATTCTGGTTTATATTTATACCCCTTAACTTTGGCACCTGATTTTGTTTTTCTATGTGTGTTTTATTTATTTATTTCTGTTTAGTTTTGTACATTTAGACCATGTTTTTTTTTTTTTTTACTTGTCTGTTTGTGTTGTGCCTCTAATGCTTACTTCTTCCCTTCCTTCTTATCACCCGTCATGAAGGCTTCTTCGCCAGCTGGACGCCGCCTTGTCCTTCCACAGCCAGGAGCTGACTCTCCGTAAGGACCTGGCCGACCCCCAGGGGGAGTGCCGGGCCCTGGGCCACCTGGCAGCAGTCCATATGGCACAGGGGGACTACACCACAACCTTCCAGTGCTACGAAAGCCAGCTGGGGCTGGCGCAGGGGCTCAGAGACGCCCGTCTGGAGGCCCAGGTCCACGGAAACATGGGCATCACCAAGATGAACATGGCGGTGTTTGAGGAAGCTATCGGCTACTTTGAGCAGCAGCTGGCCATGCTGCAGCAGCTAAGTGGAAGCGAGGCTATGCTGGACAGAGGGAGGGCCTACGGGAGCCTGGCGGACTGCTACGACGCTCTGGGAGACTACGAGGAGGCCATCCAGTACTACGAGAAATACCTGACGGTGGCTCAGAGTCTTAACCATGTCCAGGATCAGGAGAAAGCCTACAGAGGACTTGGAAATGCACACAGGTTGGTGTCAAGCATTTTTTAAAGGACTCATAGAATGCAAAACCGAGTTTCCATTGTGATAGATGAATAACAATAGTTCAGTGGGTGAAATGGACGTACAAAGAAGTTCAAACCCCATCAACACTTCCTTTCTCTGCAAATCTCACAATTCTAAACTTCCACCATAAAACGGGCAAATCCAAATGTTGCCTTATTTGGTTCTGGCCTGAAATTGACATTCAGACCAGCCCACTGCTTCACTGACCCAAGAACTTGAACAGAGGTAGATGTAAGACACCTGTTTAGCTGTTTAGCCTACAGATGGGTTTACTTCTATAAGAATTACAAAGCAGACAGTTTCTCTATTGAAAATGAGCCAGAACCACAGGTGTAAATGCAGTGTTCCAGGCTGCACAGAGGAGGGGGGACATTTTCAGTCTTACCAAGGATCCAAACACTCGACAGGCATGGATTATGTTTGTCTATCAGAAGATCCCTGCAAAGTTTGATGCTCAGCTGTTCATTTGCTTTAACCATTTTACCGATGACAGCTTTCAAAATCTTGGACAGTTCAAAGCAGGATTTGGGTTGGGTTCAGTCGCTCCATTCACAGCCCTGAAGCTCACGGCTCAGTTCTGCTGCACTGTAGTCGACCAAAATCCCAGATGATTTTGAAATTCGCCCCAGACATTTTTTTAGGTACGAAAAGTAGGACATGTCCAGGAAAAAGAGGACGTCTGGTCACCCTACCATATCAACAATTTCGATGTTTCAGTGAGTGAGTGCTTGTTGCTAAGATGAGTCTTTGCTCAGCAGCTTTGCTCGTTGTAAACCAACCAATCAGCGTACAGGTCATCTAAATATTCATGATCATACCATAAAAGGAAGAAAACCTGTCGTTTCATTCTGGGGCTTTTAACCAGGCTTTCATTAGGGCTCATAGAACAGCAAATATGCCATTTTCAGCCCAACCAATGTTACACACCCTATTCAGAGACCTTAACGACCAGCACCAAATACCCTAGAGCGGGCATTCCCAAACTCGGTCCTCAAGGCCCCCTGTCCTGCAGGTTTTAGAGGTTTCCTTGCTCCAGCACAGCTGATTTTAATTGAAAGCTGATTAACAGGCTTTTGGTCTACTGCAATCATTATAACCAGCTGTGCTGAAGCTGAGAAACCTCTAAAACCTGCAGGACAGGGGGCCTTGAGGACCGAGTTTGGGGATGCCTGCCCTAAAGAACCATTCTATTCTATATTTATATTAGTGTTGCGCCGATGCCATTTTTTGGCCCCGATACCGATACCCGATACCTGGCTGTGCAGTATCGGCCGATACCGATACAATAATAATGTAAAATAATTACCATCATGGTTTTGTCAAGCTGCTGCCTACCTTTGTGAAGCAGGAAAAAATCTAATACAAAGTGAATCCAGTAGAACTTTTTATTGCCTGCCAGGATGGGTGACAATAGTTGAATAAACTTTTGGCTCTCAAAATGGTATCGGTGCCCTATTTGTTGGTACTCACCGATAACGATACCACCATTTTAGGGCAGTAAAACCGTCCGATACTGGTATCGGTATCGGTGCTACACTAATTTATATACATAGTATCAGGGTTTTGTTTTATGGTTTTGAGGACACAAATGCAGAGGTGAGGAGGCAAAGGTGGCTTCTTAAAGTTTTAAGATTCACTAACATCCATTCCCACTGAGTAGGGCTGAAACAGCAGTCATGTTAGTGTAGAGTACTGAAGCTCTACATCAAGCCACNAGTTGGTGACGCAATATAAATTCCCTGACCAGGAATCGAACCCGGGCCACAGCGGTGAAAGCGCTGAATCCTGACCACTAGACAATCAGGGACATGTTTCTAACCTTTTTAATAGGGTTTTCACATCATGTCTGTTAATCAACAATGTGACGTGAAGCTTTGCAATATGCTCCTCAAGTTAGATGAGTGTCTGTCATCATCACATTAAAATAGAGACAGTTGAACCACATGTATTGAAGTAAAGTAAGAGATGATTGTGTTCTAAAACCTTTCCTTTCACTAAATTCACAAAAAGTCATTGTCATGGTAGGGATAAAATGGATTTTCCTTAAACACAGTTGTCCGGCTTTGGATTCCAACGCAGGATTTTGATTCCCTTTGGCATACACTGGATGACAGGTCAATAATGCCATGACCTACAAAACATTTCTTCAGCAAAATACCACTAAATTGTATCAATTTGATAGACTGTCTACCCAAAAAAACTACTGTTCAAGAGACATAGTAAAGACCTACAGCTCTCCACCCATTACTTTGCATCGTGTGAGTTGTGAAAACCTACCGTAGCTCAAGAAAGGACAACTTTATCCAAATATCAGATCCCAAATGCATTGTTAAACAAGTATCAGAACGGAAAAGAAAAGAATTGAAAAGATGTCATGTTACACTGAGGGTTGACAGGTCGTAGTACACAAGTTGTCACATTAAACAACAAACCGCCTTAGACATAAAACAGGGCAATATCTAGACTAATAACGTAGTCAGTTGGGCTTGGGAGATGTGATTGAGTGGTGTGCACAGGTTGTAACCTCATTTACCAGAAAGAGTTTACCTAGACAGATGGTCAGCACAAAGAAGTCTGACCAAATGGGTTGCATTATATCTTTTTAGCAGAAATACACTTTTAGCTTACGAAAATCAGCTTTGAACAACATTAGAGATATGCATTCAACTAAGTGGGGAGGTTGC
>NW_015150595.1:1037131-1043169 GCF_000732505.1 Cyprinodon variegatus
ACCCATGGGATTCCCGAAAAAATGTCAGTCTCTAATTGCCACCACAGACTCATAGAAGTTTTTAAGCAGGGGCCTGCTTAATCCAAAGGACCTCAGCCTCCTCAGGAGGTGGAGGTTGGCAAGTTATTTTTATGTTAAAATATCAGCAAGTGATAGCATTGATGCCTCCGGCCAGAGTTGGATTTAGGAAATTTGGGGCCCTCAGCAAATACAGGCAGGGTTCCCTCTGAATTGAGAAAACAAAACATAAAACAGACCCATTATACACATGCAGATATTTTTATAGAATAGGTACACATTTTTGTTCTAGGTTTATCCTGTCACTGCTTATCCCTTTTCTTGCTGTTTTCCTCTATGTTTTCTTTTGTCCCTTTTTTCATATTGGCAATGTGCTCGGCTGACTTTTCATGCTGTCTGAAAAGAAATCAAAGATTTTCTAATCACTAAGCCCATTCTAACTTAGCTGATTGCTCCTTCCTGTGTTTCCAAAAAGGCAACTCCAAAAGTAAATAACCCAGTCTGTTCTCCATTTTTCATTTGGATGAAATAATAGCTGCATGAATCATGACAACAGACAAGATAGAGGAGAGCAGGAGGCGGGGTTACTAATCTATTTGCTCTGGAGAGCAGAGTTCGATGCTTTTAGATGTTGTCACCAAAGTCTCCAGTACCAAAAGAAAGTTGCTATATTTGGCGCAAGGCACTTTTTCGAAATCAAAGTTCTAGAGGAGTCTGAAAAGTCGCTATATATAATATAGCGACAAAAGTTCTAAGTTGGCAACACTGCTCTTCGCACTGTTTATTTGCTGCTGTCTGTTTGGACCAATCTGCACATGTGCAGGAAATGGACTGATCCAACGTGGGGGACAGTGAAGGGAGGAGACACTTGATATTATAAGCATTATGATGGAATTTTAATGAAAGGATTTTTATTAAAAACATAATTAATATGCACAAATAAGGAATAACTGTGTAAACCATACATTTAAAAGGAGTTTTATGGGGCCATAAAACTCTTTTTACTGCAGATAAATCAACAAATGCAGACAGATTAATCTGCAGTAAAAGGAGTTTTATGGGGCCCCCAGGACTTTGGGGCCCAAGGCAACTGCCTAGTTTTGCCTAATGGTTAATCCCCTCTTCTTCCGGTCATGTTTATGCACATAATAGGAAGATCAGGGAGGTGGGGACAGCAGAAACAGCAGATCAGTCATGTTAGCTAAAAATCTGCTACATCAGATATGATGTCTACCATTTTGCATGTTAACCCTTTTTCTTGCAAAAGCCAAAAAACACATAAAGCTAGCATAGAAACTTTTTTTGAGGACTTTTCTTAAAATTTTGTCTTTTCCATCAGGCTTTTCTGATGCAATTCTTCAAAATGCACATTAGAAAAATGGATTGAAATGCACCTACTGACCGGGAGCAGTTAAACTATTAGTTATTACCTTTGATTAAGAAAGTTATATTTCTCCTATTCAGATTGGCCCAGATCCAATCCTAGTACTTTTATTTCTTTATTCTTGGTTAAACAACAACTAAATATACCAAACTTTTTTTATTTGAAATGTAAAGCAATTATATTGTTCTCCCTAATCCCGGTTTGGTAATGAGAAGTACCTTCAAACAAATCCTCTAAGAGGGGTGCTGCCATGTAGTACTACATGAGTAATGTTCCCTGACAGAAGGCTTAATGAGGAGTTGCTTTTATCCATCTGTTGTTTCTGCTCTCCTGGGTGTGAATAAGATGTTAAAATGAGTAGATAGGAAGGCTCTGATTTATCTGAAGCTCAGCCTCTCTGGATGTATCAAAAGCAGATCACGCTGCCTGCTTTTAAAAGTGCAGAAGCAATATCGAAACAATCTGTTTTCCCTTCATCTGCAGGTCCATGGGCAGTCTGCAGCAGGCACTGGTGTGCTTTGAGAAGCGGTTGGTGGTAGCTCATGAGCTCGGCGGTGAAGGAGGGGGTAAAGCTCAGGCTTATGGGGAGCTGGGCACCATACACAGCCAGCTGGGTAACTATGAGCAGGCTCTCTCCTGTCTGGAGCATCAGCTGAGCATCGCTCGCTCAGCAGGGGTAAGGTCCCCCTCAGTGGAAGGCTGCCAGTTTGTCATCCTTGCAGGAAATAAGATTTATAAAATGTATATTGTAGATAGTAAATGCAATAATCCCTGTATTATCTGGCAGGATAAATCCCTGGAGGCAGAGGCAAGCGATGCCCTGGGAGGCGTTTATCAGCTGATGGCAGACAACGAAACTGCTCTGCAGGTTTGTGCTGTTTTTTTATTTTTCTTTAAACTCAGCACAAAAAGTAAAAAAAAGGTTAGGATTTGGAAGATAGCTGAGCTGACATAGAATCCTCAGTTAGTGATTAAAGTGCTGTCCTGCTGCAGTGGCACCAGAGGGCGCTGAGCATCGCTGAGCAGACGGGCTGCGTGAGGAGCCAGGGCCGAGCCTATGGAAACCTGGGTCTGACCTACGAGGCTCTGGGAAACTACGAGCGGGCCGTGGTGTTTCAGGAACAGCATCTCAGCGTGGCGGCGCAGACCAACGATCTGATGGCCAAAACTCTGGCCTACGGAAGCCTGGGGAGGACACATCATGCCCTGCAGAACTACGCCCAGGCTGTGATGTACCTGCAGGAAGGTGATGCATGAGACATTTTGACACACTTGCTCTACCTTAAGATATACTGGAGCCCAATGTGAAACACTGGCACCAATTCATCACAGACTTCTGTGTTAGTTTTTTTACTGGGACTTTATTCACTAACACAGACAGAAGCAAGGCTGCCATACACTGGCGCCACCGGACCCTCTGACCATCAGTAGACAATGCAGGTTAAGCTTCTTGCCCAAGAACACAACGACACTGAAAGCCAGGGCCGGGGTTTAAACCCTCAGCCCTTTGATTTTCAGGGCAAGCTCCTACACCGGACACCACTGCCCTACACATTAGTCTGTGGTGTTTACTTTTGACACTAGTGTTAGATGAATTGAAACTATTGAGAGCGTTGTTCCAACTTTTCCAGTCTTATTAAAATTCAATCTAATTTGGATCATTATAGACACTTTATAAATGTTTCGTTTTGTTAGCCTCCCTATGATTTGAACTAACACTTTTAAATTTGCCCTGTACATACGAAGCACCAGGACGGATTACTGCAGTAAAGCTATGTTAAAGTAGAGTTATTATTACTTGAGTACTACTTTTGGCTACCATCCCTATGTTGAGGAAGGATGTTCCAAACTGATATTTATATTGGAAATCGATCCAAGGTAGGTACCAGATCTGCTCGGGTTCTGCTTCATGCCAGTGACGTTACGCTACATGATTGGCTGAACGTTGCCACATGATGTAAAACATTACGGTTGCCCAGACAACGATAATCACATCATGCAGCATCCATGTGCCAAGTTGGAAGAATCTGTAGCGTTGGCGTGTCTAATGACCTGATTAATAACAAAACTGGGAAAAATCTGTTAAAAGTGAACAAAGTAACTGTTAGACCATGATATAAAGGGGGAGAGCTGGGTAGCGCTGTGGCTAGCTGTGCTCAGTAGCTAACAGGTTAGCCTCTTTTAGCTCAGTCAGTTAGCCATGTTAATCTACACTACTTTTAACTTCGTGTCAGCTGAGACTTGTTTCGTCACCTTGTTAAATGGCAGAGCTCAGTCTGTCTTAGAAGGCAGTACTTTCCTTCAAGACTGACAATGATTGTTTTATAGTTTGGGCTACTTTAGATCGCCGATGAAATGTAAAATAATAGCAAATAAAGGTAATAATTTGTTGAGACTCCAAAAGAGATTTGATCCTTAAGAAACGGTTGCAATACAGTTTGTCAGAATGGAGTTGCCATATTGTTAGGATTTGTCTGTGGGTTGAGGACCCAAAAGCAGAGGCAGGTAGGCAGAGTTGAATTTATGGTTGATGTAATGAAGAGTAACTGAAAAAACAAAGCCCAAACAAACAGGCAACCAAGAATCCAAAATCCAAAAATGAAAACAAAGTCCAAAAAGAAAACAAGAAACCAGGAGTCCTAAATTCAAAATTCAAAACATGAAAAAATAAGTAGAAAACAAACCAGGAAATCATGGAGACATCAGGGAATCAAAACTCAAGGAGGAAGGCTCAGAGAGATGAAATTGGAGCATGTAAGACGAAGTTAGACGAGGACCCAGCAAAGAGGAAGTAAACAGAGAGAGAGCTTTTAAAGGAGACAGAGACAAAGCGGGGGGTAATGAGCAGATAGGAAACAGGTGAGGACAGAGGCAGAAACAAAAGAGGAGCTAAGGAAAAAGGAGAACACAAGAGGGCAGCAGAGGGCAACAAATGAAAAACCTAGGAGACTGGAAATAACTAGAAAATACAACAAAAAAATGATTAAACCACTAAGACTATAAAATATGGAGAAAAGTAAAACTAAACACTCAAAAGAAAACATAACAGAACCAAGACAGAAACAGTAACTAGGAAAAAGACAAGGAACACAAAAAACTAAGAATTAAACCATAAAAACTAAGAAACAAGGAGAAAAGCAAAACTGGATACTCAGAAGAAAAACATCACAGAGAACAGAAACCTAACACATATGATGATGTCATGAGAAGGGGCAGGGCCCCGAGCAGATTTGGTACCTACAGCGGAATTTGAAAAAACAACAACAAAAAAACAGCCAAATGTTGGAATTTGCATCTAAAATCTCCGATATAAAAAATGGTGAAAGAAAAACTTTGCTTCTAATTATCGTAAATTAAAAAAAATTTGCATCAGGGAACCCCTAATGTTGATCTTATTGTTTTTGGCCTTTGATATTATGTTAGATTACAGAGCTTTCTCAAAACAGGCACATCATTGTGTGCTATGATCACTGCTCCCTTAAATGATGCAGCCCAAAGTCAGTCTAAATGAGCCTTTTCTTCATTATTCCTCACCTCTGTCTTATTACTCTCAGAACCCTTGGCTTTTAATTGATCATTACCTCCACAAGCATCACAGGATTGTGCTCAGAGAAGGCACTGAGGAAACATTCTGAAATGTGCATCCAATTAACTCCCAAGAAAAACAGGAGCACGGAGGATCGCATGCCTGCAGAGGGACGAACACAAGGAGGCAGGGGTGTGGGTTTTTGTTTGCTGTTTTTTTATATCTGATGAGATTCGGCTCTAATGAGAACTAAACAGAACCTGTCATGGCGGCCTGCTCCATGCCAAGCAGCAAGATCAAACATGTCTGGGACAAACTGAAGACAAGAGAATACGTGAGCTTTGAATTTGAATGAGCTGATCAAGAAGGAAGAAAAAGAACAGCGGGAGAAAATGAAGAACGCATCCGAGCGTCACAGGCTCATCAGTCGAGCTTGCTTCAGTACTGCAACAGTTGTCACGAGAGGTGCAGTCTTTGATGAGCGTCCTCGAACTGCGGCTGATCTCCTCGATGTGCTTCTCCATCAGGTCTGCGGCTGGCTGAGCAGTTGGGTCGGAGGGAAGATGAAGCAAAGCTTCGTTATCGCCTCGGTCTGTCTCTGTGGGCCGGTGGTAACTTGGAGGAAGCCCAACACCAGGTGTGTTACTGAAGTATAAAAGTCATGATATTTATCTAGTTATACCATAAGAACCCTGTAGGTACACGTAACTATATAAACCACTCACTCTCTAATATACACATATCCTGTTTTAGATGTAAGGTTACCTAAAGTAATTGATGAGGTTACTGGAGGGAAACCACTTTAAACCCACTGCCTCCAGGTGTGACAGCATAAGAAAATAACAAATGAGGCTGAATATCAGAGAGATGATCAGAAAGCCTAAGCACAAAATACCAGCTGCTTGGTCCTCACATTTTCTAAATCTCAAATCTGCTAAATCCCATCATGTTCTGTTAAAACGTGGTGATGGGGAAATTTCCAGAATGGTGCTTAAAGGTAGTCTGACGTAGTCCGACTCATTTCTAGTCAGAATATGAGTCTGATACTGCTCCATAGAGCTGTGATTATGGGGCGTGTTTCGAACGAACCAGGAAAAAAAATGCCTCTGC
>NW_015150595.1:1044184-1066989 GCF_000732505.1 Cyprinodon variegatus
TGTGATGGACTGGCACCCTGTCCAGCACCCCTCGCGACCCCACTTGGGAGTAAGCGTGTTAGAAAATGGATGGATGGACGAATTCCTGCACCAGGAACAATGAGCTCATAAAAGCATGTGTCGCCATCTGTTGGTAGAATCAAAGAACTATCAGAAAGCCAGATGGAGGCTGGTTCTCAAAAAGCATTCTATTAGCCTAAAGGTGTTTTGTTAATGTTACCCAGTCACAACTAGCAAGAAAACAGAACTGTTTCAAGAGGCTGGATCTCCTGAAAAGTAGCCAATCACAGGCAGTGTACTTTCTCTGGCTGGTTCCAACCTCAAAGTGAGAAAAAGTTGAGATGGGTGCACAGAAACAGATCTACATGTTATCATGGGAAAATCTACAGACCTATAAAAGTGACTGAGAGAGTGATTTACATACGTTTGTTAGAAATAAAGCTGCTTGTATCAGTATTTATTAAAAGTGTGCACTTTTGGCAGATTTCTGACGCCATATAACCAGAGGTGGGCAGTAACTATTTACATTTACTCAGTAACTTTTACTTAAGTATTTGAGTAGTTTTGCTGTACTTCTCACCTTACTGGAGTAATTTCCATTTAATGTCCATGTCCTACTTGAGTAAAATTTCTTGCTATTATGTAACGAGTTATTCAGCAATCAGCTAAATATAAAATAAACGCTAGATGTTGTAAGAGGAAGTTCTTTACCCTCTCCTAACATATATACATTTCTTACTATAAGGATTGGTTTTATAGGCTTTCTGTTGCAAAAATGTTTTGGTTTCCTATCTGCATTTTTTTTTTTGTTATCTATTTTAGTCTTTAAAAAGCCAGTCTAAGTAACAGCATTATTTCTAAACCCATGATCAAACTCTTACTCTGTACACCAGTGTACTTTCTAACTGATACTTTTTTACTTTAGCCTGAGTAATCCGCTGGTAAATCCTTTTATTTGTCATTAAAATAATGTTTAAGCATTGCTACTCTTATTTGAGTAGATTTTTTGGGCTATTTTGCCCACCTCTGTTGGGCTCTAATTTCTCAACAGGTCTTAATTTAGCAAAAGATTAGATAATAAAAATTATAATCTAAAATAGTCCTATTCTTATGAACTTATTTTTAAGCTGATTTGAAAAGAGAACTATCCTGTCAGATTTAAGGGTCTTTGCAAATAGCAGAACCAGGCTGTGTGCAGTTACAATCCCCACCACCCAGTGGTGGGGATTGTAACTGCAGGTTCAATGTGGTTTTAACATCTGAAATCAGTAACTTCTGCTTGTAGCATTTTTTTTAGTTTGTATAATTTAAAAGGAAAGGGTTTAAATTCAAAAGCGGGAATTTTTGAACATAACGTTGTAGGTGTTTTTTTTTATTGTGTGATTGTTTGCTGCCTTTCAGCTCTACAGAGCGTCTGCACTGTTCGAGACAATCCGTCATGAGACTCAACAAAATCTGGATTACAAGCTCTCCCTGTTTGATCTGCAAACCAGCTCATACCAGGCTCTCCAGAGAGTCCTTGTCAGCCTAGGTGAATTTGTTTCATAATTCTTGTTTTTTGTTTGTTTTCTTTTGTAGCTGTGAGCTTTAACTTGTCACAAAGTATGTACTCCAGCTCGCCCCCTGATTGTTTGAGTCATCCTCATGTTCCGGCGGTTCCTTCCAGGGCGGCATGACGAGGCCCTGGCCATAGCAGAGCGAGGGCGGACGCGTGCGTTTGCTGATCTCCTGGTGGAGCGCCAGAGAGGAAGCAAGCAAGCAGCGAGCGCTGACCCTTACATCCCGGTCACTGTGGAGCACATCCTGGAGACGGTCAATGGTCAAAAGGCGTTGATCCTCTACTACTCCTTGGCAGGAGGCTTTCTGTACAGCTGGCTGATTTCTCCAGGCACAGGTGTGCAACTTTTGTTAACACAAATATGGTTATTTTTAGCACATATCTTGATTTCTATGTGTGCTGAATCAAAATCAATCAACTTCTGTAAGATTCTATTATTTGATTGGCCGGGATGACAATCCTACAAATTGCATAACTGATTTTTAAGTAGTAGGGAAATCATATTTTAAATGTCAAATCATTCTGGCTTAAACATGTATATAAATGTATTGTTTATCAGACCATAGTGTCCAAAAAATAAAAAAAATTATATATGAAAAAAAAAAAATCTTTTTTTAAAATCAGTTTTTTTTTTTCATTATCTTCTGCAGGCCAGTTAGTTATTCGTCAGCCTGAACACCTAAATTCGGCCAATCATATATCAGCGGTCATCTGTCAATCACAATTATTGGTCATATCATCTCTTTTCATATGTCTTAGACTTAGACAGACTTAGCCTCTTTATTTGTCATTTTGTATGCACAGAGTGCATACAGAACGAAATTCGTTACATACAGCTTATGAACATTGCATTGATATTTCAAATGTCACGAGTTATACTAAAAGTGCAGCAGTGGTCAAAGTGTGAACAGTGCATAGGATAAGAGACAATGTGCAAGTTGCAGTGGTTCAGTGCAAATAGGCATTTGTGCAAAAAATGCGTTATTGAGAATAGAAATGAGATGAACAATTAAAGGGCTAAAAGTTAAACGTTCAGCAGCATTGATGCCCGATAATGTGCAATAGGTGCAGAGTTTGGTTTGTGGATCAAAGGTTCAACAGTCATCAAAGGTTCAACAGTCATCAAAGGTTCAACAGTCGCAGCTAATAAACGCAACGGTTGAAATAAGAAATAAGAATAATTTCCTTTCCCATTGAGTTCCGTCCCAGTGTTCACAGGGATGGACGTCTGTGTCTTCAGCAGGCGTAGAGCTAACAGAACTGGCAGCGTTGTGAGGCAAGGGTTCAAACATGTACGACTGTAAGCCTTCTACACCAAACCAAGCTTCTGCCGCCCTGGCGTCCTCTTCCACAACATCTTCATCCCCGCTTTCCTCCTCTATAAATAAAAAATGGATGACAGAAGAGAGTCATCCAAGACCTCCGACACCAAACTCTTCTCCTCTTGCATGTTTCCTCTGTCCATAGCGTTCCTTGACAGTGTCGTTTCTAAGTCACCAATTTAGTGCTACTTGGTCCCAATGGAATTTCCCATTGGGAACCTACTAGCACTAAGTTGCTAACTGGTTAGCAACATGCTTCAGACAAACCGACCACAATTAAACTTGCTTGCGAACCTTCTGCCACAAGAATCCCGCCCTCCCGATAAACAACCAATCAAATTCACTTTATTCACTCGTGTAAAGTGGTGCACCACTCGGGAGAATTTGGAAATGCAACGGTTGGAACGGCCGCTTCCATACGACTTCAAAGCATACAATCATAGTTTTTTTCTCAAAAATAAACAAACATTTTTGTTATTGAGGATCCCGATCAATCCTTTTCAATAAAAAAACACCCTGAAGGGTAAAATCTGTTAAGCCTTGAGCCTCATCCATCCTTTATTGCTGTATAAAGATAATTGCCCCAGCTCTGTTTTTTAAATCCAACGCAGGAAGTCGAGTGAACACAAAGTACTCAAATTTCTGTCTCTTTCCTCACACCATTACCAGGCATCGTGAAGTTTAACGAGGTGTACCTGGGTGAGGGAGGGCCAGACACTTCTGAGTTCCAGGACGGTGCTAGGAGTCCTCATGGAGGAGGTTCTGTGTCTTTGGATCAGTACATCTGCAGCGCTAGAGAGGCACTGGGAGTGGACAGCCATCACAGCAGGTAGACATTAACACAAAGAAAAACAAGTCTTCTAGTTCAACAAAATGGCCGCGATTTAAAATGTGTTCTGATGCTTTGAGGATGTGACTCTCTGCCCTGGGCGGCATGACCTCTGGGATGCCACAAGCAACAAAAAAATGTGTACAGTGAAAATATGTTTTTTTTTATTTTTTTTTAGTTCTAAGTAAGTAAAGTTTTAGCATATTTTAGTTTTTTTTTTTTTTTTTTTAGTTCTAAGTAAGTAAAGTTTTAGCATATTTTAGGATAAAACAAAGTGTTTCAAGCATCAAAGGATTCTAAAACTACTAGATTGAAGTTTTCAGCTGGACTTTAGAGAAAACTGTTGATTTATGGAGTGAAATTTATTACATTTTTGTTGAAAAAAAACAGCTTTTGTAAATATAAAAAAAAAATATTTTTGAAAATGGAAAAAAATGGAATTCAGAAATTAAACTTTCAAAAACCTTTTAATAAAAAAGATTTGAACTCAAACCTCAGACTGTTTTCCCCAAATAAGTTTATTTTTTCTTTTCAAATGTTTTCAAAGATTACTAAATACTGTCAGACAACTGCATGTCTAAAATGTCAGTATTTAATCCTAATCTCTCGGACTGTATTGAGTCCTACTTTTTCTTTACATTTTGTAATGTTACAATCACAAACCTGCTTTATTTGACCAAAATGAAATATGCTTTGCAATAATAATTAAACATGGTTTACACTGTTCCAGAAACAGAACAGCAGGACTGTTTACTCATACTATTTCGGAGTGAAAACAATCTAAACCATGCAAGTAGGGATATTGCAGAGAAAGTAAAGAACATAAAGGCAGCAGAGTTTGTGCTGTTATAGTTCTGTGGGTTCTTAAAGAGATGAGGCAGAGCCATGTTCAAGTCAGGAAGGAACATTTATTTTCTTCCTCCTGGGAACATATCATCCTGTCATCCAGTGAATCTTACCTAGAAACCACTACAGAGTTCGGTCAGTGTTGAGATTCAATTCAATTCAGTTTATTTCTATAGCGCTGATTCACAACACATGTCCTCTCACCAGATCATCCAGTCAAATTGATTCAAAGTTTTCTATCTAAGGAAAACCAGTTGATTGCATCGACTCAAATGCAAACCCTCACACTAAGCATGCTTGTAGCGACAGTGGAGAGGAAAAATTCCCTTTTAACAGGAAGAAACCTCCAGCAGAACCAGGCTCAGTGTGAGCGGCCATCTGCTGAGGCCGACTGGGGTTCAAGGAGACAGAAGCAAAGATACAAAAAGCAGCTGTAAAAGGCGGCCCTGTCGCGGTCAGAGAAACAGGACTGCACTGGAAAACAGGCCAAGATGACGTTCTTTAGAAAAGAGACGTTTCAAAACGATTATATGAAATCTTTCTATCACAGAAGCATCTATGGAAGCCTATTGCATTCACCAAAAAAAAAAAAAACTATAATTACGAGATACCGATATCATAATTGTGAGTTTTTATCTCTCATAATTATGAGATCCTTTCTCATAATTATGAGAGAAAAACTCAGAATTATGAGAAAAGATCTCGTAATTATTAGATAATATGTTATATTTAGGAGTTTAGGAAGGACATTCATCGCCGAGCTTCGCTACATGTTTCGCTCTGTTTCTGCAGGAGCAATTAAACCAGCACTGGATCAATGGCGTAAATATCGGTAAGCAGAGAGCTAATGGGGCCCACGACTTCTTAGGGGCCCATAACTGACACCTGGTGGGCCCCCTACGCAATTGTAGAGTAAGACGTCTCTGTGCAAATGTAAAAATGTAAAATTCCTCTTAAACCCACCAGATACTGAAGTGAAATAAGGAAAACTTGCCAGATTTCAGCATGATGGTGAGGCGTTTAAACACGACATCAATAGCAAAGAAGACAGTGGTGCTTTTAATTACTATGTTAATAATTGTGTGTAGTTCATTAGACGATTGGTAAAAAATACACTCATATGATATGTTTCAAACCGCAATAAAGATCTTAAAAGAACAATGTATTTGAGTTTTTATTTTTTACAATACGGCGTGGAATTATGAGTAACCCAGAGCGTAGATTAAAACAATAACCGTTATGACAATGTGTTAGCGACGATGGATAGCAAAAAGAGGTACTTAAGTGGATTCCAGAAAAGAAAAAGGAAAGAAGAGCTGCTGGAAGAGCGGAAAAAACTTCCCAAAATAAACACGTTCTTTGAAAGAACCGAAGAGGGAGAGGAGGACGTTGCTGCTGCAGTGAATAAAGATTGCCACCAGGAGATGAATGGAGAGAGCGTGGGTGAGGAGGGGGGCTGTGAAGCTGAATGTAGCCCCATGGCTTGTTGTGCTAATATACTAAAGTATATCCATGTCTAGTGAAGGTGAAGAATGAAGAAGTGTGTGGTAGTGCGCTCTTACCACTGGTTCCATTCAAGGTGCGCAGTCACTATTTTTCCCATGTGTGATGTGTGATCATATACTACTGGGATTTGCATAATTGTTTCTTCTTGGCTGATTTATGGAACCGTCGCTGTTTCCTGAACCTTTATCAGGTGTTGTACTTCATATGGGGCCCACCCAGATAATGTTGCTTAGGGGCCTATTGTTGTGTCATTACGCCATTGCACGGGATGCTTTATGGTTATAAATGAATGCATAGGAAATGCATTTCAGCTGGCTTGGTGGTTTCCCAAAGAACTATCCACTGGTACCTTCCCAAAATCCTAGATCCTCAATGAGTTCAGCTGAGGCTTCAGAATCGTTTAAAACGACCAAGTCCCAACTTTATATGGCACCTTGATTCATATGAAAAACTAAAACCATACGGAATCTGTATTATTGGAGCTGTTGACGGATTTTTGCATATGGTCATAAGGCTGCATGCTTACTCCACAAGTAGTAATCCCTGGTTTAAAGCTGGGTACCTTATTGATGAAGTGGAAAACAGGAGCAGAACTCCAATGTGCATCACTTCAGACCTGGGAACAAACAAGATCTCTTTTCCAGTAATTATGAGAAAAGATCTAATAATTATGTGTTAAAATCTCATAATTACAAGATTGTTATCTCGTAATTACGAGATCTTTTCTCATAATTAAGAGATAAGATCTCCTAATTACGAGATACCGATCTCGTAATTATGAAATCTTATCTCATAATTAGACAGATCTTTATGAGATCTTATCTCATAATCTTATCTCGTAATCAGACAGCTTATCTCATAATTACGAGATACTGATCTCGTAATTATGAGCTAAGCTGTCTGATTTTCTGTTCTTTGGTGATTGCAATACGCTTCCGTACCAATCAGTGTCACGTATACGTTTCTAAGCTCCTTGCAATAGAGAGAGGGAGCTTATAAAAAGTCACTGTGATGTTTGAAGTAATTATAACAGATGATTCATTTAACAACAGATAAAATTAATATCAATGATTTGATTGGGAAAAAAAACATAAATATTATTCCTTGATGACATCACAATAACCAAAAAAAGTTTGAAGAGGTGTGAATACTTTTGCTGTATTTAATGTGTCCATAGTTCAAGGATTTGAAAAAGAAGCTGTGAAGCTAAAGGATAGAAAAGTTCACCGAGCCGCACCTGTGAATCTTTGTGTTTTCAGAGTTTGCTCCAGCAGCGAGACGGAGAGCGAAGCCGGAGATCTTTTAGAGCAACAGTTTGAGGAGCTGAACAACAACCTCCCAACGGGCTACCTCCGCATGGTGTCCAGAAATAACCGCTTCAACAGGTCTGAGTTCAGCTTTATAAACACATCACTGAACTCTAATCATTAACATCCAGAGACGTCCTCTAAAAAAATACATCCTGCCCTTTGGGTTATTAAGGTTTAATACTGACGCAGTAACTCCTCCTTCATTTCTTCGTTAGTAAACTGGTTTAATTGGTTTGCCGGCCGCCTGCACTTTTACCGCTGTATCTATGAGTCATACAGTTCGATCGGTTAAAAGTTTCCTATGGGGTTCGATAACTGTCAATAAAAATAAATGCATGTCTCTACATTTGTGAATGTCAGTCAATAAGATTGTCTAAATTTAAGATTTCTATTTGTTCTAAACCTTTCTGACAGCAGATGTTTCATCTGGTAGATGGTAAGAAGACAACTTACAAACTTGCCACCAATAAAAGAACACAAGTATAAATCACAACTAACACATTTAATATATTAATAGGCTATAATAAATTTACGCACACAAATACAAAATGCATAATTAGTGCAAAACCTCAAACCTACAAATACAAGTCACAGAATTACAAGTACAGTTTGCGAAAATGAATTGTAAGTTTGTAGTTTGCACTTTTAAATTTGTGATTTTTATGTCTAGTTTTGCAAACTTCTAATTTCTATACTTATATTCTCATAAATGAAACATCTGATGTCACATGTATGTATTAGTTGGCAGCAAGAAACAAAAGCAAATGTTATATTTTAAGTTTATTGACTCGCAGTTACAAATTCAGACATGCATACCTTCTCATGGACAGGTTGAAGGAGGTTTTGGACGACCCAAATGCAGAGACAGAAGCTTGTAGATTAAGTCATTCAAAAGGGTGGCAACTTAAACAGGAAATACATGAGAATTAAAAACTTATAACCAAAAACAACTAGAATAATACAAAATGGAAATTAAACCAATAAAAACTCAAAAATAAAAATAAAACAGATCCTAAGCCAAGACCTTAAAGAATGAGCATGTGGTGACAGCAGACATTCGGCTGCATTTTGTTGCTCATTCTGAGCGGCATTCTGCTGAGGCCAGATGGGAATTCAAGAACCAGAAGCAGAAATACCAAAGGAATAAAAAAAAACACTGATCTATGTCTTCTATTTTAGAAAAAGTAACATTCATCACTACAAATAGCCTCAATCTAATTACAAAACAACTGTCGCCAAAAATATATTGGTTACAACATAACCAGAAGAACAAAGACCATTTATAATGTGTTTGTGTGGAGCAATGACTCTTGTTTGAATGGTTAGCCAAGGCCTGGACGATAACACTGTTTAAAAACCATTGCATGCGTATTCGATTTAGTACATCATGTGGAAATGAAAACAGTCTGATTTTATTGGAGGATAAAAAGCCATTCTGGCTGCCATTAAAAAGTCAGATGTGAGTTGCATATGAAAAGCAGATTTAAGCGCCATTTGCCTGCAGTTTAATCATAACCTTATGAAATGTTTTCCTGATGTCCGCCTCTAACAGGAGCTGTCGGAGTATGACGAGCCTTTACAGTACTACAGTGTCTCCTGTGAAGGATGGCTTATCCTCCCCGCTGTGTCGACCCATCCATGCTGGCAAACCTCCTCTACGAGCCCTTTATGACTTACTCATCGCACCCATGGAAGGGGTATGTGACACAAAACATTTTTTCTTTATTAGTCTCCCTCAGAAAAAAATCCCACAAATTTCACAGGCGAAAATCACATGCGCATGTACCACATGTGAAAGTAACACATGGTACATGTAATATACATGTGCATCTTATAAAGAAGCAGACGTATACTATGGATTTGGAATGCTTTATGTTAAAACCACGTTTTCACTTGTGATACACATGTGCTTTACACATGATTCCCATGTGATACACATGGTTTCACATGTGAATCACATGCTTTTGACAGGAAACATTCCAAATCCACATGTATATCTGTGCTTTTTACATATGATTTACATGGTTTACATGTTGTTTACATTTGTCTTTCACAAATGAAATTGATGGAGATATTGTGTATAGGTTGCATGTGGTACATGTAAAAGGCATGTCCCACATGTGAAAGTAACATGGTACATGGTATGCACATGTGCATCCTATGAAGAAGCAGACGTATACCAGGGATTTGGAATGGATCATGTTAAAAATCATGTTTTCACTTGTGATACACATGTAATTTACATATGATTCACATGTTTTACACATGGTTTCACATGTGAATCACATGCTTTTGACACGAAACATTCTAAATCCACATGTATATATGTGTTTTAAAGTATGATTTACATGGTTTACAAGTTGTTTACATGTGTGTTTCACATATGAAATTGATGGAAATGTTCTGTATTGGTTGCATGTGGTATATTCAAAACGCTTTGTACCACATGTGAAAGTAACACATGGTACATGCAATGCACATGTTCATCTTATGAAGAAGCAGACGTATACTATAGACTTGGAATGTATCATGTAAACATCATGCTTTCACTTGTGATACACATGTGCTTTACATGTGATACACATGGTTTCACATGTGAATCACATGCTTTTGACATAAAAAATTCCAAATCCACACGTATATATGTGCTTTTACATATAATTTACATGGTTAACAAGTTGTTCACATGTGACTTTCACATATGAAATTGATGGAAATATTCTGTATAGGTTGCATGTGAATCACATGTCAAATTATGTGACTCATATGCTTTTGACATAAATATTCTAAATTCACATGTATACATGTGCTTTTACATGAGGGTAATGTGTGGTACATGAGTTTTCACATGTGAAATTGTCTGTCCCGGTTTTTCGACAAATGTAAAAAGTGGAATAGACAGGGCACAATCCAAAATTATTGACAATTTAAAAAAAATCTTAATATTGTGCACATGTGAGAAATATGGCATCATAAGTTCCACATGTGATCAAAAGTTGAATAGAGCACAGATTACATGAACAAGATGTAAAAATGTGACACACATGCGGAAAATTACAATAACTTCTACAATTTATGGTATTTGATGTGGGAGCCGAGAACCACATGTGAAAGATGAGGATCATATGTGTTTTGCATGGGATATGGAAAGTTTGATTGTAAAAGTACTGTGATTTACATATGTTCACGAGTAATACAAGTGATTTATGTGTTATCACATATAATACACACGTAGCTTGTATTTGATTCACATTTGATTCACGTTTTCACGTTAATCACAGTGATATACATTGTTTCACATGAGATTCCCAGTCAAAGTACATTTTGACTCTCATTCCACTGACAATAAACATTCTAAATTCATGTGTACACATGTGCTTTGCCATGAGATTCACATGTGCTACATGAGCTTAACGTGATTTTCATACATGACATTTTCAGTTTGTTTCAGTTTGACATGCTCTTTCACATGTAACATCTATGGGATTTTTTTCTCTCAGGGTGTAAAAAAAGTCATTAACAGAGGATGGTCTAATGATATTCACACGTAAAAACATCTTAATATGTGGTGCACATGTGAGAAATATGCCATCGTAAGTTCCACATATACTCAAAAATTGAATTAAGCATAGATGACATGGACAAAATGGTTGATCACATGGTGAAAATGGGCGTCCTGTTTCATTGTGGTGTTGTAACGCTATTGTTGCTCTCTTGCCTGAATCCCTACAGGGCCTGATGCACAGCAGTGGACCCGTTGGCAGGAACAGACAGCTTGTTGTAGTTCTGGAGGGAGAATTGTACCTGATCCCATTCGCCTTGCTTAAGGGCAGCTCGTCTAATGAGTACCTGTATGAAAGGTTTAATATCATTTCCGTCCCTTCACTGGCCAGCCTGCAAGCTGCGAGCAAGGTAGACAATTCCTCCTCTGATGTTACCTTTTTATCTGACCCTAACCTTATAGGCGTGGTTGTTTCCGTGTTCTCCCTTCAGGCTCGTCCTCGCTCCAGTGGGGCTTCTCTTTCTCCAGGTGGAGGGTCGGTGGCTGCAGTAGTTGGGGCCCCTCGCCTGCCTCCTAGTGTCATGGACCGCTGGCTGTGGGGGCCCTTACCCTCTGCCCAAGAGGAGGCTCTGTCGCTGGGGGAACAGCTGGGCTGTCGTCCCCTGACCGGAGCGAACGCCACCAAGGAGCGTGTTTTAGCGGCTCTGAATCAGGCAGAGTGTGTTCACTTTGCAACTCATATATCCTGGAAGCTCGCCGCAGTGGTTCTCGCCCCCAGCCAAGAGCACACCTTAGGGGATGTGCCCAGCAGCCGGCGAAAGGAGAACACGCTGATTGGAACGTCGACGTTAGGAGAAGCTGTGGATCAGGAAGGGAAGACAGAGCATTTGTTTCCCAGGACTTACAGCAGCCCAGAGAGGCTCAGAGGAATGGAGGAAAGAAGTGAGGATGGGGAGAGTGTCTGTGGAATGGAGGGGGCGTGCGACAGTGCACCGCTTCACGACTTCCTCCTCACTGCTGCCGATATCCTGGACCTGTGCCTCTTAGTCAAACTGGTGGTTCTGAGGTATAACCTGTTCACACGTTAACAGCTAGTTAGCTCTGATGCCACCAGTTAACGTCTGATTCTGTGCCGCTATAGGTTGTACCCGGAGTCCAGCTGCCGAGTCACGGCTGATGGATTAGTGGGTCTGACCCGTGCCTTCTTGGCTGCAGGCGTTCAGTGTGTGTGCGTCTCTCTGTGGCCGGTGCAGATCGCCGCCTCCAAACTCTTCATGCACACTTTCTACGCTGCCCTCCTGAGTGGAACCAAAGCCAGCGTGGCTCTGACAGAGGCCATGAAGAACCTGCAGAGCAGCAAGCACTTCTCACACCCCTCCAACTGGGCTGGTGAGCAAGAGGAACCCAAAGAACAAAAAAACAGCCCCCAAAAATACAAAAAATTTCACTCAAGAGCAGTTTTATGGGGTGAATGTTGTACCATTATTTTGCAAGCTAAGAAAAATTTCAGAAACTGAAATAGAAAAAAAAAAAATGAAAGAATGGAAAAACTCCTGAAAAACGATTTTAAAAAGTGTGATGAAAAAAGGGCTTTAAGTTAAACTTTGCTGCATTTCCCATTTTTTTTCTAATTTAATTAAAAAAACTTATTTGATTTTTTTCAGTTATTTTATTTATTTATTTCTGTCTTCAGATAAAAATGTACAAATTGCATTATTTCAAGTTGAATTTAAAAGATCTTTTTTTTTTTTTTACTTCAGACGGCAAATTTTATATTTTCAAATGCAAATTAAATATATAAAATTGTATAAAAAAGCGATTTAAAGTTTTTAATCTAAATAGGTAATTTAAAACATAAATTTCGAAAACAATAAAAAAATAAAAAGCAGCTAAATTACTCTCAAAAAATTTTTTTGATTCTAAAATTTCATTTCACTTTTTTCAAATTACGATTAAAAAATGTGTTCCTTGCTTGCGACAACAATGGCACAAAATTAACTCCATATATGATTTATTCACGTACATTTGGGGATGAATTTTATATTTCAAAATACATTTTGAAAAGACCCAATGAGTGATTTTAACTCTGCAATAAAAAAAACCTAACAATTCATTTAATTAGATTTTAAGTAATGTGTTCCAAATTACTTGAATTACCTCTAATTCTTTTTCTTTCTGTGGAATGATCTAAAAAAAAAATGTACTGTTGTTCCCCAACACTCTCAGCTGCTGTGTTAAGAAGAATAAACAAACATTTCAGTCCCTAGATGTTTAAAGTTGATAGAGACAAACATTTAAAGACTTAAAGATGTAATCACAGTAAAAAGTGCTTAAAAAAAGTATTGATTGTCCCCCACAATCAATACTTTTTTGAACCACTTTGAACCACTGAATACTTTTGCACAATGCCCTTTTGTTCTATTAAAAAAAAGAGCTATAGTATAATTTTCATTCTACCTCACAGTTGTAAAGCACTCTGTGCTGATCAGAAGATTAGAATGAAATAGATATTAATGTTTGTGGTTATAATGGGACAAAATGTTAGAAGGTTCAAGAGGTTTGAATACGTTTTTCAAGCCCTTATAAATCCAGGCAGTGATTTACCATGAGGTGCTGGGAGTTTGTTTGATCTGAGCTGGATTGCAGTTCTGGTATTTGCAGATCTAGTCCTGCACCTGGACTTTACTTGGTCTTTATAAGAATCGCATCAATGAGATGCAGAGAGAGGACTCTAACCAAGAAGCTGAGACTGATGTTTCCAGATGTTGCTGCTGCTGAAGCACCAGAGGGGCAATCGCTGCCAGTTTAATGTATTCTCTGATAGCCGGCTGTTTGTCTTCCTTCAGGCTACATGCTGATAGGCAGCGATGTGAAGCTGAACAGTCCCATGTCGCTGGTCGGACAGGCCTTGGCAGAGATCCTGCAGTACCCAGAGAAAGCCAGGGATGCCCTCAGGGTGCTGCTGCACTTGGTGAGCTCTCTTTACACGTATGAAGCTCCCCCCCCACTCTGCTTTGATTGAACTTCATTTAAACTGTGGGGAGATGGAAGCAAAACTTTTCCATAAATGTTTTTATAGAAATATGTTTCTTAATTGAAATTAAAAAAAAAAGAGTTGTGTATTAAAAAATAAAGATTTAGCCTACTTTGTTGTTGTTTATGGTCAACCTATTTCAACAGAAAGGTACGGAAGGGGATTAGGGCCACTGAAAAAGAAAAAAAAAAGTTAACTGATTTTTAAATATTATTTCAGTTTAATATGGGAAAAAAGTCAGAATTCTGACTTTTTTCTGAGAATTATAACTTGTTTTCACGACTCAGCCACGACCTCCGACACAAAACTCTCCTCCTCTTGCATGTTTCCTCTGTCCATAGCGTTCCTTGTCAGTGTCGTTTCTAAGTCACCAATTTAGTGCTACTTGGTCCCAATGTAATTTCCCATTGGGAACCTACTAGCACTAAGTTGCTAACTGGTTAGCAAGATGCTTCAGACAAACCGGCCAAAACTAAACCTTCTTGCAAACCTGCTGCAAACCTTCCGCCACAACAATCCCGCCCTCTTGATAAACAGCCAATCACATTCACTTTATTCACTCGTGTAAAGTCGTGCACCACTCGAGACAATTCAGAACTGCAGAGATTGGAACAGCCGCTTCCCTACGAATTTAAAATAGAGACCCCTTTCTTATCGCCTTTCTTTTCAAATGTGCAAAGTTATTTGATGTGTTTTGAATTTATACACCAGTTTTTTTTTAAGATTACTGCGCTCTGCTGGTGTATTATTCATTATTTTTGTTTTATGCATTGTTTTTTTTTCAGTTTGTTGGTAAATAAAGCCCTTTGTTTATATTTACAATAACAAAGAAGGACTAATACAGAGCCTGTTGATGAAGGAGCCTACTATGGCTAAGCCAGTTAGCTCCTCCCAGGGAAGTGAGGATATAATGAGTAAAAGTCAAAAATTCATTGTGAAAAAACACAAAAAAACATTTGCTTCTATGAGGGATCAGACAGGAACAGAGCTGAGGAAAACGCCTGAATGTTGGTCTTCACTGAAGAGGAAGGTAAAGCTATCCAGGCTAGACTGTCACACTCTTCAGAAAGTTACAAATGATGTCACCAGTGTGACAGAAATCAGGGAAGTAAACAATGGAGGGAACCAGAGCGTAGTCAGTGTGCTGTATTGTTTCATTCTTTTGTCCCTCTGAATCCCTCTGACCAGTTTATCAAATGTAAGCAGGGTTGTTTCTGCTTGTTAACTTAGGCATGACTGCCACAGTGTGTTGACACCCTTACACTGCGCTCAATGGTATCACGTAAATTAGTGGGTCGACCCAGTTCGGGTGTTCCCACTTTATGCTGATCTGAAGCTGAGGCATTTCAAGGCAATTTTAACCACTTGACACAGGTTAACGCATGTAAGGGAGCCATTCCCACTGCCACTAAAAGCTCATTGCTCCCGGGTTTACAAAAGTAAATCAGCCAACGGGAAAGGGGTAATAGAGTTGCTGTACATCTGTTTATTTTACAATTATTATTGGGTCTTTGATCATACTGATAGTTCTACAGTTCTGCCAGCAGATCGTCTCATTGCACCCGTTGCTGGAATTCTTTTCAAGCTCAAAAATGATCTAAGCTATCTAAGGATTGCCAGGACAGACACTTGGTGTAATTTATCATAATAAATGGTTTCTGATTATAATGTGACTATGCACCTTTAAAGTGATGCTTGGGGTTAATTTTCTTTACAAATCACATTTTGTTGATCTAAATTCCTTATTTCAAACACTTGTTTAACAGTTAATAGTAAAGTAACATACAGTAGTAAACTGTATATAGGCTTTGTTTAATTGTATGTTTTATTTTTGTTCCGCTTCACAGCTGTGCAAAGCTGTTTGCTAGTCTGTAAAGAGACAACGCGGCTGTGTTTGTTACCTGATTGAATGGAGATTTAATAGTCCCCCAGTATTTTAACACATGCCTCTCCACAGGTGGAAAAGTCCCTGCAGCGCATTCAGAGCGGCCACTGTAACCCGATGTACACATCACAGCAAAGCGTGGAGAACAAGGTCTGTGTTGTGGTCTTTAAATCCCACCCTCCTCTCCCCAGTCTGCTCCTCCTCATGTCTCCTCTCTGCTCCTAAGGTCGGGGGAGTTCCCGGGTGGCAGGCCCTCCTGTCCGCGGTGGGTTTCCGGCTGGAAGTCTCCGGCTGCGCTGCCGGCCTCCCTGCCGCTGTGTTTTTCCCAACGTCTGACCCTGGAGATCATCTGCAGCAGTGCAGCACCACGCTGCAGTCTCTGCTCGGTACCGGAGCTGTTTCATTATTCAATTCAAACTCTCCTCTCCTATCAGTCACACTGCTTAATTAAGAACCTGGGTCACATTTAACCCACCAACAGCTCATTTTAAAGCTCATATTGCAGTTAAAGGTGTGCCAACCCTGTTTTTAATCCCTCCAGGTCTGAGCCCTCCGGCTCTGCAGGCCCTCTGTAAACTGGTGACAACGTCTGAAGCAGGAGAACAGCTCATTCACAAGGTACCAGAAACATTCAGCTATGGTAGATTCTATAGAGGGACAAAGGGGACACAAAGAAAAATAGCTTGAAATAAATAGCTGTAAATGATTAATGGAAGAAATAAATGTAACATAAAATTTATTTAAAGTAAATAAAGAAATGTAACATTTATTTATTTAATAACCCACTAAAAAATTAAATGTACAGTTTAATAATGAAATGTAAAATTAGATAATTAAATTAACCATTTATGTATTTAAGAAATTATTAAATAATAATTAATATGGGGATGAGTACATAGGAAGCCTCACGTAAACATATCACCAGAATGATTGACAATTAGGAGAACCACTTATTTAGATCATCCACTCAGAAAAAGAGCATCCTCCTCTATACCTATAAGTAACTCACAATGGATGGAGTAATCAGACATTTTACTCAAGTAAAAGTAAGAAGTACAAGGCTGTAAAACTACTCCTAAAAGTACTTTTTTTTTTTAAGTTACTAAAGTAGATGTACCAGAGTAAATGGAACTAGTTACTACCCACCTCTGTCCTGTTTGCCTTTCCTATCCTGACATGTTCATCTCATATTCTTTCATTTCTAAATGCTGTTAAACGTGTTGTTTTTAAAAAGGAGCTTTTAAAGTTCCACTTTGGTTCTTCCATTGGTGGTTGTTCCCTGTGGGCCTAGCAGCAGCATCATCTTCACTCATCATTTCCATTAACTGATGTTCATCCATGTATGACTGAATCTGCAGGGCCTCAAAGCCAGGATTCACACACAAAGAAAAACTCTAAAGCTCTGTGTCCTCTTCTTTATTCATGCATCTCAAAGGCAGTTAAAAGCATGGTGGGGATGGTAAGTGTTTCCTCATGAAATTACTGAATTAGAGGGTTTCAGAAGGAGCCCAGTCGGCCTCACAGAAACTCTGTTTCCCAAATGCGTTAAAACTCCTGATGTGTTTGTTAGAGGATTGCTTTTTGAAGTGTATGTTTTCAAATGTGATGATAGAAATATGTCAGAGGTAGGAAAGGCATTCAGGGAATGAGGTTGGAGGAATCAGTCCATGCTTTTGGTCACATCTTTCTTCCTCTCTGAAGCTTCATCAGGTGCTGGTGCAGCTGCAGTCAGGCGACAAAGACCAAGACTTCCCGCTGGCTCCCGTTCAGGTATCGATAAGCGTCCAGCTCTGGAGGCTCCCGGGTTGCCATGAGTTCCTGGCTGCACTCGGTGAGTCGCCAAATTCATTTTTTGTTCTCTGCCATCTTTAATGTATCTATTTTATTGAGATTTTATCTGACAACCAACGCAAAGCAGAGTAAAGTCGTTACAATCAGTTCAGGCTGCTTTACAAGATCGGGATGAGGTAGTAGCTCACTGGTCCACTGCAGGGAAACAGAGACACACCTGGTCTAAAATGCAAACCTTTCACATTTATATGGAGAACAAGCAACTAGGCAGCTCCCGCTGCAGAAAGGATTATTAGTGACCTGTTTGTGATTTAATGTCAGTATAGATCTGGCTGTTCTGTTATGACCTCAGAGAATAAAACTAAAGTGAATGGAAAGGATGGCATTAATCTAAAAAGTAGCCAAAAGGCTTAGAATGACAGTGGAATATGGAGTGAATTAGGTTACGTTAATGTTGGAGGCAAAGATTATGTTTTGTAAATAGATATCTGAAAAAAGGTGCACCAGAAAGAAAACTTGAAATGGAAAAAAAGAAAAGTTTTTTTTTTTTTTTTTTTACAGTAACTTTACTGTTTCCTCAGATTTCTTTAATATTTCGTTGTTTGTTTTTTTAAACTGTAGGGAAATCACATTTAAATGTCAAATCATTCTGGTTTAAACATGTATATAAATGTACACTTTATCACACTATATTGTCCCAAAATGTATTTTTTTTACAGATTTTACATTTTTAACACAATTCAGTTAATATCTATAGCGCCAATTCAGAACATAAGTCATCTCAAGGCACTTTACACTTCAACCAGATCATACAGTCAAATTGATTCAAAGTTTTCTATCTAAGGAAAACAAGCTGATTGCTTCGACTCATTGACTCGAAGCTAAGCCCGCAAAATTTCAAAATCTTCGTTTTTCAAAAGTAGATTTTTCAAGAAAATATTTTGTTGGTTTTCAATTTTTTTTTTCAAGCAGACAGTATAACAGATTAGGAGGATCAAATTCCCACATGAACGTTTAGGATCAGCACATGCTCCTCCAGGATCTGATTGAGGGTGGTTCTCCAAAACAAACAAAAATAGTTTTAATCTAATTTAATTGGCTCCATTTGTGCAGCAAAACATTTCATTTGTGCTGCTTTTGTTTTAAAGTTATTGACTAAATTGTTAAGGTTGAAAAGTTTAAACTTTTGTCAAATGGAAAATGTTCATTCAATGTAAGGTGAAATGTGTTCCATTATTGTTGCAAACACACTTTGTAGATGGAAATTTGAAGAAAAAAAATACAAATAAATAAACATATTTATATTCATCTTTTTGGACTGTGGGAGGAAGCCGGAGTACCTGGAGAGAACCCACGCAGCTTCAGGGAGAACATGCAAACTCCATGCAGGAAGAGCTGGGCATCAAACCCGGATCTTCTTGCTGCAAGGCAGCAGTGCTACCCACTGCACCACTGTACAGCCCACTTTGAAAAACATTTTAATAAAAGACATATAAAAAATATAAAAGTTGATATATACCTGAGAGTAACTTTAATGTTTATTTTTCATATTTTATTTCGAATTATTCTTTTTTTTTCCAAAAAAAATTTTTTTTTATTTAATTTAGTAGGTTTTCAAGATTTTTAACAGATTTTTAACTTTCTTTTTGTTTTATAATTTAAAGATTTTATACTTTTAAATTTTCACTTTTCTGTTTTTCAGAATGAGTTTCTTGAAAAATTGCATTTCACGGATCTATTATCTCTCCTTCTGGGGGCGGGCTTTCCTCTGGAGTGAGGATGCATCATTTCTATTGGTCAATATGTGCATTGAAGTTTTTTGGTTGTATCATGACTAAACTGAGAGAATATTAAGGAGTGTGAATATTTTTCACAGTGTGATACTGCAGAGGTTTTGTCCTCGGCTTCGTCTTGCGTTCTTTGTGGGAAAGTGTTATTGTTTTTTAATGTCAGGTATAATTAGTTTTCTCTGGTCTCATGTAGCGTTGCATGTTTTGCAGGCTTTGATCTGTGTGAGGTCGGTCAGGAGGAAGTCGTGTTAAAGACTGGAAAACAAGCCAGCAGGCGGAACATGCATTTTGCACTTCAGGCTCTTCTTGCCTTGTTTGGTGAGAAAAATCGATATATTTTCCTCTAAATCGAATCATTTTGACCCCGTTTCTCAGCAGGCTTATTGGTTGATCATCTTTGTTTCCTCATCAAGATTCCACAGAGCTTCCCAAGCGGCTGAGCATGGACAGCTCCTCGTCCCTGGAGTCTCTTTCCTCCTCGCAGTCGGCCTCCCAGCCTCACTCTCTGCCCGTCTCTCTCAGCTGCTTCCCACCTCAGCCCTCCTTCGCACCCCCAGGCTGCTCAGACAACCTCTCCTGTGACGCCATCTCCGTCTACAGCCTCAGCTCCCTCGCCTCCTCTCTCAGCTTCCTTTCCCGCCCTGAGCCGGCGGGAAGCGACATCATCAGCCATCGCTCACATCCACAGGAGCCAGAGAAGCAGGTGGGAGGACCGGGCCCACACCCCTCTCACCGCCACGCAGGCGGCCTGTCCAGGGGCCGGCTGACCAATCACAGAGGAGCGCTGGCGGGAGTCGATGACGAGGAGTACGAGGGCTTCTCCATTATAAGCAGCGAGCCGCTGGGACGCGCAGGGAGGGAATGCGACACGCTGCCGCTCCCCGCGGGACATCGAACTGGCAGAGGGGGTTCTGGGAGAGGATGCGCGGCGGGCCAGAATCTGACGCTGTCCTCCAAGGGGAGCCTCAGCACGCCGACCTCCCCGCTTAAAGCTCCTCCGCTGATGCTGACGGATCCTACAAACCATAAAATGTACGTTTACAGTTTACACAAATAAGCCATCAGGCTTAAATTTGACTAGGCCACTTCAAAACCTTTATTTTCTTAGTACAGTGTTATGTTTTATGTGTCCCATTAGCCAGGCTGGTTCATGTAGCCTTTGATTTGTTGTTTTTAAGCATTTCTCTGTTCAAACCTCTCTTCCTTTATCTCTTGCAGCTCTCTGCCTAAGCGAACGGTTAAAGGGAAAGCCAGCAGCTCAGAGTCGGACCAGTCCAGCACTGAAACAGACAGCACCGTTAAGTCCCAGGAAGAGAGGATGGGACCCGCCGGACAGCTGGATCCCCACGAACTGGCCAAAAAGATCCTGGAGGAAACCCACAACCACATGCAAGCCGTGGAGACGCTGCAGAAAGCAAACAGCCGTGTGAAAGCAGTGAGAGGAGCCGAGGGCCAGGAGGATCCTCTCGCCAGGCAGCCGTCTCTGTCCACGCCCACCACTCCAACATTTAAGCCCTCCAGGGGAGCGTGTGGCTTCCAGCCGTCAGAGACCAGCGCTTTTAGCAGACCTCCCAGCAGAGCCAGCCTGAAAACCTGCTCCTCTCCTTTCTCCGTCCGCAAGCATCTTTCTACCCTCCCCATCTCTGATCCAAGGCCTCCTCTGACTCCTCCTAAACCACCGTCCCGTTCGTCATCGCTGCAGAAGATCAACACGTCCTCTCCTTCTTCTCCTTCCTCGTCTCTCCCTGTGAGGGAGAAGAACTCTCCGCTCCTTTTCGCCTGCTCAGACGAGCATCGCAAACTGAAACACTCAGGCTCATCCTACAGCTGCGACGTATCGCCTTTTCGCTGTCCCGCCAACAGCGCCCCATCTCCAGCCTTCTCCTATTCCTCCACAGGCTCCGTCTCCTCCTCCTCCAGCCCGGCGAACGCCCCTGATCCCGGCCAGCCAAAGCAGGACACCAAGGTCCAGGGAATGAACAACCTGAAGGCCTTCTGGACCGGCGTGGGCCAGAAACAGGAGGCGCCGGCTTTACTCAGAGGTGGGAATAAAAAAATGAGCACAGTTCAGAAAGATGTTCTGGGTTTGCTGAATCTCTCGCCCAGACGCGCGTCCGGCAGGAAACATGAGGAAAACCCCAAACTAGAGCCCAAACCTCCTCTGGCTCCATCGGCGAATCTTCCAACAAACACTAAAGGAGGCGTCAAGCTTCCCTCTGGGAACGGATACAAGTTTCTCTCACCTGGACAGTTTTTTCCATCTTCGAAATGTTAAAAGTTTTTAGATTGATGAATCCTCAGGAAGCAGATTCATCTGGGGAGGGGGGGGCTGCCCCCTTTTTCAGTGAAATACAATTTTACCAAATCCCTGCTGAAGATGAGATGTAAAAAGGACAGTTTAATACTGACCTGACTTTTTATGTGTGTGTGTGTGTGGGTGGGTGGGTGTGTGTGTATATGTGTGTGTGTACAGTGCCTTGCAAAATTATCAATTTCAAAGGAAATTGATAATTTTGTGTGAATACTTTCACATTTCATCATGTTACAACAGCAAGCAGCATCTAATTGAATTTATAAAACAGACTAAGAGGTTGATCTGATGAAATAGAATTACTTTCACACCGTTTTTATTTTTTTCTCAGTTATAAAAGCCTGTAAAACATTAGCTGCTTTTCCATCAACAATCGAATTGCACAAATTAAAATGATAAAAAAAATACATTTTCTGATTCAAAAGTGTTAATGTTTTTCGGTTACATTGAAATTATTATCTTTTTTGCATAACATGATCTACAGCTGGACCTTACTGCCTTGTAGACAAACAAAGAGGATGACTGGCTAACTGGCTGACCCCTCTGCTAGCTGGAAACATTTATTTTTCTGACTCATGATTATTTTCTAAGCCGGTTCTGCATCTTGAATTTTGTTTCCTTTTCAACTTAAAGCTAGAGTGCGTAATTCACTGCGAAATGGATCCCCGCCCCTGCTTATCCCCCTCCAACAATACCGAGGCCTTCATGGTACAAAATGGCTTCCACAACGTCCACATCTAGTTTTGTATTTATTTGGTCGGTATAGACTTTATAGGCCTAACTTGCCTTAGTCACTTTCCAGCCTAACAGCGATCTCTACAGTCACTAGTTTGTCACCTCTGAGCTGCCGTAGAGCAAAGGTGTCTGTAGTTACGATGGGTTATTTCTAAGGTAAACATAAAGATTGAGACTTTCACTTCATAGATGATAATACATAAGATACTTATGTGTAATATACACATAAGTATCTTACTTGTATATATATATATATATATATATATATACACATATACACATTAGGGGTGTGCAAAATAATCGTCATGATGATGCATAGTGATTCTAATTTTCGTGATCTACTGCATCGATTCTTGACGCCAAGTATCGATTATTAATTAAAAAAA
>NW_015150595.1:1067718-1069644 GCF_000732505.1 Cyprinodon variegatus
ATATATATATATATATATATATATATATATATATGATTAAAATTAAAGCTAGTTTTTGAAAGCATTATACTTCATTTCATATTTTTATTATGAAACTTCACTGAGAAAAGAAATACATTTTTCTGATTTGGTAGGGAAAAAAAATCAGGGATTAGATCTTTAAGCCATGTCTCCCAGTCTTTACCTGCTTGTTGTGTAAAAAGGTCACAGGAAGCTTTTTATTGATTATTGGGCAAAGCCCTCTCCAGGTTTCTATTAGTTGCCACTGATGCAGCCTATGATTGAAGTCTTTACTGTAACCCGGGTTTTAATCCTGGTTGCCTCAGGAATTGTGTTCGGTGTAGAAAAAGTTGTAAAACTGCGTTTCTCCCTCAATATGAAAGCAGCTGAAAGGACTCCTCATAATTGGTCACCACACTGTCCCTTTAGTTTACCGTCTTTATTTACAGGCCTGCTGTACCCTCTGTATGACTGTGCCAAACTTTATTAAATGCGTTTTAAACCCATATCTCACTTTGATTCACCACACCTCTCATTTTTATCAGTATTTATGGTAGAAGTCCAACAAAAATATGCATTTAATGTGTTTGTAATGTGAAAGTATTCAGTGGATATGGGTACCACGGCAAAGGATCTAAAGTGGTTTGAAAGTGGTGACTGTGCCTTCTCAAACAGAAAGCTGTTTGAGTCTTTGGCTTTAACTGTGTTTTCATGTCTGACCAGAGAGAGTGTGTTTTGATCTACTGAAATTTTATGACTGTATAAAAATAAAAAAAATCAGTCACTGTTTTGTTTTTCTCTGTGCAAAGTGCTCGCTATTTGTGTAAGCATGAGCTTAAATTAATGTGTATTATTAACTTACATGCTTCATTTTTATTCATTTATCTGTTTTCCGCTCGACGTCACACATTTTATAAAGACTATGACAGATACCAGAAACACTGATATTTTTATGGAAATGCATTTTCATGTTCAAATGTTAAATTCTTGTCAAGTTTTAATAAATTTATACTAATGTTCAACTTTGTCTCAGTGTCAGAAATCCTTTCAGTTAATTGTTTTTTTAATTTTAGCATATATCTATGTATATGTATATATCTGTCTCTCTATATATTTTTTAATTTTTTAAACCTACCTATATCTATATATATAGATATATAGATGTAGATAGGCCTGAATATAACACTCCTTGGCATATTTCATTATGTTTGTTTTATCTTTGGCAATATTATCTTCTTTTTCTAGTCTAGCATTATGGTGGACCAGCTCTGCCATATTTAAAGATAAATACAGAAATAAATAAATGCTCAATAAATAAATAAGCATACAATTGATTGCCCCCAAAAATACAATAAATGTAAAAATGACAGGCAGAAATAAATAGCATTGAAGAAATAAAGAGTGTAAAAAACTACAAAGGAAAAATAAAACAGACAAAAATATTATAACATGCACTTAAATAAATACTTCAAAAAACGAGTAATTCATAAATAAAGCTGAAGATTATAACACGCACGTAATTTAACAAAGCAAACATTTTTACAAAGGTGAATAAATAAAGAAGCAAATTAAGAGATATATACAATTATGTCTCACTGTAGTTCATTTCTACCTACATTTATTTGTTTATTGTGTTTTTTGGGGGCAAATAATTGTATGCTTATTTATTTATTTATTTATTTATTTATTTATTTATTTATTTATGTATTTATGTATTTATTTTTAAATATGGAGGAGCTGGTCCTCCATACAGCTAACATACTCCTTGACATATGTGTACTTCATTGTCTTATCTATTTTTGATCTGCTTGTTGTTACTTAATTAAAATAATACGAGTACAAGGGCCAGGCTAGAGATTTTTTTTTCTTCTTTTTCAAGAATAAAGTTGTAACATTAAGAGAATAAAGTTATAATATAACGAGAAT
>NW_015150595.1:1070934-1090341 GCF_000732505.1 Cyprinodon variegatus
TTATTCTTGTAATTCTATAACACAATTGTAATGTTACGACTTTATTCTCGTAATTTTACGACTTTATTCTCATATATTTCAACTTTTTTCTCGTAATCTTACAAATATATTCCCATAATTTTAAGACTTTATTCTCATAATTTCACGACTTTATTCTCATAATTTTATGACTTTATTCTCGTAAATTTACATTATTCTCATAATTTTACGAATTTATTGTTGTAATTGTACAGCTTTATTCTGGTAATGTTACGACTTTATTCTCGAAATAGAAGAAAAAATAATACGCCGACGCAAAATAAAATTATAGCAAAAAAAAAAAATAAACAAACAAACAAACAAAAAAAAAACATCAGTTAACCGGTTAATTTTATTTAGCAATACGGTCTGCCATACTGGGAAGCCACCGCCTACTGCGCAGCCGCAGCCCAGGTGACGAAGATGGTGCTCATCAAGGAATAGTGAGTCTGAAATGTTTTCGAAAATATACATTTTACCATTTCTAACTGTATATTTCTGTTTTTTGCCAAGGTGCATTATGGCGAACTAAAGATATGTGGTCCGTTTAGTGACGTCATTGACGGTATCTGAAGGGTTTGTGTGCAGTGAGTTCAGGCAGGGTGGATCAGGATAACGGGACACCGGTCTGTTTTAGGCGTTGCTAGTACAAGCTAGCATTAGCCTCCGAGTGGTATCAGCAGAAGGGATAATTAGCCTCTTAATGCAACCGACCTGTGCTAAAAGGCTGCTATGGTTCACCATAACCACACTGCACTTTTAGTTAAAAACCACCAAAATAATCACACAAAATGAAATACAAAGGGTGTGTCTTGGAGCTTGTAGTGTGTTAGCAGTGAGGCTCGTGTTTAAATTGCCTCAATGTTAAGCTGTGGTCTCGTGAGTGAAAGATTAAAGCTTCTTCTCTGACGGATTTAACAGAAATGCTATGTAGCACATTTAGCTTTAGCAGCCGGGCTAGCTGCTAGCATCACATTTCCCTACAGTTCTTACAGCTAAATAGAAGCCGAATGTCACCTAATGTCAACACTTATATTGAGGACAAAGGTTATGGAGACGTTTTGCTAGCTCGACATTTATTTCCACCCTTTGAGTTAGCTTCTAGCTTCCCTTGCTGTTGCTTTAGCAGGGAGTTAGCCTAAGGTTATGGGCGGCTAAATTAACAGTGTTAGTCAATTTGATGAGCTATAAAGCTCAGACTGTTTATATTACTGACTTCTAATAGCCTTCACCCTGCTATTTTAGTTTTTTCCTTATCACAGCTTAATTATTTGAAGCCTAAGCTTTGCTCTGTGGCTAACTCCATACCCGCAAATAACGGTGCCTGCTGTTTGAAGTGGGCACAAACTGGATTATTTAAGCCAGATAGAAATTCTAAAACAGAAACTCTAAATGTAAATCTTTAGTAAAATATCCATTCCCCGACATGACAGCTAATGTAGATGCTAAAGACTGGAACGTAATGTGATGATGAACAAGACAGGGCAGGTTTGTTGGAGTGGAAGCTGCCCTATGCCAAGGAAAAGGAGGCGTGTATTTGTAGGCGATTGTCTTTTTTTTCTCCTTCTGGATTTAATAGGTATTTTCATTTACAAGTAACTTTTACTAATGTGCCATTTGCCGCTTGGTAAAAACAGTATCAATCAAACATCAGAAATAAAAATAGGTGAAAATATGAAGAGCAGCAAATATACACTGCAAAAAAATGAAGGGAGCACTGAAATAACACATCCTAGATCTGAATGAATGAAATATTCTTATTGAATATTTAGTTCTGTAAAAAGGCGAATGGGCTGACACAAAATCATCAATGGAAATCGAATTTATTTACCTATGGCCACTGGTGGTTCAGTGGTCTAGCACTGGATTAAGGGGCTGGTTATCCTCCCGCAGCAGTATGACGCAGACATTTTTGATTTAGACTCAATATTGAAGCGTGGTCTGCGTTATGTTTATTCCACGCCACAACGAAAAAGGGGAAAATCAGGAACTAGCTGTGGGTCTAGATACGGCCGAGGCGGTGAGGAAATGTGTCAAGTTTATCTGACGACGAGGCACGAGGGCAAAAAAGAGCAGGTATTACCGCAGCAGGCTAACCTCGCTCTTCTAGCTGGTCCAACTTCACAAGTTGTTTTCCGCGATCGCGGTCATACAAACAAAACAAGCCGGTAAGGTACCAAACAGGAGATACGCATGAGTAGAGCGGATGTAGATTTAAACAATCAGAGCCCTCCTGTCTGTCTGCTGTGACCTACAATGTGGGAGAGGTGCAGCAGAGTTTCTGCGGAGGGGGGTGGTGACGTCTCTGCGTTCACCGCGACACCTACGCAGACAACCTGATTTCGAAGTATAAATCAGCCTTTATTCCACGCCACAATGCAATCACAAACTAGCTCTGGGTCTAGATACGGCCGAGATGATGAGGAAGTGGGGGCACATTTTTGCGACAACGGAATGACATGAGGAGCAGCAGACATCATAAGTTCCAAACACTAATTTCAGGGAGATGCTTATCGAACTTGATACTTGAGGATTCAAGCTATTTCACATGATGCATAGGTTTGAGTGTTAACTAGGTGACTGTAAGAGAGTAAACCGAAACATCTTGGCTTATTTTTCTGACTAATCCAATCAGCGTGCTCTCTGACAACCAGTCGCCTGGAACGCTCGTTAAACAGAGCGTCGCTTTGGATAGATATGCTGCACCCTCTCTCTTGTTGTGCCTGTGCAGTCGAAGTAGTTCTAATCCTCACATGATGCACGAATTATTGTTTTGCCTGCACGCTCTCACTCACATAAAAAAAAAAAAAAAAAACACCTTGCATGGTCTAAAATCCGGGATAATTTATCCGACTCGCGGGCACCCGTGAACAACTATTGATCGAAGGGAAATTCCTGGAGCTTCCGGGAGACTTGGGATATCTGGAGCGGGGATTCAGGTCGAAAGAGGGTCCCAGTGTTCCTGTCCATATCTGAGGGGGAACCAGCTAACACCTGTGAAGAGCACTGGACATCAGTAGCAAATTTGCCAATGCTGGTTTTCTGGCAAAGCGTCCTGCACAGTGTTGTGCGCTTACCACAACCCCCATTTGTGGACGTCAGGCCCTCATACCATCCTCATTGAGTCCATTTCTAACACTTTGTGCGGACAAAGCACATTTGTGGCCAGCTGGAGGTCATTATGGAAAGGTCTGGCAGCGCTCCTCCTGTTTCTACTTGTAGAAATGGGTGTGTCTTTCTAAGTGCCAATAATTTCCACCTTTTGTTTATGTTATTTTTACACAGCATGTAAAATGGATTTATGTTGCTTCCTGTGTGGACTGGTTGATTTCACAGGCGTTTGATTTAATATAGGTTACATAGTGTTGGTGACGTGTTCCCTTTTATATTTTTTGAGGAGTGTATATTGTTCAGCCTTTAAATACCATGTTGGTTGTCTAAGTGTGTTCTTTTATCTGATGTTGATGCATACTAAACTTTAAAGAATATCTATTGGCTGGATGTAGAAGGTTTCCAGTTATTAGTTCCTTATACAGTAACACTAAGAGTATAACGAGCTCTAAGTAACTGTTATATTCTCTGCTGTTTGCTTAACAGATCTGCCACTAGCATTTTGGTTAATCTAGTTTTAAAAGGTCAATTTAAAAACGTGTAGTTGTTTTTTTCACATAATAAGAGTTTGTATTTTCAAAGACAGATCAAAATTTGTTCATTTATTAAGGGAGGGTGAAGTTTGGAAAACTTCTTTATTTTTTTTAATCTAATGCCCCACAAAACTAATGAGATTCAACACATTCTTTCAATTCTTTAAATTTTTCTTTTAATAAAACAACTTTAAACCATAGAAATGCTAAAACAAAAATCTGCTAAATGTAAAATTGAATCCATTTCTATTTGCAGCCTGTGGACTTTCTTTTCTGTCCTTGTGCTGTTATTATTAAAGATCAATCATTACTGATACTCTTTTTGTTAAAATCTTGTTGTAAAACTTAACATTAAATATTTAATCTTATTATAGTTTATATCAACCTAATTGATAGTTAATTACCAGGCAGACTAATCTGCCTAAAGCATTGATTTCTTTCTGTATAGTTATCCACACACAAACAACTGCTTTAACAGATATCTGGAATATTACCTTTATGTTTTTAGCCTTATCTTCATAAACATTGGTACGTAAAACATTTATATATAATAATGTTTTCTATTTCTGTATAGCTTCCCAATAGTAAAGGCTCTTCTTACCCTACATACAGTCTTATTAAATCAGAAGTAACTTAAATAGGTTAAAACATATCTCTCTTTACAGGGCAAGAATACTGTTTCCCAAATTTATTGCTAAACGAGAAGATATAAAATCCATCTATATTTAATCTCCACACGTTAAATCTTAGCATTATAACATGAAGACTAAAATGAACTTGTTTTTACAACAAATACATCCATATTTCTGTTTTTAGTTTCAGAAATCTAAAACAAAGTTAAAAACCAACTGTTTAGGATTAAATCATGAGACGCCTGTAGGTCCTCCTTTTGCCTTTATCGAGTTCATCCATGTCTTCCAAGGATGCAGCTGATGCTTTCTTGGAACAAAAAAAACTGATTTTACTGTGGAAAAAAGTTTACTTTTTATATTGACACTAAAGATTAATTGAGTCAACCAGAGATTTACAGCAAATTTCCAACCTTTGGTGACAAAGGCCAACTGATTTTTCCCAGGTCCAAATTCTCTTTAGCGCAGGTCTTCAGCAGGGGGTCTGCAACCCCTAGGGGTTCCACAGAGGTACTGTATGGGGGCTGCGAAATTTTTGGTTGATTAGACCCCCCTGCAATTTTTTCCATTAATTAAAATGTATTTAAATCCACATTAACATGAATTCACTGCAGTAAACAGATAAATGAAGGCAGAAGATGTGCCATCAGTTTGGGGGTCCTTGGCCTGGAAAACATTGAAGACCCCTGCTCTTTAGTATTTAGAAAAATTATAATAATAATTGAACTTTATTAATCTCTCATTGGAGAAATTGAACTCTGCATTTAACCCATCCTCTTTGGAAGCAGTGGGCTGCCATTGTGTGGTGCCCAGGGAGCAGTATTTATTGGGTTAAGGGTCTTGCTCAAATTGGAAGCCCAGTACAAGCTGTGGGGATTGAACTGGGTACTTGCAACCTTCTCAGAGCACAAGTGCACTTCTCTAACCACTAGGCCATCACTTCCCATCCCGTTAGTCAGCAAATACACCAAAAACCCTGAGTCACATTATGTGACAAACTGATTATCGAGTTAAATTCAAGCTTTCTTTAGCAACTTTTATGGATGATTAGCACTTCTAGCTAACTCGCAGCTAAAATAGCTGACTCTAACTTTACGATTTCATAAAGCCTGCCATCATTTCAAGATCTGGAATGTTCTATAACAGGTTTAAAGCAGGAAAGAATAAATCAAGCAGCTGTGCTCTGCTGCATTCAGCCGTTCGTTCACTCTTTCCGTTTGTAGACTCCATCATCAGTTGACCTGCCTGTTTAAAAAAAACAAAATATTTTCCTTTAAATGCCTTCTGGCATTACTGTCTCTGCTAAGTTTGTTCATATCCCTCATTAGTCCCGAGAAGAGCTTGTCTTGTCAAGTTTTCTTTCCTCAGTAAAAAAACTTTTTCATTAAAAAAATATCCCTCCTTGTCATCGTTTGCATGACTGATATGGAGGGAATTTTGTTCCATTATTGTTGCGAGCAAATCTGAATCGAATAATTAATAATTAAACTTTTATAATCAAAGGTTTTACTTTTTTTCATAACATTTTTTCCACTTCTATTTTCTTCACTTCTTTACAGATTTTATTTTAATTTTATTTTGAGATTTACTGTTATTATTATTATTATTATTACTAGAGATGCAGGATCCAGTTTTTTTTATTTTAACCAAATCAATCTGATAATGATATCCGGGATGAGAGTAACGGCTGATGTGACGTTGAACCATTGCATGAATGAACCATATATCTTGCCATGTGACTGAACGCTTTAGCCTTGACATAAATATAGTTTAAATAAGTTAATACATAACAAGGATATAAATGCAGTATTATCATTTATTAACAAATGAGGATCAAAAAGAAATAAATAACATTTCCATGTCAAATGCACTAGATTGGATCTGCGATTTCTGATATAAAATCATCGATATCCGATCCAGTAAAATCATCGATATCCGATCCAGGAATCAGATCGGTGCATCTCTAATTATTTTTATTATGACATCTTAATCTCAGGAAAGAGTAAAGTTTGAAACCTTTTTTTTTTTTTTTTTCTCGGAATGCAATATTTTGTAATCTTTGTGTTCTTTGCTTGCAATAATGATGGAACAAAACTCCCTCTATAGGTTCATTATGGAGTGCTGCATTGTGGAACAGTTTGTAGCACTGCTGCCTTGCAGCAGGAAGGTTCTCGGTTAAATTTCCGACCCGTGTCTTCCTACATGAAGTTTGCATGTTCTCCCCATGAATCTATCCAGGTTCTCCGGCTTCCTCCCACACTCCCAAAAGGTTAGGTTAGTTATGTTCTCCATATTGTCCTTAGATGAGAGAGTGCATGGTTGTGTGTCTCTGTGTTGGCCTGCGACAGACTGGCCACCACTCCAGGATTTACCCCACCTCTCATGCAAAAACTTTCAGAGAAAGGCACCATGAAAATGGAATCATTGTCATGCATCACAGATCGTGTATAAAGCTAGTAAACAATGACCACCACTCAATATCCAAAATCCTTTCAGCCACAAAGATGGAGGCTATCATTTATGTGAAATGTGGAATCCCTCAGTGAAAACAGTAGGAAGAGTTTTTGTGTGTCTGTATGTGGAGATAAACTGTGGAACAGCCTGGAGGACGAACATAAGGAGTCTCCCAATATACATATGCTCATTACTGTCAGCTTTCTTATTCATAATAATTAGATTATTGATAGTATTGGATTGATAATGAATATTAATGTAAACTGATGAATGGTGTTAGTATTGTTATTATTATTGGTGCTACAATTAATACTCTTATCACTATTATTTCTTGTCATGTGTGTTTTTGATAGGATTATATAATAATAATTATATTTAGAGTAATTCTTTAGTTTTATGCAGCAAAGGGGTGGGATTAAATGAGAATGGTTTTCTTCCCACTCCTTTTGAACAAAGACTTGTTTTTCAATGGTATCTTTTTTTTTTTACATTTGTTTTTAATTATTGTCTTATCTTCAAATAGAACATTAAATTAAAAAAAAGACCTACTAGAAAAAATAGATTATATCTTTGTTTTCAGTCGAGCAACATTTGAGTCCAGGCACTCCTTAAAATGCCCTGATGACTGACTGCATCACTAAAAAAAAAAAAAAAAAAAGAGATAGGTTTTTGAACTTATCTAAAAATCATAAATTTGACTTAAATAAAGTTAAAAGACAAACGAATGTAGCATCATGGACTAACAAGCTTCCTCTGTTAAAACAGGTTAACAGACACAGATGCCAGATTAAGAAGCAGTCTTCTTTTTGTGAACTTATTATTCATTTTGACCTCCAGCTATTCTGTATGTTCAGATGCAAACACCACAGTAATATTGTTTTAACCCAGGTGGCATTCCTGGGGTGTTTACATTAAGTGCAGAGTTTTAGTTTGATGAGTCCTTTGAGGCAGCAGCAGAGGTTGTTACTGAGCTAAAGTAGTGCGCTGCGTGGGAGGCTTGGCAAAACACGTTTACCACAATATGTTCTTCAGATTCCTCTGCAAGCGCACCTTTAAGATCTCACTGAAAAACATTAGAGGTATTAGAGAGTGTCGGTAACCTTTGGTTTGAAGTTTCGTTCCTTAATATAACTTTTATTGACTAGAAAAATTATCTGGCCTCAAAAAAAAAGCTTTAAATCAAAGGGATTGAGGGCAACTTTTTGTGGGTGTTTTAGTTTAATTTTAAGATTTGTTTTTAATCTTTCTCAACCTCTCTCTGTTTTCCCTCCCAGCCGTGTCGTGTTGCCGGTCTCTGTTGAAGAGGTGAGTGATTTTATGTTTTCCTTGACCTCAGTCTGCAGACAGGGTTTCAGCGTCATTATAGGTCATTAAATTATTATTTTTTTTAGATTAAGGACTTAATTGCCATTAAAAACCATTATATGTGATTATCATGGCATTTAAATGCTTAAAACTATATTGTCAGACGTAGCTGGTTCCGCATATTTGCGCGGAACTGCTTCCGTTTGATTGTAAAGCCGTATGTTTGGAAAATAAGCTTTTTTTTTATATTCCCCCCCTGCAATTTTTTCCACTTATTGAAATTTCTTTGAATCCACATTGACATGAATTCAACACACTGTAGTAAACAGATCAATGGAGGCAGAAGATGTCTTTTAATCATCAATGCACACATTCAGCGACACACAGGAGCTCTTTCAAACTGGACACCGTTTCATTCACAACACCTGTCCCATCAACCAGGAATCAGAAATACTTTAATAATCCCAGGGAGAAATTACTTTCATTACATTACTCCATCTGTAATAGAGCGACTATAGGAGCAGTTTGATGTAACACAATTTCATACAATATATATAATTAGGGGGTCCCTGCTCCATCTTGCCATCAGTTTGGGGATCCTTGAGCTGGAAAATGTTTGAGAGCGTTAAAGGAGCATTAAAAAGCATTAAATTAGAGTTACTCATTCCTATATAAACCCTGGCAAAGTAGGAACGTTTAGATGCCTGTGTAGGGATGTTTGTTTGTATGGGAAAACTCCTCCACTCACGTCTGAGTTAAAAAAAATTAGTCTTTTTTTTTTTTTTTGTACTCCTTTTTAAAGCTGTTTATTTGGGCGTTTTTATTTTTTGGTTTATTACAGTATCAAGTAGGGCAGCTGTACTCTGTGGCTGAGGCTAGCAAGAATGAGACCGGAGGAGGAGAAGGCATCGAAGTGCTGAAAAATGAACCTTATGAGAAGGAAGGCGAGAAGGGACAATATACACACAAAATCTATCATCTAAAGAGGTAAGCATCTGCTTGTTTGTTTCTTTGTTCTAGTTCTCTGTTGTGATTTAAAATTGTGAAATTTATCCTTTGGGGAGGTAATGCTTATTAGAATATCAGATCTTTAGGACTTTTTAGCTGTGTACACATTAAATGTGTTTAGGAAAAGGGTGAAGAGTTGCAGCCAGGAGGAGCATTTTATAGATCTAAGTGTCTGAGAGCGTTTCAGCCGACTAACCATCAAGGCCATAAAGGGCAGTAAAACAGGTGTTTTCTCTCTGCTACTGTGAGTCGGCAAATTCACCAGCTGCTTTATAGGACAAGAGTTCTGCAACAGATCAGTTTATGTTTTCGATTTTGGCCTCAAAAAGAAAAACAAAAACTGAATTAATATTGAAATACTTCATAGGCCCTAAAGGAAGAAGCAGAATGAATTTAAGACGTTCCCTTTGAGTTTGAGTTCACTGAAGCAGGATACTGCATTCTATTTTTTTATAAACAGATCTTTTTTTTCAAGATTTCATGTTTTAAATAAAAAAGTGATGTAGACTGTTTAGCTGTGTACAGCCTTGCTAATAGTTATTAGATAAGGGATCTCTGCCGTCGTTGGTTGTCATACAGTTGGTTGTCGTAGTATTCATGTTTATGGGATGCAGTTGGTTGTGTTCAGGTTCTGGTCTAAGATCTTTCTCCTCTTGCCCTCATTGGTTCTCTCCAGGATCCAGGCTTCTTCTCTATGTCCAAAAACTTGAATATTAGCTTAATTGGTTTCACTAACCCATAAAAAAACAATGACACGGGCTACTTAAAGTTATTTTACTCTATATTTACTTATACATGTAAACTAAATTAATTTTATATATTTTTTAATACCTGTACAATTTTAAAATTATGTTTATTTACTTTATATATGTCAATGTATTTTATTTTAACATTTCAGGTTATTTTTTTGTATTTATTGAATTGGGTAATGTATTTTTTATTTACAATTAAAAAATATATATATACAAATAAATAGAGTAAAATGTATAAATTTCATGGTACAATAATTTATTTCATGAGACGTTTATATTCCCTCCACATACCTCAGGAATCACCATTGTGAAAATAATGTTGGGAGCAACCAGGGGGTCCTGAGCTCCACTTCTAGAATCCCTGCTCTACATTAATCTTCACCTTGCTGCTCACCCAGTGAGGACTGGAGACGGGCACCAGCACCACTGCGCCCCTGCAGTAATGGCTAGCATAGAAAATGAATGAATGGGTGGATTCATGATGACGCTGTGTTGGCAGGGAAAGAAAATCTAACATGAAATCAAGAGCAATGGGAATTATAATGAATAAAGAATTATTGGTAAAATTAGTAATTACTAATTTTAATACACATTGTTAGTAGTACATCATTATGATTTCCCATTATTAAGCTACCTTAGCTAACCAGTGCTGTACAGGATGAGCTGTTTAATTTAGTTTTTTCCCTCCTTCTATCCAAAATGCTCAGCGCTCCATTTCACACATCTAACTGATAAAATGTTCCTAAAGGAGAAAGTAACACATACAGCTATGAGCTGCTGATAAATATAAAAAAGTGACCTGTCCAGTAGATGTGTGATTATGGCAAAAATTTTGCGTTACAATACGGATGCCCCCTAGCAGCTGGGAGGTTAAGGTGCTGATCAAAGATATTGATTTCATGTAATTAAGCATTAAAATCATGTGGCAAGGCATACCAAGTAGTTCTGAGTGATTATTAATCAAGCAGGTTTATTTCTAACATAAATATCCTCCATTTGGTAGCTCCACAACAACACTCTGAAGCTCAGCAGAGGGTAGTGATGCTGAGGGACATGGAGGCAACTCTGAGGATGACAGCTAATATGACCAAAGTAGCCTTGGTAGAAAACACAGCGGGAAACACGGCTTGCTGGTACAAATAAACAGTTATTAGGGAATTAATATAAATTAATTTAAATTAGGGCTGCAACTAACGATCATTTTGCTAATCGATTAATCTGTTAATTTTTTTTTCTTCTGATTAATAATATAGTTAAAGGTTGTTTAAAGAAGATTTTTTCATGAAATCAAACCAGATGAAACTAAAACATTTCCTCTTGAGGCGTTCTGGATAGAACATATTGACAGATGAAAAAAGTTTTTTTTTAAATCTTAAATGCAAAGTGTTTTACATATTTTTTTTACTTTTTGGTATAATTGCTGCTTTAAGTGGGTCGCTCTTTCAGCTAAAGCCATTTTTTACAGTCTCTACTGTACAGTTAACGATTTATTGACCACTGAATTAGTTGACAATTATTCTTAATAATCAATTAATCCGATTAATTGCTTCAGCCCTAGTTAAATACTTGAAATGAAGATGATTTTCTAATAAATCCTCCACCGATGTTACAAGAAATCCTCTACTATTTTCTTAAAGATAAAATTAGCATCTCCACCTCTCCTTCAGTACCAGGGTTAGCAGATCTGCCTGTTTCCAGCCAATCTTAATGGGAATGATTATTGTTTGGTTTGATTTTTGTAGTAGAGCCGAAGACCCTAAGGGTCAGCTTTGGGATTCAATATTTTAACTCATGATACAATGTGTGAAAAAAGGTTTTTCTTTTAACTGACAAAAAAAGTAATTTCTAGTTCTTTTTACCCTTTATAGGGCAAGTTACCCTTTTTGATAACTTGCATACCCCTTACAGTGAGATCTAGAAGCACAAGATCTATATCTATCCATTCAGCAAAGATGCTGCTACATGGCTGTACATCTTATTTTGGCATTTGACAAATTGGATGAGCCCTTGAATGATATATTACCTAATGTAAATTAAGTTGAAAGAAAAAGTGAAGAAAAAAAGGTGAAAAACTAATTGAAAAGTTCAAAAGTTAAAAAGCTAGTTAACAATTGTATTTAGATTTATAAACAAAAAAAATTAAGTGCCAGTATCAGCATTAATGCCTCTAAGGTTAGGTTGGACCAAAAAAAAAGTGTTTCTTTCATTCTGAGTGTTTTTCATGAATTTCTTATAGAAGCACTTTCACGAGTTGGCATTTCTTGTTATTACATTGACATTCATTTTTTTAATGTTACAAAGGTAATAATGTCTGGTCCTGGATTCCTATAACACTATTAGCTTGACATTTAGATTTTCAAAGTATTTCACTGAGGGTCCTATAAAGGGATCAAACAGTGTTTTGATCTAATTTAATGCAAACTAACAGATCGTGGAATGTGAGCGACAGCAGTCGGCTCATTAACGTTCTCATGTTCAGGCTTGTTTCTGCCTCCAACTCTTGACTGGTGTGATTATGGTGTTTTATTGCATTCCATAATTGTTCAGTCAGCGCACCATATAAGCAGGGCGGTTTAGCGGCGTAGTAGACATGTACTGCAGCCTGTGGAGGATTTCGCAAACAGAAAACAGAATGAATTCAGCTTCATATCTGCTAATAGAGAAGAAACTCTGGTTGAAATGAATCGCGGCTCTGATCTGTGTTTATGTTGCTTGGTTTAGTGATTAGGCTTTAAGACTGAGGATCACCAAGTGTCCCCCCTAGCCTAAGGAGCTAGAAAACGTGACCAATAGGGAGGCCCCATAATCGATATTGGCGTTGGTATAAGCTGCTGACTCTATAGAGTGAATTTTGTGCCAATATTTTTGCAAGCAAACATCATGGTTTGTACATAGAAATTTGAAAAGAAAAAAAATGCAATCTAGAGAAGAAGGTTCTGGAGAAAAGAAAAAGGTTCGGAGGGTAATTTAGCCTTTTTTGTTAGATTTAATTTATTAACATTTTTCCCAAGTTTATTTTTCCCATTTTATTCTTTAAAAAAAAAAAATGATATACATTTTTTAATGTTTTATTATTTTTAAACAGATTTTATATTTTCAATTCTTTTTTTTAATTGGTCTTTTTCAAATAGAGTTTTACAAATTGCATTCTTCTTAAATTTAATTTAATAGATCATTCTCCTCACTCCTCGGGAAGGAATTTCCTCTGGAGTATGAAGAGAAGATACATTTCTATTGGCCTGCTGGACGTTAGCAACAACATCTTAAAACTAGAAAGTTTGGAAAAAGTAGATAAAATCTGTCAAAAAGAAAATTAGGTGGTTGTTTTTTTTTAAAATGAACATTTTAAAAGATTAAAATAAAATAAAAAGATATAACAAAATCTGAGAAAACAGCTAAGTTTTAATAACTTTATTTCTGGATTGCATTTTTGGTTTTCAAAAAAAACATTTTTTTTGTGCAGCAATAATGGAACAAAATTCTATCCATATAGATGTAGTTTTTGCATTTGTTCTGTCATGTTATGATGATGCAGCAAAAAATCATGGTTGGTTTTTCATGGTGTCCAAATGGCAGGAAAGTATCGCTAAATATCAATAATCAGCCATATAATAGAAATATTAATGTCGATATCGGTACAAATATTTATATCTGTTCCTCTAAAGCAGTAAATAATCTGCTGTGGTATTCATTCATGTGATTGTTACAGTCTGCTCTCATCTATGTGCTTCATTTTTCCTTTTTATCTCTATTTTCTTTGCTTGTTGTGGACTGCAGTAAAGTCCCTGGCTATGTGAAGATGATTGCACCAGAGGGAGCGTTAGTATTTCATGAAAAAGCTTGGAACGCTTACCCATACTGTCGCACTAGTAAGTTCACTCTGCAGAAACAAATTCACTATTTGATGTGATTCAGCTATGTTCATGTTAGATATGCTCTGCTAATAGCAGAATTTATTGATCTGTATTTATATTTCTTAACTAATTTCTCTCTGTTTCTTGTCTCTTTTTCCTTCCTTGGTGTGCAGTTGTGACGGTGAGTTTACAAACTTTTAGTAAACAGTTTTTAAAATTCTTCAAAACACTGTTTGGTTTTTATATTGTGATATTATCAACATCCTGAAGCCTGATTTATCACTTAAGGAAGATGAAATATAATATCCTATGATACATTGAATCCAAACTTTTTTTTAAATAAAACCTGTAAAATTCAGTTGAATCTAAGTTGTAGTATACATTTACATTTTCTTTAAAAGGCCCCAGAGGCTATGGAGTGAATTTTTCTTTATTGTTGTTTGCAAAGCACATGATTTGTACATAGAAGTTTGAAAAATAAAATCCTTATTTTATTGAATAAAAAAAAAATTGCAACCCAGAAATGAAACTTTATAAAGCAATTTAATAAAAAAAATTTAGAGTAACTTTGCTGTTTTTTCCGATAATAAAATGTATTCATTCTTTTTTTTTTTTTCAAAACAAGATGGACATTTTTTCCCCCATTTTTTTTAAAGTTCAGTCGGATTCTATTCAAATGGCGTTGCTAACGTTCTGCAGACCAATAGAAATGCATCGTTGCTCCTCCCTCAAGCCCGCACCAGAAGTGAAGAGAAAGAGATCAGTAAAATGTAACTGGAAAAGATTAAATTGATCAAATTCAATCTGAAATTCATTTATGTATTTATTTATTTTTTAAGAATAACATTTGAAGTTATAATATTTGTAAAACAATGCTTAAAAAGTACAATTTGAAAAAGAATAAACTTGAAAATACATATTATAGATTAAACAAAATTAATATAAAATAGGTTAAAAAAAATGAAAAATAATTTATGAAAAAAAAGAGAAAATAGCAAAAATATTTAATTACATTTAATGAGTTAAGTTTAATTACTTTTTTCTTTTCTTTTTTTAAAATCAATTCGCAAAAAGTGTTCATTTTTTGCAATAATAATGGAACAAAATTTACTCCATAAGAGATTTTCATCATCAAACAGCATCACAAAGAGCAAAGGATACAGGCGGGTCAGGGAAACCGTCTTTGGGCATCATTAGGTTATAAAACCAACCGAAGCTCTGATGACCTCATAGCACTGGTCAATCCATCATCTGAAAAACACAAACATTTGGTCACATTTGCAGACTTGAGGAGAACTGGCCCTTCTCCTGATAGAGATCAACCAGAGATTTATGGCAACATGAGCCTTTAACTGCTTTAGTTTCATCAAACATCAAATAATTCAAGCATTTCTAATAGAAGGGTTAAATACAGAGTATGGCTGTCATATATCCAAACCAAGCTGCTGTAGGAGCTGCAGAATTACTAACATAAAAAAAGTTTGTTTTACTGGTAGAAAATGTCACCTGAGTTTAAACAGGATTCTTAAAGGTTCTGTGAAGTTGAATTAAATGTTGGATGCTGTTAATATTTGCCTCTGGAAGTTATCCCTGTACATTCAAACCCCTGACTGCAGATATTTTAGCTCATTGTTATTTAGCTACTTCAAGCGCTGAGTGTTTTTTCATCAGGCAGCGCTCCAGCTACCTGCAGGCTAATAACTGTCGCTTTACTTTAAAATAGATCCAAGCTAAGTGATGCAACACCACCACTGCAGTTTCAGTCTGATTTGCTAATTGGATTAAAGCGTGGGCTTTAAGATTGTCCCTCGCGACCCTCCGTTCATGGTGTTTTGCCAAAGCCGTGCTGAGATCAGCTCTGCCGGGTCACTGCTGGGCATGGCCCGTCTGATCATGGCCAGACACAGTACTGACTGAATCTGTTTGCTTTCCTGCTTCTTTCAGAATGAGTACATGAAAGACGACTTTATGATAAAGATCGAGACGTGGCACAAACCCGACATGGGGACAATAGAAAATGTAAGTAATCTGTGAGGTAAACTGGAGCAATAAGTTCAGTGCTCAGCACCAGTGTAAACACTTTGACATCATTTTAAGACTCCTAATGCCTCCTGGGTTTATGCTGAACTCTTGGTGTTTTTTTTAAAACACGCCCTTGTTATAACAATTTCAAATGTTTAAAACATTAAAGCAAAATAAGTCGTAAAGAATTTGTTTTACCTCAACAACACACTGGAAGTCATATTTGGCTGAAGTGTGGTGAAGCAGCTGTTCTTTTTGTTTCAGGTCCATGACCTGGATGAGGAGACATGGAGGACTGTGGATGTGGTGCCCATAAATATTGCAAACAAAGAAGAAGTGGCTCCAGGGGTGAGTTGGACTTCTCTTCCAGTCCCTTTGAACCGCTAAGCTGAAACCGTCGTTTAAACTAGGAGGGGCTCCGCTGACATTTGAATCTATTCGGTACCGATGCCCCGTACCTGAGAGTAGGTACCATCTAAATGTCATCAAAAACACAAGGCTGATTTACCTGAAAGGGACAAAGATGATGATGGCTCAGGATGCAGACAACAAGCCTCAAAGTATGGAGAGAATTTTGTTACATTATTGTTAAAAGCAGACGCTTTAAAGTCATAACATTACGGGAATGAAGTCGTAACATTACGGGAATGAAGTCGTAACATTACGGGAATGAAGTCATCATACAACAACCCGTTTCAGAAAGAAAGCTTCAAGCTCCGACCAGCTCCACCAATCAGCAACCTGAGTCCACTTTGACCTTCTGCCCAATTTGATGCTGCTGCTAAAAGATTTCCTGATTTGTCAAACCAGAGCTAAAGTATAACTTCACATGATGCTCGACGTTCCTCATTTCAGGGAAGAAAGTGCTTCTTGTAATAGTTGTCATAAAATACAACTTGTTTCTCGTAATTTTAGGACTTTATTCTCTTAATATTATGACTTTATACTCGTTAACTTATTTTATTTTTTTTTAAAGTCTCTAGCCTGGCCCTAATACCCTGTTGTAATTTTCAGATTTTTTTTAGCCTTTTTTATTTTTGTTTATTTTTCAAATTCTATTTTACAAATTCAGTTCTTTTCAGATCACATTTTAATAAATTGTCTTCATTCCTCTGGAAATAAAAAATGGATGACGGAGGAGACTCATCAATGACCTCCAACACAAAACTCTCCTCCTCTTGCATGTTTCCGCTGTCCATAGCGTTCCTTGACAGTGTCGTTTCTAAGTCACCAATTTAGTGCTACTTGGTCCCAATGGAATTTCCCATTGGGAACCCACTAGCACTAAGTTGCTAACTGGTTAGCAAGATGCTTCTGACAAACCGGCCACAACAATCCCGTCCCTTTGATAATCGACCAATCACAGTCACTTTATTCACTCGTGTAAAGTCGGGCACCACTCGGGAGAATTCGGAAATGCAGTGATTGGAACAGCCGCTTCCCAATGATTTTAACCTCCAATTGCTCCCCAGGTGACACACAGTGGCAGCCCACTACTCCCCAAGGGGATGTGTTAAGATGCAGAAGTGAATTTCTCCATTGTGAGATCAATGATGTTCAATTATTATTAAAACCATGAAAACAAATTAAACCCTGAATGTTAGTCTGTGACAAAAGCTGTCATAATAGATTGTAAAATAGGTCTGTGGGGTTTTAAGTTAATAAATAATTAAGTTACCATTAAGTTAACACCTCAGACCAACAGACGGGAACATTTTCTTTTTCCAGTCATCTCTGCCAGGTGAAAACTCTTCAGGTTTACTCCCTACCTTGAGTCTCCTAAATGAATTTGGTTATAAACAAAACTGAGACTACAGTCTTGTTGGCATGGTAACGTGTTACATTCTCAACTTAAACCACCAAATCATGGCTCTCTGTGACCCATGAAATAAGATTAGCTGCATGAAGCAGAGGAAAGTTCTGATATTTGGATGGTTGATGCGTGTACGGGTGTTTTTCTGGTTAGTGATTCATGAACAGAGGTTTCACTAATGAATTAAATCCAAACTGGATTTGATCAAAGCCATTTCATTGCAGATGAGTTCCACTCGGCGCTGCCTGCCTTTCTCACGTCGGTTCTTATACAGTAATGACTTAAGTGGATCAGTGTGGTAGCGACAGCTAAACTTAAACGTCCATCTGTTCCAAGTATTCAGCTGCTTTTTACAGATTGAAACAGAATCGTGACCTCAGGAGGCATGAGAGGAGTGAAAATAAAATTAAGCTTTAGGAGATTTATCTTTTTTGTTGTAGATGTTTGGATTCTCTTTGCTTTGTTTACACAGACGGATCAATGTTTAAAAGTCACACAGACACAACTTCTTATGTTCATTACCTTTGTCTCCCAAAATATCTGAGTGTTGCTGCGAGAATTTAAACACCTTACTTCCTTTTTTTCTTTTTAATCCCTTTAGGACTACAAGCCAGAAGAAGATCCTGCCCTCTTCCACTCCGCCAAGACGGGCAGAGGCCCGCTAGGTCCTGACTGGAAGGTACCAGACATGAAACCAGAACTTAATCCAGTTGATTTATCACCTCGTGGAAGCTGTTAGTGATCGTCTGCTCCTGTGTTTCCTCAGGATGAGCTGAAACCAGACTGTCCTTACATGTGTGCGTATAAACTGGTCACTGTCAAGTTCAGATGGTGGGGCCTGCAGACCAAAGTGGAGAACTTCATCCACAGGGTATGCTCTCCTGCTTTTATATAGAGATGCTCAATCTATAGAAATATGTCTGCAGCTTTGCTAAACTATTCATCTCCATTGACATTTTTCAAATTTAAATGTTTTGCTGCCCCATTAATATATTTATGTGACAAAATGGAGGATTTTATTTTGTATTTATTCCTATTCCGATTCTATTTGAGATGGAAAACATAAAATATGAATTCCTATGAATTCCACGCTCAAATTAAAAGATACAGTAAAATAGTTTTATTTTATAATGGGTTATTGTACGTTCCACTTTTGGACTCATAAATACACACAAGTCAAAAAAGGTTGGGAAACACTCTCCTAAACATCCCATATTAGGCTCGTTGTTTTGCTGCAGGCGAAGCTTTCCCCCAACCTTGAATCTATGACAGCATTTAATAATTTTTCCTTCCAGGACTTACTCTATTTGGCTCGGTCTATCTTCCCAGCAATCATGACCAGTTTCTCTGCTGGTTGCCCTCAGCATGATACCGCTACCTCCATGTTCACTTTGTTCACGGTGTTGGTTTCCACTGTACAGTCTAGTCCCTGTAGAATAATAAAGAAAATGTTTCATTCTGGTAATTTTCTGACCAGAAAACCTTTTCCCACATGTTAGCTCTATAGCTAAACAGTACGGAGGATGGTCTCCTTCCTCGTTAGCTTTTAGCCTTTAGAACTTATAGTTCTCCTAAGCTATTGGTCCCTGTAGTCCCCTAAATGACTTGGTTACTTCCCTTATCCTCCCCTTGCTCAGGGAGTCGGTTTAGGTGAACAGCCATGTTCTCGTAGATTTCAACCTGGGCTCAGTCTGGTTTTCTAGAGCTGCTGTCCTGCAAATTTTTAGAAGCATTTCTTCTCCAGCAACAAACATGTGCTCCACTTTGATTAAACACAACGTGAACAAAATGAAAGTTATATGATCATTTGAGTAAGTTTTTTTTTTTTTTTTTTTTTTCCTCATTTGTATGGAGTGAATTTTCTTCCATGATTATTGCAAGCAGCAAAGGATGCATATTGCAAAAACT
>NW_015150595.1:1092072-1119820 GCF_000732505.1 Cyprinodon variegatus
CTGGAACAAAATTTTTAGGATAATGATTTTTAAGAGTAAATTTACTTCTTTCTAAGATTATTTTTGAACATTTGAACATTTTTTTTTTTTTTTTTTTTTTCACAGATTTTATAATTTGTTTTATGGTTCTCAGATTGATTTTTATGAGTTGCATTCTTTTAAAATTGTATTCACTCTTGACCAATAGAAATGTTGTTACCAATGTTCAGCAAACCAATAGAAATGCGTCTTTGCTCCGGACTCAAGAGAAGAGAATGTGATCTGGAAAACGTAATTTTAAAGACTACAACTTGTAAAACTCAATCTGAAATGAGACATCTGAAAAACTTTTTTTTTTTAAACCTCTTTAAAATTAACCTACATAACTGAAATATGAAAATAAAATCAGTGTTTAACATAAAAAAAAAAAAAACGGTCTAAGAAGACAGCAATGTTACTCTTAAAACATTTAGTTTTTGTTAAAACTTTTTATTTTTAAGTTTTATTTCTAGATTGCATTTTTTTTATTAGAATTTACCATTTTGTTTCTCATATTTTTATTTACAAAACATACAAATTTCACTCCATAATTATGTTGTATGTGAATATGTTAAGTCCAGCTGCTTCATAGATCTTTAATCTCCTTAATATTAAACTCTCATCCAAAACCACATGTTTGTCTTTTTTCTCGGCAGCAAGAAAAGCGAATTTTCACCAACTTCCACCGCCAGCTGTTCTGCTGGATCGATAAATGGGTGGGTTTGACCATGGAGGACATCCGGCGGATGGAGGAGGAGACCCAGAAAGAGCTGGAGGAGGTAATTCATTCATTCTGTCCTCTCATGTTCAGACCTGAACTAGAACATGCTGCCCTCTTTCTTTGGGTGATTTATTGCAGCTGAAGTTTCAATCCAGTAATTTTTCAATGTTATGATTACAGCAGGTTGCATGCGATGACGCTTTACTTTAAAATCTTCCTGATTTAACCTGTATTTACTCCTAAATGTCACATCAGATGCGTCAGAAAGGTGATGTGCGAGGCACCACTGCAACAGACGAGTAGAGGCTCTGCGCTGTAGGTCAAACACTAGAGGCAGGCTGAGTAAGTTTCTGCACCACAGGTGGCAGAGCTGCATGGATCCGTTCTCCTCCTCTCGCCGCTGTCCGACGTGTCTGCTTCATGTTTTGGATCACAGCTGTTGTTTACAGATGTTTGTACTTTTCATCCTTTTATTTCTTTAGTCCATTCTCACTCTGATTTTCACTCATAAACCCTGTTTTTCTACCATGGATCCCTCAATTAAATTAATTTAAAGTTGGCTTTAAAAGAGAAATGTTGGCGTGGTTTAAAAGTTTGATCACATTTCAGTATTTTATATATATATATATATATATATATATATATATATATATATATATATATATATATATATATATATATATATATTTATATATATATATATATATATATATACATATATATATACTTGTTTGCCAAAATATTTATTGATATTTTGGACATGAGAATACATCTATACAATCACAGGCTGCCAACTAAGCCATTTAGAAATACTTTAATGATCCTACATGGCTTAATCCCTTGTTTACTGAATTAACTACATAAAAATGGTATAACAACAGCTATAGTCTACATAGGATTGGTTGAAAGTTTTACTTAGAAACTTATAATATTCTATGCAATTTCAAGTGTGAAAATTAATTTTAGCATAATTCCTTCTAGTTAATATGGGAAAAAATACATATAGCAACAAAGAATCCAATATAGTTTTATATTTGCTGCAAGCAGAAGATAAAGTTCAGTTTCTAATGACTTAGACAGATTTATTTAACAAAAAGAAATTTCATTTAAAACAGCTCTAGACAATTTTATTTTTTAAAGTGCAGCCTTGATATTGAGGGAACTATAATAGTACTGCTCTGCATAAGGAATTGCTTAACAAATATGATTGGATATTGAGAATTTTGTGTTAAAGACCTGTCTTTAAATGGCTGGTTTGAGTGGTTCATTAACATACAGTTAATAAAGTCATACTGTAAGTGCAGAGATGAAGTCGAGTGAGCTGAGATGTTGTCGCTACATATTGTCGAGGGCATAAAGATAAGGAGTGAAGAAAGAACAGAGGTGGTGGAGCAGTTTGTTAGAGTTTTAATTTAGGTTTAAAGGCTGCATATCAAGCCGTGGTTTTAAAGCAGCTCCCTGCTTGGCATGTTAGTATAAGAACAGTTAATTGCAAAATGTTTCTAATTAATGAATTGAGATCAAAGATATAAAGTCCCGACTTACCTCTAGATTTTCAGCAACCGTTTATAAAGTTCTCCATATCTTCTTGTTTAGTTTTCCTAATATGTTCGTCTCTTTAGCGGAAGGCTAGACGTCATCTGTTTGAACCTCCAGGAGGCACTTGGTCTGTTTTATTTGTCCAATTCGAAGCAACACTTTTCCCTTAACATTATCCTTAGAAATAAAAAGCATCTAATCTGCGCTTGAATGTTGCTTACGTTTGCAGCTTGACAGGTTTTAATGTATCCAGAGCTCAGAAGGCTGACCTCATGTGCTCCGATTGGTCACAAGCAGGTCACTATTTTGCAAACCTCTGCCAACATCTGAGATGTAAACAAGAGTTTTATCTGATTTTCAAAGTGTTTTACATCAAAGGTAAAGACAGGATCATGTCGAGCTGCTGTACAGGAAACTCAAGCTAATGCTAAAATATAACAGGAGCAATCAGGAGCCTCTGATGTGTAAACGGTTTGTTTTTGGGACGTCAGCTTCCAGCTAAGCTGTGATGAGCACCAAATGATCTGCTGATGATTTGGAAAGTGTCCTGACTGCTGTGATGTCATTTTAGTAAAGCAAAATTTAAATAATGATGAAGGGAGCAAGTTTTGATCATTAACCTAATTACTAACCTAGAAAGGAGCGGTACTTGATCTGCATCTCAGCTGTTATTTTACAGATTTAGCAAGTTTAAAATAATTAAAGGGAATTTTAATGCCATGAAAGGGAGACAAACCAAACTTTGGACTTTGACTATTTTTACTTCTGCTTCTGAACATCTCATGGACTCATCTGTTGGTGTCGGATGATTTGCACAGAAATGAATCAGGGTTTTAATGGTCACTCTTTAACCTGATCCTGATGCTCTGGTGCTTTCAGATGCACTTATAGGAATCAGGTTCTGCTGTGAAGCTTTAAAGATCCCATCAGAGATCCATAAAGGAAGAAGAGGGTCCTGTTATGTTTTAATGTTTCACTGTCTGCTCTTTGTTCACTTGTCTCTGCCATTTTCACTCACATGCTAATCTTTTCTTCCAGCTCGTGCTGCTTTGTTTCCATTTCTTTTTGTTTGTTTTCTCCCTGCCTAATGTTTCTTTAGTTGGTAAATTGGGGCGTGGGCCGCTGGATTCTCCTAGAATATAAATAAAAATCACCAAAGTCAACAAACATAAATTAAATTAGAAGAACAGAATATTCCTGCATGTATGAAATTATATTACTTTTATTTAAGATAAAAACATCTTCCAAAGCAGTGACCTAGAAAAAAACCTCCCTCTGACTTTAGCAGTAATTTTCCAGCAGGTCACCAGTCTGAACAGGTGTGCTGCTATTAGCTCAACAGCTGTAATACGAGGAGTCCTCCTGTCTCCTTTCAGTGACTCTGTGGTTTGTTGCAAATGTACGTTTTTGCAAAACAAATTGTAAAAATATTTATATAGTCATAAAAATATATATTCTAAAACCCTTTTCCCCCCTGGAAAGACTAAAAGTATCATAAAAATCATCTTCTAATAAACTAGACGTGTATATAAACAGTATAATTTAATAACATGTAGCTTTAGCTTAGAAGCCTGAGTGGAAGAATTGTAACAGAGACTGAAAGGGACATTGATATGGCAGAGGATTAGGGACAAAGGAAAAAAAAATGGCCACATAAAGCTTTGGATTTTTCACTTTATTCTCACATTCTGGCTTTAATCTCAGAATTACTCTCATAGAATTAGGACTACTTGTAATATTCCTACTTTATGGAAGTGGTAATCTTGATAGAGTCTTAGGTAATTTGATTTACAATCCATTTTTTGGCCCTAATCATCTTCCATACCCTGTTGGGTTCAGACGCTTGATGATTTTCTACCCCTGTAGCTCAACTGGTTGCATACAAAGGCTCTGAGTGAATTATTGCCCCCTACTGGCTTATAATTTATTCCTTTAAAATACAGTTGTTTCTCCGTTAGTTAGTAAGCAAAGCTCGTTTTTGAGTTGCCTAATAAGACAATGTGAGCAGGGCTACCAAACCCAAAACAGGTCAGCCAATCACAGTGCAGAATTACCAATTAAAGCAAGCCTACCAATCCCACAGCGGAACCAAAATAAACATGGCGGTGCAGGGGGATGTATGCATTGTTAAATGTTTTTTTTTCCCATAACAGATTTTATGGGAACAGTCTTTCAGGTGGGGAACTAAAGCTCGGCTCCACACCTGATCAAAATGTGTGTGCGTAAGTGCGTCTGCTCTTGAATTGAGGAGGTAAAAGAGACATTTTGCCAATGGAACAAGACAATTTACACTTAAAATAGGAAAAACACAATTGCATTGTCTTTTTTTAAGTGCATTTTTATCTAATAATCTTTTTTTAAGAGTAAAAATACTCATTCCATTGGCAAACTATCTCATTTATGACCTCAAATTAAGGGTAAATACACTTAATTTAAGAAATTTTTTACTTATTCCTAGATCGTTTTTCTAGTGAGGTTAGCTAGTAGCGCCCAGGGAAAAAATATTTTCAGCCTCAAAAAAGACAAAGTAAACAGTATCAGGGAACGCTTTGTGTACACTGATTTATCTAAATATAATAAAAGGTTGTTTCTTGCTCCTTTATTGTCCTAGAAGCTATATGAAAATACTTTAATCTTTGTAATCAATCAACTGACACATTAAAGGTAAAACCGCTTATATCACAGGATTTATTCCTGATGTAAATAAACAGAAATGCCTTAAAATTCACCCTGCTATGTTAAACATTTAGATGACTTGATTTAATGTAAGAATTGTTGACAAAAAAGGGATGTAAGATTTAGTGGAATCAAATAAACAAAAAATGGTAACTGTTGACCTTTAGTGAGTAATATTAAATATCAAGTTTAACTCTAATAAATCTATAGAGGGCCTCCTTAGGCCAGCTTTCTGGCAAGGGGCAGCAACAGGCTGGGGAGGGGCAATGTTGTAGCAATAGAAAACTATGGTTTTTAACTCTTATTTAAAGGACTTGATGTGTTGGATGGAAACTAACCTGAGCTAACCTTCATCTGTTTCCTGCGCATCGCTCTGAGCTCACAGATGTAACATGAATCAAGCATCCTCTCTCTCTCTCTCTCCGTTCTCCTGACTCTCTGTTTTTCTCCTCCTCCAGCTGCGTCAAAAAGGTCCGATTCGAGGCACCAGTGCTGCTCATGAGCAGTGAGGCAAATCAACCAAACCCTGTCATGATGATGTCATCAGAGACGCGCCCAACCCCACTGAGAAAGCGGCCCCGACTTCGCCTCTTCTCTTCCTGTCTCACATGATTCATTGGGGGGGTTTGATAAGATTGGTTAACAGTACTGTACAGATCCCAGCCCTGTCACAAGCCTCCTGTTCACTCAGTTAACACACAAAAAAAGATAAAAAAAAACAAAAAAAATACATGTTTTTGCATACATATAAAAAAAAAAAGAAAGAAAATGCACAGAATATAAATTGCCTGAAATGTAATTGTTAGTTGATTCTAATGGGCTTTGTTTTTATCCAGGACTCCAAGCCTTTTCAATTAGAACGTTGTTTTTAGCTAACACAGGCCCCCGCCAGAACCCGCTCCCTTTAAGCAGAAGTCTGACATTTATCCTCTCTTGTATTATAAAACTGTCTCTATTTGATTCCCCACGCCGCAGTCCGAATGTTTCGTCCTCGTTTTTCCCTCCTCTGCTTCATCCCGCTCTCCCCTCTGTCTGCCGGTACTTTTCTTAGGTGATTTCTGTGTCTTGTAAAGAAAACCGTTATTTTCTCCGTTCGCCCATATTCAGCCCCGCCCTCATGTTTGGTCGTGGAGCGTCTGTGCTCCTCCCCATCACTGCATGTAGTAGCTGCAGTGCAGCTCCATTAGGATCTACTGTTCAGAGTGTAAGGGAGAGACGCTTCCCGTCAGCGTGTGCGTTCCTGCGCTTCTTTCCAACTGCCTTCGCTCTCTGAGGACGGTCGTTGATTTTTTCTTTTTTTGGGGGGGTCTGAGCCGGAGAGCTGCAGATCCAGGTTAAACCAGCCTTCTGAATTTTGCCTCACGCTGTCGCTGCATGGCCTTCCTCCTCGGCTAGGGCTTTAACTGGACGGCTCGCGCGGCCTCCAGAGCAAAACTAAAGTGTGAGTGTGCATTGCTGTGTGCATGAATCAGGTTAGGGGGGTTTTATATCTTCATTATGTATCCTAATCAGAAATCTGTCAACTGTAAGAAATGGGTCCAGGCAAATCCGCCATGTTTGTTAGGGATTGTTTGGGGGTATTTTTTTTGGTCCATATCCAATTATTTTTCCAAGCTTGTTTAAAAAATATTAAAACCTTTTTTTATTGTTTTTTTTTTTTTTTTTCTGGCTTAGGATGAGAATTGCTTCAATTAATAAACTTTTGCGCATTTTTTTTCTTCAACAGATCCTTCTTACAACTTTGGCTACATCACATGAGATTTCCCCATCAGAGTTTTTTTATTTTTATCATGAGCTTAAGGTTAAAGATGGCGTCATGGCTTTACGACTTGCTATCCTGGTTCGAGGTGTTAGACTTTTTAAGGTTTTATGGTCGTTGGTGTAGAAACAGTTAAATGGAAGCTATACTGTAACTGTACTCTTATTAAATCCCATAATAAAGTGGACAAAGTGTAGATATAAACTTCACTGGGCTTTTAACGTCGTCAGGGTTTCTCGTTTAATATTGTGCCGCTGTTTATTTCTTGACGGCAGGTGGTATCCGCCCTGTAGGCAGAGTGCAACGCGGCGCCAGCTGTACCTCATCCATGCTTATGAATGTGTTGCTGCAGACGATAGAGAGCGGCGGCGTGTTTTACACAGATCTGATATCGCCGGCTCATGAGGACAAGCGGTTGGACAAAGCCTAGATTTGCATGCTCGGTTTTATTTTTTTAAACTTTCTTTTTTTTTTGCTCTTATACTGTTTTGTTGTTTCTTTAGCAGCACCTTCATGAGTCTCGAACTGCGTCAGACGAGGTGGCCGGTTAAAGGGCGGCCTTCCCCTCACTATCAGACTCTCCTGAGCTCGACCTCTGACCCCGAGACGAGGAGTGAAAGGCCTCAGAGCCTGATGGTGACGGGAGTCGCCCTGTACGGTGATACCAGCCGGTGGATACTGTAAGGAGGGAAGAGCTTGAAGCATAGGAAAAGAGATGGAGTCCAAAATACTGTTTGTTTCTTTCTTATTTTAATCCTGAATAAGCACTTGCAAAATCTTAAGGGTTTTTTTTCTAAATGTTTTTGTTTATTTTTTTGGACAAAGACTCATAATGTATTGGATTTTTCTCTTTCTGATAAGGCAAACATTCAGGGGAATTAGTAGTGAATGTAAAACAATTAGTACCTTTTTTTCTTTGTTTCACAGCTTTCAGGCTGTGAAGGAAGATAGACAATGGAGCATAACAGAATATCTAATAAATTTGAACAAATAAAGTGGGCAGTGTTTGACTTCTTTGTCTCCTTTACCTTATTTATATCATAATAGGAACACTTTGTCCTTTTCTGTCACTTATAAACCAGCTTTAAAATAAGCTAGCCAGTGTTGTGTTCAAGGCAAAAGGAAAAAGATTTACATTTCCATGACTGTACCTCTCAGAGAGTTTAATGGATTTAAACCCAACGTTGTAGAAAGTAAAAAAGGATGTTTCTACATTGTCGTCATTGATATTTTTTTTTTATTATAGGAAATACTATCAGAAGAGATGAGAAAAGAACTATTAAAAAAAAATTATAATTTGGACTGATAATTTATGCATTATTTATAGAACTGCATAAACTAAGGGATTAAACCTTTTTTTTGTATAAACTGATGTGTATTTAGGCTTAGATTTGATAATCCGGAATACAATCTACTCCTGCAAACTGAAATCTAAAGAGCAATTTTTTTTCAAAGTCCAGCTGAATAAAAGTAATTTAAAGCCACAAATATTCTACACCCTTTACTGAAAACATATTTTTGTTTAATATCTAATATAGTAAAAATGTTTAATAAAAATTAGGTATAGATTTTCTTCCATAGGATACTTGAGTAAAAAAATCAAAACATCTTTCAACCAAATGACAAAAGCTGATCTAAAGACATATTTCAGGTTCTTTTAATATCAGTCGGATGTAAAAATTCAATCAAATATTCTTTTTCGATTGATGTTTGTTATTATACTACATTAGTTGTCTCTTTATATCATTGTAGGCTACTATTAAAAGCCATTGCAGAGGTTATAAAGATCTGAGCCACAGGTTGCAGACGCCTGATCTAGTCCAGCCAATCAAGTCTGCAGCAAGGTAACATTTGAGTAGTAAGACGGCTTAAAGAGCTGTACATACATGCATGCAGTGCAGTTAATTCTATCATTAAAACACATTAAAAGAGGGATGCAATAATGAAAAAGTTGCACCACCTGAATAAGTTGCAAAAAAGTGATGTTATGTGATAATAAACATGGTATTCATGTACCAGGAAGAAATAATTAAAATCTGTTTTATTTTAAAAGTTATTTTTATTCACTGATGTGTATTTAAAAATACTTTTGAATCAACAATGATTCAGAGCCACAAGTGGCTCTTTGGGCCCTCTACAATGGCTAAAAATAATAAAGAACCTTTAATAGTTATAAATTTAATATATGTGCCAGTTTAAGAAACGTTATCTGCTTTTTTAGAGGATAATTACATTTCCAAAATAGAATGACAATCGAACCAATTAGATCTATGTATGTATTTATATTGTCATTAGCTTGGACCTTAGGTTTTGTTTTGTTTTTACAATTTTCTGCAAATATCAGTAATCTAACCTATTTTTTTCCCCTGTCCTAATAACGGAACCAGAAAACCAGTTTGTTTTAAATGAAAAAGATTTCCTATTGCAGGTACCAAAAATAATAATTTGTGTTTTATTTAAAGGTCATGTAATGTTTGCAGCTCTACAACAAAGGTTGTAAAAGGGTATATATATTTTTATAGTTATATCATCATCTGGCTGGATTTATTGGCGGTTGGCAACAAACATTTAGTAGCATGACCTCCACTTACTGGTATGGAGTGTGGTTCGTGAGGACTAATAAACAATTATACAAATTCTAAGGAAAAAAAATACTATATATATATATACACACACACACACACAAATTTACATAATTAAACATAACTTTGTATTCTACCCATACCTCTCTATAAAAACATTCTATGAAATAATGTAGTTTTCTTTAGAAATGGAATTATTATTTGTATACGTTTACTCCCCAAATTCTTCTTCAAAATATCTAATAAATTAATCTTTTCCTTAATACATTCAAACTCTCTCCTCCTTTCATATTTATGACATTCCAGTATAACATGTTCTATTGTTTCATATTTTAAACAGTAATCACATTTGCCAGTAGTTTGCTTTTGAATTTTGAAAAGTGTATAATTAAGTCCTGTTTGTCCAAATCTTAACCTTGTAATCACTCTCTCCTCCTTTCTATTTCATCCTCCATTTCTCCTTCTGAATTTTATAAAACCATCTTCCTGTTTTTTCTTCATCCCACCTTTTTGGCCATTTTTCCATCAGTTTTTCTTTAATAATACTCTTTCCCTGCAATTTACTTGTTTTAACTGTAAAACTAATAGTTTTTTATAGTAAATACTTTGCCATTTCATCTGCCTGCTTGTTTCCTTCCTCTCCAATATGTGCTGGAACTCAAATACAACAATCAAACCCATATATTTTATTCTGAATAATATATGCAACATTTCTAATAGAATGTCCATCCTACTATCTTATTGATTGTACTTTAAACTTAATAATGCAGAACTTGAATATATCATATTATATGATATAACTTATATATTTTTATCAAAATGTGCCTCCTTAATATGTTTTTTCCTATTGTTGGGCAAATACATTTTTACTTAGTTTTAATTAGGGTGTGATTAAAGCCTAATACAATCCTAGTAATATATTATAAACCTAGAATTTGATTTGGTGTCGAGAGAAGAAAGTTTTACTTTTCCACTTCCTCTTATTTTAAAATAATTTGTTTCATATGTTAATTTATTGACAATACGGCTTTCCATACTTGATACGATTGTGATTTCAGCAGAAACAAAAAAAAAAAATCCTTTAATTCCGCCCCGCAGTGCGCATGCGCGGACATTTACGCAGCAGGTAAACTCCACCATGGCGGCGAGAGGCCATGTGCAAGATCCCAACGACAGGAGACTCAGACCTATTTATGGTAAGAAATCAATGAGAAGATCCATCTTTATGTGAGATAAAAGGTTCGATGCACACAGCTGGGTTTTGTAGCGGAGTATATGCGTTTAATAAAGGCTGTTGTAGTTTGGAGCGGAGTGACGCGGCCCCTAGAGTTCCAGCCGCGGGCTGTGCTGCATGCAGCGTCCGATGACAGTGCACCTTCAACGGGCTGACGCTCTGTCAGGAAAGGACACCACGGCGGAGGTCTGCGCCTAATATTACAATATTTGTTTAAAACTACTCGCATTACCATTTGAGTGGAAGCTTTTTATCCGCCTTGGTTTATCTCCTGTGGAGTAGCTCCCCCTCAAAGTCGAAAAGGTTTCTCATTTTGCTAACGGTCGGTGTTTGACAGCTAGCGCGTGCGGCTAATGTGTCAAGCTAATTAGCCTGTCAGTCAGTAGAGACCTTCCTGATAAATGTAAGAGAAAGTTACACAGTTTTGGAGATATTAATCCTTCCCTTTTGATAAGAGTATCCCACATAACTCTGTAGCCCATGTTTAAAATGGATTGTTGCACAGCTAGCCTTTAGTTAGCATTAGCATCACAACAGTAAAGGACAATGCTCTGTAGCTGCCTGGTGAGTGTGATGCTGTCAGAGCTCCGATCTATGAGACGTTTATTACAGATGGATAGTGTGTTTTGTACGATAATCTCAGAGAAATTTTACATGCTTTATTGTTTATTTTTGTAACCATTAAAAATTAGAAGATAAGAAAAACAGCATACTTGAAGGATTTCCGTTAGCATCCTTAAAGTTTTTAGGGAGCCTTTTCTGTAAAGAAATGCGATTTATTTTGGTTATAGTTTATAATAATTTTATGGGCATTTCTTGCTTTTTTGTTGTAATTTAATCACGAAATAATCCATCATCCCTTAAAGAATTAGGCTAAATTAACAGTTTGCAAAGACCAGGGTAAAATGAAATGATCAGGTTTGGTATCATTGATTTTTACCTTCCATAGGAAGATAAGTTAATATAAACCAAGCAGGTTAATGTCTTTCTTTGAGAAGATTTCTTTAAAAGTCACCTTTATGTTCACAGCAGATCTGAGCTGAATTCTGTGCAGTGATGCAGATTCAGCTCAGCAGGGATGGACCTGCAGTACAGCTCTAACCTTCATCATTATTGCTGTTCAACAACAGAGAGAAGAAGGAAAATGATTCCATCATTCTCTTCAAAAAAAGAAGTCTGATATCAAACTAGAGATTTTCTGATCAGAGGTTTCTTTATTCTCTATATAACCATTAGATTTCTATATTTTGGGTAATCCTGTCATCCTGCCTGGCTGTGTTTCCTGGACGGGGCCGCCTTTTACAGCTGCTTCTTGTATCTCTGCTTCTGTCTCCTTGAACCCCAGTCGGCCTCAGCAGATGGCCGCTCACACTGAGCCTGGTTCTGCTGGAGGTTTCTTCCTGTTAAAAGGGAGTTTTTCCTCTCCACTGTCGCTACAAGCATGTTTAAGGGCAGATTATACCTCTGAAACCGCACACATCAAATGTGGCTTGGGTCTGGTCACGAACCAGTTTTGCTGTTATGGTTCTGCACCGTCAGTCGGAAATTTCTAGGGGCACAGCAGTTTCCCGCCAAAGCACAAGGCGGAGCCTATTCAAGAACTTCACTTATTTATCTTTGTCTCTTCCATCTTTGTAATCAGTCCTTTGGGTCCCACCCAACGATCTGGCTGATCTCCCACCAGGAGATGGCAGAGACCTTGGCATCTTTATATAATTTGTCTGCGGCATCATACAAGAGGTTGTACTTCCGAACCTCCTCGATTAACATTTCGTCATAGTTGTCCTTTGTAGTTCCTCAGTTTTTAAAAATGCCACGCCCCGGTTACCGAATCGAGAAGGACGACCACACAGACAGCTGGAAAGGCATACCAAGGACCAATCACAGCTGCTTTTTGTCTGCACACCTCCGTATGAGGCCTGCGCGGGTTTGCGACCGTCCGACACGTAGTCAGAAGTTTTTTGAGGTCCGTGACGACAGAGACAGATTTGACAGCTGCAGACGCTATGCGTCAGAAGCATAAATTGGCCTTTAGTGTGAGGGATTGCTAAAGAGGCAATGAGTCGATGCAATAAACTGGTTTTCCTTAGATGGAAAACTGAATTAATTTGACTGTATGATTTGGCGAACTTTAAAGTGCCTTGAGATGACGTGTTGTGACCTGGTGCTATATAAATAAACTGAACTGAATTGTCATATCAATTCATACTCTGTTATCAGTCTGGGTTGTTTTAGTCAAAGGATATACTCTCCTGGATGGGATGGTTGAAACAGAAATCAGCTGAAGAAAGTCTGCTCCTTAGAAACCACATCCTGATGTTATGTCAGAGTTCAGCATATTTATGTTGAGTTTTCAGCAGTTTGCCTCCTCTATGATGGCAGCTTGAGGTGAGAGAATAGACATGACATAATCACAACATACTGCCTGGCCACAGTTAATTTTGGCAACCAGCTGTCCTAAAGGGACCCAGCAGTCTGCATCCACACCCTGAAATATTCACAAGGCGTTCAAGGAGGCGTGTAACTTGCAGTTTGTCTTTGAGGACTTTATTAGAATGTAAGATAATTACCTTTTCCCTCCATCTTCACCAACATCAGAAAATATGGTGCTTAAAGAGTAATTCATTTAAGTGTATTTACTTAAATGTAAAAGACCTAAGTGGACAAATAATAGCTTTTATGTCAAGCTAAAAAAATAAAATTATTGGTACTTTTGTTCAGCTATTAACGCATGTAGGTTAGAGGATGCCTTACACTGTTTTTTATAATTTTTTTTTAATCTGTAGATGGGGATGCACAATATTACCAGCAAGTTATATGCATCTGTAGATATTAGGCGTAAAACAGAAATATCAGACATTGTAACAATATAACTTACTGAAACAAAAGCGGCATATTTATTTATTTGAACAGTAGAGCTGAAGGGATTAATTCAATTAATCCCCAATGAACTGATTATGAAAATAATCATCTACTAATTTGGTAATCTAATCATTACTTAGAGTATTTCATTAAAAGCTCTAAAAGATGCTGTGCTTAAAGAATAACCAAATTACAGCAGTAATTGAGACAGAACTCATCAGGATACAATTAAGTAATTTGTTTCCCCTCGACTGAATTAGGAAAAAAAATGATAACACATTTGACACTAAATGCTCCTTTTAGAAATATAATAAATAGGGTTACAAACCTTTAGAAACAATATGTCCACATTACCTGTACAAAGAATGATGCATCTGACATAAGCTAAAGTTACAGCTGTCTTTAATAAATAAATTTAAAAAAAAATTAATCACCCTGCCTTTGGTATGATGGAGTAATAGGACCAGGCTAGAGATTTATTCATTTTTTTATTTCGAGAATCAAGTCATCATACAACAAGCTATTTCAGAAAGAAAGCTTCAAGCTCCGGTCAGCTTATGACGGCCGACCAGCTCCACCAATCAGCAACCTGAGTCCACTTTGACCAAATGCCCAATATGATGCTGCTGCTAAAAGATTTCCTTATTTGTCTAGCCAGAGCCAAAATTTAACTTCACATGATGCTCGACTTTCCTCATTTTAGGGAAGAAAGTGCTTCTTGTAAGAGTTGTCATACAACTCGTTTCTCGTAATTTTAGGGCTTTATTCTCTTAATAATATGACTTTATTCTTGTAAATTTATAAGTATTCTCGTACCATTTTTCTCGTAATTTTACAACTTGATTCTCATAATTTTACGACTTTATTCTCGTAATGTTACGACTTGATTCTTGTTATTTTATGACTATTCAGGTTGCGACTTTATTCCTCGAAATAGAAGCGAAAAACATCTCTAGCCAAACATCTGGCCCTAATACTCCATCAAACTTTGGTGCTGTTTGGGAAAATCTTAAAATGTGAAGTTTTCTTGTGTTTTTCTTTACTTCTAAAACTTGCTAAACTTTTTTTTTGCTTAAAATTAATGTTTGCAACAATTTCATTTTTATATACATTTATTTCCTTTCTTTTAGCTTTATCCAGTCAAATTGGATAAACAAACTAGGTAATAGACAGGAGATATTGGCAGATAAGGCTAATAGGATAGACTTGGTGGTTTAGCCAACATGACTGTAATTCAGTGGATTTTTGGTGGTTTTTTTCTGTTGTCTGTTCCTGGATGATCCAAATCTGGGTGTGACTGCATGTTTTTTAATCTGGTAGATCTCTGCAAACAGCAGATGGGCTCTTTTTTTTTTTTTTTTTTATTCTGGAGCTTTTTAGAGTGAGTTTTGCAGGACATTTTTTTTTGTAATTTCTTTATGATTAGATTGAACCTTTAAATAGACCCTGTATTGTTTTGGTAGAAATGATTTATATGAGCTTGTAATCAAGATTGTGACGTTTCCATGGATACCACCTATGTCCATGTTTGGTACCAGGGGATTGTTGATAAAGAGTTTATTAATTTTTCCTGCTATGATAATTAAAACATCTTTTGAATCTGAGCGCTTCTAATGTGTTTCCTCAGATTACCTTGATAATGGCAACAACAAGATGGCAATACAGCAGGCAGATAGACTGCTGAAGAAACATAAGGACCTCCACTGTGCCAAGGTGAGTCGCCAACTCTGATTGCAAACACATCAGCTTCGGTTCTTGTTTTTTTTTTTTTTTATTGGAAATTGCAAGGACAAATTATGCTTTCCTGTAACTTAAAAAAAAAAATTTAAGCATAGATTTGCTGCTTTTATAAGACTGGAGGAGAAAAAGAATCAGTCATGAGCTGCTTAAAGAATTAACTATTTAAATGCACTATTACTTCCTTATCTATAGCAAACTTTGGTGGTTTTCTAGTCTGTGATGTTCTATTCCTCATTTTTAAGATGAGGAACAAAAACATCAATCAATGGTTCCCACTTTTCCTTAAAATTCTTAAGAGTTTGACTTTTAAGAAAAAAAGTTTAGGGTGTCGGAAAGTTTCTGAATTCAAACATAAAGACATTATCTTGAAAATTTAATGTTTGGGGGGTTTTAATTTTAAAAGGATGCAACCCGACACTGCTCTATTTTTTTTTTTATTAAGAGACTGCAGCCTGTTTAAATATTGAGATTTCATAAAGAGGTTTTTATTTGTTAAAGAGCTCTTTCATCACATATTTTTTAATGTTTTTATCCAAATGAGAAATAAAACATTATTAAGGCATGTGGACTTGGATGATTCTTGCTGTTGAATGTTTAATTACCATTAGATGGCTCCAGTGAGCATTCAAAGCTTTTAAGATACTTTGGGAAATTAGTCATTTAGCAAAATTTTTACTGGTGATCTTCATCAGAGTGACATATCATGATCGATAGATTAATTGTGTGAGTATGTAGTTTATAAATTAGGGATTCAAGTGATCTAATAATGAATTAATCTCAAGTAGATTGATTTTTATTGATCAAGTAAGATTAACTGATAAGTGAACATTTTCTTAAAATCCTGAGTTTTCTCTAGTATCATAATGATCTTTCCATAACAGGAAGGGCTAAACCTTTTTACTATATGCTGGATAAAAAAAAAAAAAAACAGAACTACTTCCTCAGAGTGGAGCAAATGGAGGTTGTAGGCTTTGTTTTGTGCAGGCGGTCTGGAGCAGGGTGGGGCGGAGGATGTGGGATTTGGGGGTAACTAAGATGTAATCCTTTGCGTTAAACAAGCGTAACCCTGACACCATCAGGCATGGACTAATTAAGTCTAATCATTATGATTTTTTTAAAATAATTTATTCTTACTATGCATAATTGACATGCATATCATTTATCGGGCTACACAAACCTTAGAAAAGTAATATAGCATCATGTTACCACTGGTCTTAGAGAAAAATAAGAGCAATAATCACCATATGACAAAGGTTATGGTAAAACCTGCAGAAATTACCGTAAATTCCGGACTATAGTGCGCACCTGATTACAAGCCGCACGCTCTAATTTTAGAAAGAAAATCAATTTTGTACTTTTATAAGCCGCACCGGATTTTAAGCCGCAGGTTTCCCACATTGTATGAGATATTTACAAATAAAGATATTACACATGAGCATTTTTTTTAACTTTTGATTTAATCCGTATGATAAAACAAACAAATACGGTACATATTATGAATGCTTTTTTTTTTTTTTCAAACTACCTGTAACACATTTAAATATACGTATGTGTCGGTAATACGCAAATAACGCTGCATATACTTTACCGGTACTTTTAATTGAACAAAGCACAGAACGTTGCAGCCGACCAGGAAAAGTCATTAATCACTTTCTTCTTCCTCCTGCGCACTAAAACCCTCAAAGTCCTCTTCCTCTGTGTCTGAATGGAACAGCTCCAGGATGCTGTCACTGACTTCCGTCTCATCCTTGTCGCTCTCTCTTGAGCACTCGCGGTCCTCTTCATCCCGCAGCAGCCCAGCCTTCCAAAACCCGCCGGTGATGCTGGATGTTTTCACACGGCTCCACGCATTGCGAACCCACTGGCAGACATCAATGAAAGATGCCCTTCACATGCGGCCAGTTTTGGTGAAGAATTTCTCGCCACTGGTCAGCACCTCTGTGAATACTCATCAATTTTATTGGTCTGTTTTTTCGCGCCTTGAAAAAAAACATGTATTAGCCGCACTGTATTACAGGCCGCAGTGTTCAAAGAGCGGAAAAAAAGTAGCGGCTTATAGTCTGGAATTTACGGTATTTAGATGAAGTTAAGAGAGTTTATTTTAATTTTGAATTGGAGATGTAAGCAAACAGGACAGACCTCCAGCGTTTAGTGTTTTGCTGATTTTTAGCGACACTGCTAACCAGATTTACAGGTTTGAATTGGGTTAGATCCAACTCCTCCCTTGGCTTGAGTTTCAGGATAGCCTTATATAGTAAAGTGGGATTGGACCTTCGTCTGTGGTAATCAGCAATTGAAAAAACACTGCTTAACGAAAGGTTAATTTAAATTTTAAGAAAGTTTGCTGTTTAAGAAACTTCAAAGTGCTCTGAATAATTTTTAGTGCTGTTGGTTAAAAAAAGCTAAGCGTACAGCCCTGCCTTAACGTCATTAGATTTGCTTTTATCATAAGACAAATTTTGTATTATAAAAAAAGCAAGATCTGTTTGTTCAAAGCTTCTTTTCTTTTGTTACATTTTCTAAAAGATAAATAAGAACTATCAATGAATGCAAAAGTTTTCCCTTTTTTAAATCTCCTGTTTGCTTGAAGTGAATAAAATGTTTTTTTTTTCCAGACAGCTTTTAAATTTAGGTCAGATTGTCCCTGTGATATCTGAGTTGGTCTAAAACTAAAACAGCCTTTTTATGGAGCCTTAAACCCAGCATAAAGGTACCAAGGTTCAAACTGATCAGAGAATCTGCAGGATGCTGCAAACAGCCTCCCTCTCAGTAAACACCATCATCGTAAGCGTTGACCCGAACAGTCGTAATGCTGATGACATCACATCTCCAACTCCGTGTTTATCTGCCTCCGTTCATTCAGGTCTTAAAGGCCATCGGCCTTCAGCGGACGGGGAAGCAGGATGAAGCCTTCGCTTTGGCCCAGGAGGTGACCGTCTTAGAGCCCACCGACGATAACTCACTCCAAGCTCTCACCATTCTCTACAGGGAGATGCACCGTCGTAAGTATCCTGGCTAGGCCTTCTGCTGGTAAATCTGACGGCATGTCTTTGATTTAAGCCCCGCCTATTGGTTTACAGCTGAGCTGGTGACTAAGCTGTATGAGGCTGCAGTGAAGAAGGTGCCTCTCAGCGAGGAGTATCACTCTCACCTGTTTATGGCGTACGCTCGAGTTGGAGAGTACAAGAAGATGCAGCAGGTGAGAAAACACCTTTTTTTTCTCACCCTTTTATGGTAATAAAATGGTTACAATGACTTCTTCTGAAACTTTACAGGCTGGAATGGCTTTGTATAAAATAGTCCCCAAGAATCCGTATTACTTCTGGTCTGTCATGAGTCTGGTGATGCAGGTATGAGCTGTTTAACTTCCAATTTCCTCTTAATGTTCCCTTTTCTGTAAACTTGAAATAAAAGTGGAGTTTTTTCTCAAGGCGATCTCAGCGAAGGATGAAAAACTGGCCCAGACCATGTTCCTGCCTCTGGCCGAACGCATGGTGGAGAAAATGGTGAAGGAGGAGAAGATCGAAGCAGAAGCAGAGGTGAGTTTCTCGTCTTATTCTAGAAAGTAAAACTCCTCTATTCTATAGATTCTATAGATTCGTTACACACAGAGCTTACTGTTCTTATTCTAACCTTTAGTTCTTGTCATTTTGGATGAAGAGCCTAAATTTAAAGTAGCATGAAAAGGATGCTTATTATAACCGCAAGGTGTCGTCTCTTTATCAGCTTATTACCTTTAATGTATGTAACTGTATCATTTGGAATGGCCTATTCAAAGCCCAGGCCTTCATTCTATCAATAATCCGTAGCGGGACTTAAAAATGGATGCCCCTTAATCCAATCCAACTGAGCTGGAACTCTTTATAAAGAAAAATGGGCAGAAATCTAAAGCCGGGCATATACTGTGATTTTTTTCAATCGTTGCACGCAGCTACAGCTCACACTGTGCGAGCAAACCGCAGGGTTTCGTCGTACAGCTTATGATGCATGTTCTTACACTGTGCAGCACGACACTGATGCAATCTACCTGCTCTTACTGAACGTCTAAAAACCACCTCAGACTAGGGCTGCAACTAACAATTATTTTAAAAATCGATGAATCGGCCGATTATTTTTTCGATTAATCGATGAATCGGATAAAAAATATTTTTTATATTAACCTCTTTATTCCAAAATAAACATTTTACAAACAAGCACACAAGTACAGGTTGCTCAATAACTGTACTGGTGCAATATGAAAAATAAATAATTGTGTTAAAACTACGTAAACTTACATGAGAAATGTAGCTGTACATCCACAAAATATAGGGTACTTTGTTTCATAAAGTGCAAAAAAAGACATTTTTTTTTTAAAAGCCCCTAAGGGGTTCAAACAATAGGTCCCCCCAACTTTATCTTTGCCAGAAGATGTGAACTTTAAAAGCCTTGCCCTCATAATTAGCAAGTTAATTTATTTATAAAGAAAATATAAACGCTGCTTAAGCTAATTCAAATGAAATTAAAAGTAAAATAAGTAGCCAACCTTATCACTGTCTGTAACCTACTAACACGGTAAGGAAAGCATCAGATGAGCTAACGGTACGTTTCCCCACTTTAAAACCAAACAAACATCCTGCTGATCAGCTCTCTTCACTGCCATCAAAGGCTCCAACGTGTTTTCTTGTCAGGTGCTGCATCATAACAGTGGTGGTTCCGTGCCATGTTCATTTGTTTTTACAAAAGTTGCATGTTACGACTTTTTTCGCTTTACGAAGCGCAGGCTGTCTGCGAATTGAGATGCAGCTTGCGTTTGCGTTATCGGTCATTAGAACAGTTGACGTTACTGCCTTTTGATAACAGCCTTTGCGCACCTGCGGCGCTGGCTCGCTTTGCCGTATTTTTTTTCTTCCCCCGTTTCAGTCAAGTGGCAGTGATGACGACGGCGGCGGATGACGCATTAATCGCGCGACACAACTAATCAATGATGAAATTCATTGCCAACGCTTTTAAAAGTCGATTTTTATCGATTCATTGTTGCAGCCCTACCTCAGACTCAGCTCCGCAGTGAGATGGCGCTACTCTGACTTGTCTACCTGGAAGCCAAACCAGTAGAAGCAGAATATGAAGCTCACTAGAGAGAAACGCGCTGCCTTGGCAATTTGTGCAATTTTGTACAAATTGCCAAGGCGGAAAAGGCAACGTATATGAACAAAGACATGGCTGAGCAAACCTTAACTCCATTTCACTCGTACCCCCAACATGCTTCTGTCTTTTCATCTGAGAAGAAGAAGAAGAACAACCTTTGTTTGCGCACTGAACGATTTGCCTGCCATGGACGACTGAACATTAAATATGTTTGATTTTCTCCCGACCTCACGATTCCTGATCAGGAGGTGGTTGTGAGAGGCTGATCCCCCTTCGTTACCACCTGTGCACTGCAGGTCGTACAGTCAGAAAATTTTCGCACAACTTGAAAGTAGATCTGAAAAGGGCAAAAAAATTGCACAGTGTATGCCCAGCTTTAATCCACAAGGGTTTGAATACTTTAGCTCTTCCTAAATGTTCTTCTGTCTCTTAGATCCTCTAAGGGAATGCTCTGTAACCTTTTCAGCTGGAGTTTGTTTAAACCTTAACCTTTGACCCAGTAACAGAATTTGGAATCATTTAAATCTTAGCCTTCTTTCCTGGTTCATTGTAGGTGCAGCTTTATTTTATGATCCTGGAGCGTCTGGGAAAGTGTGAAGAAGCCCTTGAAGTGATCCGGGGTCCACTGGGAGGTAGGCGGACGTCTTCTCTTTCCTTTCTCCCTTGTGGGGGATGTTTTTATACCCAGTCAGTTTTTAGATCAAATGTGATTAAATTGCAGATATATTTTTCAGAGCCACAAATGCAAACCTTTAGATTTATGCTTGTTAGCATTCAACGTTTGGTTCTCTTCATGCATTTTGGAATCGTTGCACAGAGAAACTGACAAGTGAGCTGCAGAGCAGGGAGAGGAAGTGCATGATGCTCTACACACGGCTAGAGCGCTGGCCGGAGTGCAACGCCCTGGCCCAGAAGCTGCTGCTGAAAAAGTGAGTCAAGATTTATGAAGCAATCATTTTTAATCGTTTTTCTCACACCTCTTTCTCTATGGAAAATTTTAATGCTGGAATAAAGTGAGATAAAAACCCCTAAAATATTCAGATGGAAGCATTTGGTTCATTCCTCTTTACATCAGACCAGCAGTTAATTAATAAACGTTCCTGAAAAGCTTCATTTTTATCTGACCTGAAATGATCAGTTTGGATCGAACTCGCTAAAGATTAAAGCTAATAATACCCCAATCAGACGCACATTTTCTCCTTCCTGTGAGCCTGGTTGTGTTTGTTTGTCGCTGCATTCAGCAGGTCGATTCATGGCGTTGAGCCTGTTGGACTATGATAAATTTCATTAATTTAATCTGATAGATGAGAATTCCAGGTTTGAAAAACCAAACTGAACGTATTAAAAGCTGGAAAAATATCCTCTTAGATCTAATGCAGTGATATTTAACTAATGAGCTGTTCAGAAATACTAATAATAATGAACTAACCTCAGTAAGTTTCCTGCATTTAAGTTGAGGATGTTCAAAAATGTGGGTCCCAAAAAATTGAGTCGAGTCTGTAACTAAGTAATCTCATGTTAATCTAAAATATGTATAAAGAAAATAAACTAACTTTTTAATATAATCTTTGCTCCCAATTTATTGAATAAACAAACGTACACAAGCTTATACTTATGGTTTTTAATCCATTATTTAAGTTACTTAACCATCAGATCAATTGAGTATTTTTATTTATTTTTTTAGTTTTTACGGCACTAGTGGTTCGTTTTTCTGACAGTAGGCTGACAGGAAAGGAGGTATGAGAGAGGGGAGAGACATGCGGCTGGATTCGAACCCTGGTCGCCCGTGTGCACTAACCCCTGCGCCACCAAAAGCACGACCTAATTGAATATGAAATGCTTACACATCATATTTTTCACCCTTTTGGGGGCGGGGTTTGCTCTGAAGAGAGGAGGAAAGATGCTTTTCTATTGGTCTGCAGGTTAGCAACATTTTTATTGGTCAAGAGTGAGCGTTTGGATTAGGCTTGAAGTTAAGAGAGTGTGATCTGTGGAAAAAATTGAAAACAATGGAAATCTTTAAATCTATCTGGAAAAAAACCCCTGAAATTTATAAAAATAAATAAAGAAAATAAATTTAATCTGAAAATATGAAATCTAAAAATTTGATTTAAATTTTTTTTTTTTTTTCCAGTGTTTTATTTACATTACACTGTCACAAGTGAAGAGCTACGAAATTAACTCTCAGCATTCAACCCATCCCCTTGGAGAGCAGTGGGCTGCCATTGTGCGGCGCCCAGGGATATTTTTGGAAGCACCTAAACCTATTACTCTTTACTTTTTATATTTAAAAACCATTTAAAATTTTAATTAAGAAAAAATTAAAAATATATATATTGTAAACTGAAAAAAACTACAAAATTACTCTTAAAATGTGTTTTTCTATTAAGTTTTTTTTTTTTTTTTTTCAAATCTGGATTGATATTCTTAAATTTCAAATTCTTTGCTGCTTGCATCAACAACAACAAAACAAAATTCTTTATAGAAAAGCAACTGATCTCCTGTAATAATTCAGCAGCCAGTTTCACAGCAGATTTGGCTGCTTTCTGTTAGATCAGTAACACATGGTCTGTTTTCCCTTTCAGTCCAGATGATTGGCAGTTCTATCCCTCCTACTTCGACTCTCTGTTCCACCTGATGGATCAGTCGTGGAGCCCGCCAGAAGACGGCGACCAGTGAGTGGAATCGCTCCATCAAAGCTCACTACTAGCTAAGAGGGGATTCCTTTAACGTCTGATTGTGTCTCCAGCTGTTCGGAGGGCTCTGTACATCACACGGTATCGGAGGTGGTGAGGTTTGTAGAGGAGAGGATTACGGTAGAGGACGGCAAAGACTCTCGATCGCTCAGAGGGCCTTATTTGGCTCGGCTGGAACTGATGCACAGACTGAGGGAGCGAGGATACCCTGAGGAGAACCTGCCAGGTAAAAAGCTCTGACCGGACCCACGTTTTAAAGCCAGCTGGTGCATTTTTAAATCAGTCTGCTGTTTGGATGTAAACAGGCGAACCTTTAGAGCTGATGGTGCAGTTCTTCAGAAAGTTTGGAGACAAGCCATGCTGCATCACAGACTTGAAAATCTATCTTCACCTGCTAGCTCCTGACCAACACGTCCAGGTAGGAGCGATTCCTAGTCCCGCCTGCATAAGAGTGGAGGGCTGGGTTCTAAAACATGCCGCCATCTTTTATGTTCAGTTTATCAACCGGCTCAGTGAAGCGGTTCCCCTGGGAGAGCAGGGCGAGGATGGCTTCACCTTCCCAGAGGACACCAAATCCCTCCAGCGGCATCTGTGCGTCTGTCAGCTGACCCGAGCCCTCGGCCTGCATCACTCTCTGGACGTCCCTGGGAAACTGCGCCTCATCGCCGAGCTGAAGGCTCACTATCGCCACGGGCTGAAGTTCGGTATGACCTTTCAGCATCCTACGCTGTTCTGAACATCAGGGTCAAGAGTTGTGAATACCAGCAGTAAGATCAGAGCGTAGGTTCATCATAGAAACGCAAGGTGTGACACCAAACACTTAAACATCGATTGATTGTTTTTCTTTCTTTTTAGGTTGTAGAGCTGTGTTAACAAAAATAATTTATCCGATCAGGTTAATTCATGATGATCGAATCATTAAACAATTCACAAATACAATTTGTGAGCTGTTCTGTCCGACCAGCATACCTATAGCCAATACGCATGAGCAAGACGTCAGATTTGCGTTTATCCATTTAGCTTTGTATAAACAATAGACTTTGAACTACCTCAGTGGGCATATATTTCTTTAGTCATCTACAAAAAGAAGCAATTTAAGGTCAGATCGTGGTACGCTTCAAAAAACACCAAACAGGTATTGACTATGGGTATGATGGTCTGACAGAACACCGGCATTTCCAGCTCACACATTGAATTTCCCCACCATTACTTCATTTATTCGCTGTTAAAATGATGCCAGTATCATTATGACTTTGGGGAAAGCTGTACAGCCATGAAACTGAGGTAACGACCAAAAAGGACAGTTTTAATTCCAGCAATCGGATTTAAAAAAATTTCAAAATCTTCAGAATCCAAAAGGTTCTTAATATTTGAATCAATATTCAGCAGGTTTTAGATGTTTCATTTTCCATTTTTAAAATAAAAAATGGACTCCATGCTGGGCCTGGTTTTCTTTTGCAAAGAAAAGGGTCAGAAGATACTCTAATATAAATATATATTGGAGTATCATTTCATTCATCAATACCTAACTTCTAAACGCCATTAGGATATGCATTACAGTTTTTGATCATAGGATTTATATAATCAATCATTTTCTTAAAATGTTTAGTTAAATGAGTTTAAAACAAAAAGTTCACCAAATTAAACCTGAAGTCAGAGGAATTGATATGGATTCATTAAATTCTCTTTGGGACCGAATTTCTGTTTGTTCTTCTGGCGTTAATTGTGGAAAAAGGCGGGGTCATTCACAGCTGGCTAGGCTAACTGAAGCAGCTTAAAGACAGGCATACACTGTATAAATTTTTTATTTATTTTTTTTGCCCTTTTCGGAAATCAAACATGTTATATGTTCAGTCGGCCGTCATGGGCAAATCGCTCAGTGCCCAAACAAAGATTCTTCTTCTTCTTCTTCTGAGATGTAAACGCAGAAGCATGGTGGGGGTGCGAGTGAAATGGAGTTCTTTCTGTAAAATTGACAGACCATAGTAGCCACGTTTGCTCAGCCATGTCTTTGTCCAAATACGTCGTCACCTTTTCGTTTTAGGGCTTTCAGCACAAGTTGCAAAAATTTCCAAGGCAGCACGTTTCCCTCTAGTGAGCTTCATATTTCACAGGAGGCATCGACACTTCTATCTTTTTCCTCTTCTACTCGTTTGGCTTCTGAATAGACGAGTCAGAGTAGCTCCATCTCACTGCGAAGCTTAGTCCAACATGGTTTTTAGATGTACAGTGTGAGCAGGAAGATCGCATGACAGCGTCTGGTCGCACAGTGTGAGAACAAACATCGTGAGCTTTGAGCTAGCAACGATTGAACAAACTCACAGTGTACGCCAGGCTTAAAGCTCTGAGTAAAGCAGAAAACCAAGCTTTGATTAAAACCTGTCTTTTTTTTCCTTTTCCTTTTCCTTTTTTTTTTTTTTTTAATACAAAACAAGCCGGTTTCCAGATTTCGAGAATCTCACAATGCAGCACGGTCACGCATCACCCTTTCAAGTCCAGCAGAGTTTTGCCATTTGGTCGAATGACAATTATTTAAAACCTACCTCTATGGGGAGCACAGGCTGAAGGCCTAAATCAGATCAAAGGTCAAATGTTGTCCTTTTGTCTTAGCTTTGCTCTTAGCTAGCCTCCTGTTTTTTTACAGGCAGCGGTGCCCTGAAGACGGAGCTGCAGTTCTCTGATATGTACTGCCTCATGGCAGCTCATGTGTTCATCGACCTGTGGACAGAAACAGGTCAGCCTCTTCAAAAATAAGTCTTGATTTCTGTTTTAATTTCACTGAAACGTCACCGTCTCCGTGTGTTTGTGCCTGCAGGGGACGAGGACATGGTGTGGCAGTGTTTAGGGCTCTTAGAGGAGGGTCTTTCTCAGAGCCCCTCAAACGCTCAGTTCAAGCTGCTGCTGCTGCTCCTCTACTGTCGCCTGGGATCCTTTGAGCCTGTGGTGGACCTTTATTCCAGCCTGGATGCCAAACACATACAGCACGACACCATAGGGTCAGTTCTGCCACTTTGGTTTTCTCCTAATTAATGGTCGAACGTTAATTGTTGACTTCTTAAATGTGACACTTGAAGCATCATAGACTTGATTTTGGTTTTAAAATAATCATTATTTCAGTACGAAATGTGAGAGCCGTATTTTTTAAACAAACTCTTTCCAAAAAACGTTCATGAAGAAGATTTTTTTTATTTCAATAAAAGAATCTGACTTTCATGGATTATAGATTCCTGGTATTTATTTGTTTAGTGTTACAGAATTTGAGCTTCCAGCCCATAAAACCCACAACAAAAGGAATGAAAAAAAAAATTTCTTCTAAGTTAATTCTTCTAAGAGATCAGGGTTACAGCATAGCGATAAAATATGGTGCGTTCTGAAAAATAGTAAAAATGTCTTAAAATAGATGTATTAACCCTTAATTTGAGCAGGAAAATAAGATGATCTCCCAAATGAAAGAGCATTTTTACCCTTAAAATAAGATTACATTTTTTTTGCTTAAAAACTGGACTTCAAGCAGCTTGGATTCTCTGACTCTTTAATTTTTAGATAAAATAATAAACTTTTACTTTGATCTGAACCTGAACAGAAACCTTCTTGTGTTTTGGTTTAGACGTGGGAGGATGCCACCAACACTGTCCCTCGATCAGGGATGGCTTAAAAGAAACGACAGTGGGTGAAGTTCTAGATACAAGTATTAGGGCCACTGGAGGTGAAAGGAAAAATGAGAAAATGTGAACGCTAGCGGAGGTTACTGAGGTTGAAGCATTAGTTTTTGCAGCATGATGCCATAAAGTTGATGCAGCCATGTTGAAGCTTCTTCCTGACATCTTCAGTCAGATCCTGTCTCAAGCGTTAATGGCAAACCTGCACCTAAGAGAAGTCGTTTCCAAATGTACTATCCCTTACACCAAGTTTTAGATGCTTCAGAGCTTTAAAACACCTGACTCAGATGATTGGAGTTCAGCAAAAACCTGTTTATCATCAATCAAAGGAACTCGACGTTTAAAAAATGCGGGACAGAGTCCCTCAAGAGCTGGAGTTGGACACTTCTGGGAAAATCCAGAAGCGCACCTGGTAGATTTACCACCTAAATGCTAGATGACATTCCATCGTTGTTGTTGTTGGGTATATCAGATTTAATAAGGTTTTTTTTTAGTTTTGTGAGAAATGAGTTTGTTTTTTGCAAACTCTTTGCAAAAAAGGTGCTGCATGGTGGTCGCGAAAGTTTTGGTTGATTAGACCTTTTTTTTTTTTTTTTATATTCCCCCCTTCAATTTTTTTCCAATAATTAAAATGTCTTTAAATCCACATTAACATGAATTTAACACACTGTAGTAAACAGATAAATGGAGGCAGAAGATGTCTTTCAGTCATCAATGCTCACATTCAGCGACACACAGGAGCTCTGTCAAGCTGGGCACCGTTTCATTCACAACACCTGTCCCATCAACCAGGAATCAGAAATACTTTAATAATCCCAGGGAGAAATTACTTTAGTTACATTACTCCATCTGTAACAGAGTGACTATAGGACCAGTTTGATATAACATTATTTCATACTATATATATATATAATTAGTGGGTCCCCGCTCCATCTCACCATCAGTTTGGGAGACCTTGTCCTGGAAAACGTTGGAATACTCCTGCTTTACAATGTCAGAAAGCATCTTTAAAAGTTAAATATTTTCCCTTTTATTTATGGAATGTAAATGATCGACTTTATTATCCGAGAATTTCCAAGTTTATCTCTGGAACGTGTGTGATATTCCTTTCGTCTGCCAAATGCTCTCTGGTAACTCG
>NW_015150595.1:1121535-1126561 GCF_000732505.1 Cyprinodon variegatus
GTGATTGGTTGGGAGGAAGTAGTGACTAGCATAAACCTACATGCTAGGCTACAATGAGAGGGAAGGAAAACTGTGTTTCTTTATCGAACTTTTATCGACTCATTTTTTCTATTGCGGCACACGTCTATCGATCGATATATATCGTTATTGAATTATCGCCCAGCCCTAATTAAATTAAATTAAATTTAGTAAGCAGATAAATGGAGGCAGAAGATGTCTTTCAGTCATCAATGCACTCATTCAGCGACACACAGGAGCTCTTTCAAGCTGGGCACCGTTTCATTCACAACACCTGTCCCATCAACCAGGAATCAGAATCAGAAATACTTTAATAATCCCAGGGAGACATTTCTTTAGTTACATTACTCCATCTGTAACAGATTGACTATAGGACCAGTTTTATATAACAGTATTTCATACTATATATATAATTAGGGGGTCCCCACTGCATCTCGCCATCAGTTTGGGAGACCTTGTCCTGGAAAACGTTGGAAGACTCCTGCTTTACAATGTCAGAAAGCATCTTTAAAAGTTAAATATTTTGCCTTTTATTTATAGGATTTTACTTTTTTTGCGTAAATGATCGACTTTATTATCCGAGAATTTCCAAGTTTATCTCTGGAACGTGTGTGATATTCCTTTCGTCTGCCAAATGCTCTCTGGTAACTCGATATATCTGCGATGGTTCAAGCTTCACATCATGAATCTCCCCTAAACTCTTCAAAGGTTTTTGCTTCACAATCCTCTCAAGGCTGCAGTTATTCCTTTGTGCATATTTCTCTTCTGCCCTTTTTCCCTCCACTTAACTTTCCGTCGATATGGAAAGTATGAGAATAGAGCCCTCTGATACTCTTTTCTTATGTTTGTTTCACTTTTTTTAACTGAATCATCAGTTTACCTTACTTTTCTTGAACTTCTCTATAATCTTAACCAATGACAGAGTCAAAGACATCATTTGAATCGATTTCTGGATGTTGCCTCTGAGGCTCTGACTGTCAACAGATGTGGATAAAGCCACTTTTTTTGTTTTTGCAGGTATCTTTTAACCCGTTATGCTGAGTCTCTGGGTCAGTTCGCTGCAGCTTCGCAGTCCTGCAACTTCTCCCTCAGGTTTTTCCACTCCAACCAGAAAGATGTAAGTTCACCCACTCTAAATTTCAGAGTCCTCCGGTGCTCCTAACTCTCTAAATAATGTTTGTCCTTCTTTTTCTAGACCTCAGAGTACATCATTCAGGCGTACAAGTACGGGGCTTTTGAAAAAATCCCAGAGTTCATTGCTCTCAGGAACAGGCTGAACCAATCGCTGCACTTCGCCCAGGTTCGCACTGAAAGGATGCTGCTGGACTTGTTCCTTGAGGCTGATATGTAAGCGCAGACCAGACATGCAGAGTTAAAAACTGTTTGTTTCCGGGTGATTCTTATTTGATTGAGAGTTGTCTTTGTTTTTCAGCATCTTGAGTCTAGAGGAAAGTGTTAAGGCCATGTCTTTGTCTTCAGAGGAAGACGATATCCCCTGGGATAGTTTAAGGGACAACCGGGACCTTACTGTATTTACAAACTGGGACCCCAAAGAAAGGTGTGGAAACGTTTACTTTTAAAGAAACAAACACGGAGCTCAGTGAAGCAACATGCCGGCTGTTTTTCTCACACAGACAATTAACCGATGAGCAGCGGACTCGGTCAATGGAGGAGGAGTCCGTTTGGCTGCGGATACGCTCCCTGACGCTTCGCTTGCTCGCCTCGCTCACGGCGTCAGGACACGCTCCCTCACAGCAAAACTCTGAGATTTCCAACGAGAACGGAGTCGGAGACAAAAGCTCGCACCTGCGCAGCCTGCTGCCCGAGCTCAACGAGACGCTACAGATGGCAGCGCAGATCGCAGAAAAACACATACAGGTACAGATTAAGGAAAGCTCTGATTCCTGCTAATCTCTTGGTTTTATCATATCGCTCTATGATATGACTTAGTTTATTTGAACTTCAGACTTTTTATTCTTAGACTTCCCTGTTTCTACCAGTGTGCCTCAGGGTTCAGTCCTTGGGCTCCTCTTTTTCATCAATAAACCAATTTCCTGCTTTCATCTTCCATAAATTTGGGTTTCTATTTTCATTAACTGTCTCAGTAAACCAGATATGAAAATCCATCACCTTTCATACCTACTATTTTTAAACACTTCAAGTCGTAGGGAAGTGGCTGTTCCAAGCTTAACATTTCCGAACTCTCCCGATTGGTGCACGACTTTACACGAGTGAATAAAGTGAATGTGGTTGATTATCAAGGGGGCGGGATTGTTGTGGCGGAAGGTTCGGTCATAGGTTCACAATCACGTGTGGTTGTGGCTGGTTTCTTGGAAGCATCTTGCTAACCAGTTAACAACTTAGTGCTAGTAGGTTCCCAATGGGAATTCCATTGGGACCAAGTAGCACTAAATTGGTCACTTAGCAACAACACAGTCAAGGAACGCTATGGACAGAGGAAACATGCATGCGGAGGAGAGTTTAGTGTCGGAGGTCGTGGATGAGTCTCCTCCATCATAGATTTTTTATTTAGAGGAGGAAAATGGGGACGAAGATGTTGTAGAAGAGGACGCCAGGGCGGCAGAAACTTGGTTTGGTGTAGAAGGCTTCCAGCCGTACATGTTTGAGCCCTTGCCTCGCAACGCTGCCAGTTCTGTTAGCTCTACGCCTGCTGAAGACACAGACGTCCATCCCCGTGAACACTGGGACGGAACTCAATGGGAAAATAAATGATTCTTATTTCAACTGTTGCGTATATTGGCTTCGACATATGAATCAAGATGCTATGACCGAAAAAATATGATTGACTGATGACCGTTGATATGCGATTGGCTGGATTTAGGTGTTCTGGCTGACGTATAACTAATGATAAAATAATGAAAGAAAACCCCCCCCACCGATTTTAAGACAGGAGTTCTACATTTTGAGACAATATGGTGTGATAAAGAGTACATTTATATACATATTTAAGCCAGAATGATTTGGCGTTTAAATATGACTTCCCTACAGCTTTAAGTTAAAAATATCATCACTAGATTGTTTATAAGAACCCTAAGTGGTCTCAGGAGGTGAATGAAACCGTACTGTCGCTGATTGGGATTTCGTCTTGCAGTGGTGCTGCAGAAATTTCAGCCCTAATATGAACGACACGCGTTAGGGCCCATATGTTCATGTTCCGGGCCCCATCCAAGGCTGGCAGCTGCAGTTTTCCACTGAAATTACCCAAAAATAAGAGAATCAAAGTGTTGCAGTTAAAAGGGCACTGAAATAAGTTCTGGTCTTATTGGGTCGTATCCGGATCGTTGCCTCATTATTCTGTGAAGGGGAATGAAGGACCAGTTTGGCCTGTATTCTATAACAATAGCAATTGTTTTGTTATTTAATAAATGATTCTCCTGTTGGTTAAGTTTTCTTCTTCTGCTTTCAGTACCCCCTCCTGGGCCCCCCCTCCACCCGGCTAGCCTCGGCGCTGTCCATCGGCAGCTGTCAGTGTCAGGCCGCAGCCCTGCAGCTGTCGGTCCATCTGCAGGAGCTGGAGTCGGCGGGACTCGGTAGGAGAAAATTACCTCCCCTTCAAAGCCAGCTGAAGAGCTGTTTGCTGTTTCTCAGCTGACGCTTCCTGTGTTTATGTATTCTTTTTTTCTCAGACGAATCGTCGGAGCTTCAGACTCAAATCTGTAACGTTTTTAAATCGTTGGTAGTTCAGCTTCAAGGTGAGGTATCAGCAGGTTTCCCTTTTAGCCTCTGCTCTCTGTTTTGTTTAATATGCTTCATAGTTCTCTGCTTTTTCTACAGAAATGCTTAATAAATGCAAAGGGGACTTATTGGAAATGAAAGAGAGCAAATTGAAAACCCAACCCTCCTTATTAGAAAATCTAGTTTTCTTTGTTGAGGTAAAACTCTACACCTCTTTGTCCCCTCATAGTTTTTTTTTTTTTTTAGTTTGTTTCTCCCTCTGAATTTGACTCAGACGCTTTGATTGGGTTATTCTTTAGACAGTCAGCATAGTGTTGTGGACCGCTAGCTACTGTGCCAAGATCCTACGACCGCTTAAAACAAGTTTACAGAAGAAGAAAAAGAAGAAAAAGGATGCCAACTCAGCTCAGGTAGACCCTCCGTCTCTGTTAGTTGAACTCTAATTGTCTGAGATCGTTTCTGGACTCGTCTAACATCCACACCTTGGTCCTCTGTCCTGTAGCCGTTGGTGGTCTGTGGATTCCAGGAACTGAGTGGGAGCTTGCAGGAACTACTCAACCAGGCAGCGGAGCACATCAGAGGGCAAGAGTCTGGCATTACAGCCCAAAAGCTGGCCAGTTTAACCTTGGAAGGATTCTCACAGGTAATGATCATTCTTAATGAAGAAGGAAAATATCATGGCTGTTAAAAACAAACATATCCAACTATTGACCCACTTTAGGATTAGATCTCCTTTCCATCACCCTAATCCTTAGTTCTCTTCAAAGTTTTTCTGTCAAATTTATGTTCATTAATGGGTTTTTAAAACTATTATTGATAAATATAATAATAAATCAATATGTGACGTGGCGTAAAGGCACTTAAGGCTGTTAGATATTTCACCAAGTCAACCTCACATGGGCACAATGCAGTAATCATCACATTTATTTATTCCAATTAAGACTGATGTAGTTGAATCTTTCTTGTGAAAGTTTTTTCTTAACCACTAGATGGCCTCAGTGAGCATTTAATGCAACAGTAGGAATACAGATTTGAACAAAGCCTCATCTCATAACTACGACAGAGTATTAGGGCCACACATGAAGAGAAAAAATATTTTTGCCATGACGAGATTAAACTCGACATGACGACATTAAACTCAACATTTCGAGAATAAAGTTGAAATGTCATGTTGAGTTTAATATCGACGTGTTAAACTCGCCCTGTCGACTTTAAACTCGGCATTTCGAGAATAAAGTTGAAATGTCATGTTGAGTTTAATATCGACGTGTTAAACTCGCCCTGTCGACTTTAAACTCGGCATTTCGAGAAT
>NW_015150595.1:1129003-1158041 GCF_000732505.1 Cyprinodon variegatus
CCCTCTGTTATCAGGTATATCTGATTGTGTACAATAGGATTTTGAGCAAAGTTTTTATCTTAAATTATGCAAAAGGTGTCAGACGCAAAACATTTCAGAAACCGTATGTATCAAATACGATACATTTGGCATTACAGGGTTAAGTTTCTGAACATTATCTTTGTGAATAAAGGCTGAGAGTATCATAAGCTTACTTTCTTCACTTTCTTCTTCAGCTTACTAAAGTAAGCTGAAGAAAGTCCCTGTTCTTCATTTACTCTGATCCGACAACATCTATGCCCCCCCCGATGCAATTCATTATGGGGTTTTTTCTTCACCACATGTGTCTGAATGTATAAAGTACATGTTTTTTCGTTTTTGGTTTTTAAATTAAATCACACTCGTTTCAAATATGAGAGACTCGGCGTTACTAAGGTTCATTCAGGGCCATGGAGATATAGCTAGATGCCAAATTCATTGATGATTTATTTGTTGATTAGTTTTTTAGATAAACAAATAAAAAATCGGTAGAGAACTGCTTGATTGATTTATTGATTTTTATTTTTATTTTATTTGATCCAGATGATGCTAAAACTTCATCTTCACGTCTCTTGGATGGAACATATTTACAAAAAGTCTCAAAAAAACTTTCTGTATGGACACCATACTTGCTACATATCCAACCAAGATGTCGTATCTGCAGTTTATTTCATTCTTTACCAGATCATGTGACTGGAGCGCAGCGCCGCACAGTTCCTGCTTCCCGCTCAGGAGGATGTTCACTCATTCGCTTCGCCGCTCAATGCTGCGCCATGACGCTCTGCTCAAAATCGGCTCGGCGCTCACCATCATTTTCCTACTGCTCCCGCTAAATTGCTCAAATTTTCAGGAGAAGGCATTTTCTGACATTTTTCCTTCATGTAATGATGCCAGGGCCCTGAGACACACTGCGTTCGATTGAATGATGAGACCGATACATGTGTATTGTCTTATTTGACTGGTTTCCCAGCTGTGAACGTAACACCTCGCTCCATTCATGTTGCCCCGCATTTCCTATTAAATTATTCATTTATTTTACTAGACTACATTAAAAAAGGTCACTTCGCATCCCATTGCTAATGAGATAATGGAGTATAATGCATGGATGCGATCCATTTTCAAAGACAGGCTTTTACCACAACGATCACTTTATGTAAACTCACTCTGTGTTGTTAAGAATAGTTAGTGTATGTTTTTATGATATTTTATCCAACTTTTTACCTCACAATAGCAATCCTTGTCTCTGCAATTCCGTGGTAAATTTTAAACATATTATAACAAATTATAACATGAAAGGCACAGACTACAGTATCGGTAGTGGCCTTTAGGTTTTAGGTCAAACATGAATTTAAATAAAGTCTGTTCCATTGACTTTGAGCGAAATCCTCGCTCCGGCCTTTGAATTGAAAACCCCTCTGCGCTCCACCATATTTCTTCCACTCCGCTCCACCGCTCACATGCTCTGTTCATTACAGAATCTTTTTATTTTTTTAATGTAAACATGTTTTTTTAGGTAGAAGTTATTTTTTTTGCCATTTAAAGTTCATTTACTCGGGCTCAGTTTAATTTACTTTCAAATTCACTTCATCCTCCAGGACCTTTGTCATTGATGACCAGATTAGCAGTTTACGATTAAAAATGTCTTCTAAATTGTGCTTTTTTTTTGGTAAATTGAGCTGCAGGCTTCAGGGGTTAAATTGGGCAAAGTTGAGGACTTTTGTAGGACTAGTGGGAAGAAATCCTTGACGTTTGCATTTCCGTTTTTGTTTCAGGACGAGGCGTCGTTTACGAAGGTCGCCATGGAGAAGGTTCAAGGCAGTTACCTTCGCTCGCTCCAGGAGGTGGGCGATCTACTCAAAAAGAGAGCTGAAACTTTAAAGAACCTTAAAATCTGAGCATTGCACAGCCGCCCGGACTGAAGAAGACTGTACCCCCCTCCACCATCACACCCCCGTTCCTGTCTGATCCGCCGCGAGTCAAACGGAAACCTCGCCACGCTGCCCGTTTCCTGTCCTCTTCACTACCTGGGGCTGCAGGAGCTCCGTCTGGGTCTTTGTTTTTCCTCCCGCTCCACGTCACCACGCGCCTCCAGAACTCACACAACTCTAATAGCACATGAGCCTGTAAGAAAACTCATGAACTGACGCAGCATCTGCGAATGACACCCAACAGGTGCACTCTTAGACAGAATTATCTCACATAAGGAAAAATGAATATACAGTTTTAGAATCTAATAAATTATTGTACATAATATAAACCATAACTCATTGACTTCATGAGAGTATAAGACCTAATAAACCACTATCCTGTTTGTCGGTAAGTTTCCTGTTCTCTGGTGACGTCACAAACTCACCTTTAGACGCACAACTTCAGCGCTGAGGAGGAAGGATCTGTCTATGTGCTGCTTTTCTTTTTTTTTTCTTTAATTTTCAGCTGCTTTTGGAGGGACGAACGCCCGGCAGCCAGCAGGGGGCGCTTTGGACTGACGAAGCGCCCCGTTACAGAATCGTTACGTCCTCTTTTGTTTCGGTTAGCTTCCTGTACGTCGTTTATTGCTTTGAACCCTCGTAGTTGCAGTATTACACGAATTGAGCTAAATAACAGGAGGATGTTTCCTTTTTTTTTAATAAATACTGTTTTTTGTGGTGCTTGTGGACAAGTCTTGTAAAATCCAGACCATTTGAAAACTCGACTGATTCTCATTATTTAAGCGATCATTTTTTAGTGATGATCTTAACATGAATGTTTACCACAAACGCGCTGCAGGCTGGTGAGATTAAAGCGTCTTTATGCAACCGACGGCCACCATTGTACGTAGTGACAGACGTAGAGATACCCATTTTCCAGATGCTTGTGAGTTTTTATTTTACGGTCCTGCTCTGGGACGGGCAAACCAACAGAACATTGGACCTAATTGTATATAGAATCCGAATACAGCGTGAAAGGAAGTGTGTTTTTGTTTTTTATAAGCAGCTGCAGTAGGAAGTGAAACCTTGTCCTGTATTCTGGCTCCTCCCTGTTTTTGAAACCTACTTGTTTCACTCTAAAATACCGGAATCCTCTTATGCTTGTTTTGTTTCCGCCTCTTTTGAGGAGCACTGATGACTGTTTAACCCCCCCTGTTTGGTTTTTTTCACTCTTTATGCGGGAGTTTGGCTTAGAAGTATGAACCAATATTAAATGGCGCCTCCCCCTCCTTCCTCTAAGTCCTGCCTCCATCCTTGTCCAATAATTAAAACCTTTTGTGTTTTTGTTTTTAAAAGCAAAGGTCCAGCCCTTTCTATTCTTCGTTTGTGCGATTGGCTTTGCGGCTGCAGAGAAGATGCCGGTGATCTTAGGTTTGCTTAATAAGGGTTGACAATCTAGAGTGTCGTCTTATCGCTCCCTTTTGTTAGAAAATGGAAAACACAAACACTGGAATGTCGATGCTTTTTTTTCCTTCTTTTTTTAAATAAAAAGGGTAAATGTGAGAAAATGTGCGTCATTTCTTCACTGAGAACTGCCTGAGCTACTTCGACACAGCCACAAACTTCAGTTTATTTTACTAAACTTTTCAACTTTTTACCCACACAATGGTGCAGAACGGAGTCCCAACTATTGGTTAGTTAATCTATCTACAACATGTTTTAACCATGGATGTAATAATATGACAAATGGCATCAACATAGGAAGTAGCCTAGTTGTGTTTTAAGTGGTGCCTTGATATTTAAAATCTACGGAAGCCCATTTCTGACACTTTAAAGAGGAAAAACATGTACATGGGATGTCACTATTATGAGATGAAGTCCATAATATCGAGATTTAAAGTAATCAGATTCAAAGTCATTATAAGGTATTTCATCAAATTTTATAGTTTTTACTTGGTATCATATGATTATGATCTGCTGAGGCCGACTGGGGTTCAAGGAGACAGAAGCAGAGATACAAAAAGCAGCTGTAAAAGGCGGCCCCGTCCAGGAAACACACAGCCAGGCAGACGAGCTCCAAGGCAGCTCCCATGTCAGAGGATGAAGAGAGCATATCCAGCCAGTCACGGTCAGAGAAACAGGACAACACTGAAAAACAGGCTGATCTCAAACATCTATAAACAAAGGTGTTGATGGCAACAGCACAGCTGATATTTCTCTCCAGGATGGAGTCACAGCCAAACAGGAATAGATGAGGCGAAGCTACTATGAGAAAAAGCATAGAGAGCAGAACGTTAGAGATTGAACTAATAGATTCTGCAGAGTGGGAGAATAGAGATAGAATGATGAAACGGGGGTCCCTATGTCCTCCAGCAGTCTAAGCCTATAGCAGCATAACTATAGAGATAGCTCAGGATAACTGGAGCCACTCTAACTATAAGCTTTATCAAAAAGGAAAGTTTTAAACCTAAATATCTAAATATGGATAAAGGCATCACTGCCCCCATTTCCTATTTTAATTTTCACCACATGTATTTATTTTTATCTACGAGCTGGAAATGTCCCCAGATTAGATTGCAGAAATCTGGTCACCTTACAACATAACCATAGAGGCATTAATGCTAATGCTGGCACTTACTTTTTTTTGTTTTTGTTTATAAACCTAAATATAATTGTTAACTAGGCTTATTAACTTTTTAACTTAACTTTTTAATTAGCTTTTTACCTTTTTATTTGTTGACTTTTTAACTTTTCAATTACCGGTAGCTTTTTACCTTTTTTCTTTACTATTTAACTTTTCAATTAGCTATTTAACATTTTTATTTCTTGACTTTTTAACTTTTCAGTTAGCTTTCTACCTTTTTTCTTTACTTTTTTAACCTTTCAATTAGGTTTTAACCTTCTCTCTTTACTTTTTAACTTTTTAATTAGCTTTGTACCTTTTTTTCTTTACTTTTTAACTTTTTTTCAACTTAATTTACAGTAGGTGATATACCATTCAAGGGCTCATCTAATTGGTCAAATGCCAAAATAAGATGTACAGCCATGTAGCAGCATCTTTGAAACGCTAACTGACCCTATAAAGGTTTAAAGTCAATGTGTAAATATTTTTCTCCCTCTCATGTGTAGATATCAGTTAAGCAAGTTCTGTTTTTTATTATTTGTCGGTTTACTTGTAGTTACCACTCCGCACCAGTAGGGGGCGCTAAATGCTTAGCCTTGTGGGATCAAGAGGAAGAGCTATCTAGCATCAGATCAGCTAGCTAAAGTTTAGATAGTTGAACATCCTAGCACTAATATAATCATATTTAAATGTAGGCAGAGTAAAACATGGTAGTTGAACTATTTTTTTGAACTAAAAAACACCCCTCGTATTTCTCTGCTTTAAGCTGGTAGTTTTTTTGGGGTTTTCTGGGACGCGAACCGAACAGCTAGTCATCCAGCTAGCGTGGTGTTGCTAGCTCAGCTGTCAGCTGTTTGTTTATGTTTCTGTAAACGTCCTTTCTTCCCTCTAAACACATGAGTGTTTCACTGGTTGTCATCCGTCTGGAAATAGCCGACCAGTCCCCCTTTCCACAAGGGTTTCAATACTCTGCTGGTGAGCAAATATTTCCAAACGTACATTTTGAAAGTTGGGGGCAGAGCTAAAGGCTAACCCTGATTGCTGCTAGTCTGAGTGTTTTGTTTCTATAACCGTTTGATTCAGCTCGCATGTGCTTTGGGTTTCAGTTGAAGGCATGTCAGAGGAGGAGCTGCGGGATAAAAGTCTCTGTTTAGCCAAACATGCACTAAATGGGAAGAGTGAGCTGGAGAGAACAGCCATCCAGCACCAGCACATGGGCAGCAGAGCCATGGGAGACATGGTGATAGAAACCTATGAAGCCAGCTCAGGTAAGCTTTCAGAGGGATGGAAAATCACATTTCTCCTCAATCCAGCTGATTATCTATAGAGAATCTTCAAGCTGGTCTGAATGAAGCTACTCTTATGGAGTCAGAAAGGAGTCAACATTTTGTAAACTTCAAAATCTTTGAGACTGAAATAATTAAAATTGAAACAGAAAATAGAAGTTGATATATCCTGTCAAATAATATAATGTGAAAAATAAGAATTGAATCTAGACTCAGTTTAGTATTTTAATTATACTTTTTCTTTTTTTTTTTAATTGCAGTTTTAGATTTTATATATTTCAGAATAAAATTCTTTTCTGTTAGTTTCAGTTTTTAGTTTCAAATTCTGTTTTCAGTTTCAGGATGTGCCTTTCAATGTTTCATTAATGGACTGTTAACCTGATAAACCAGACTAAATGTGAGATTAAATGTGTAATTTATTCTGGCCCCGATGAATGAGACAGAGGAAGATTGTTGAGAACAACCCGTTGTTTTTCAAACCGCTGTCTGTGCCTATTGGCCAACGCTCTGACCAATAAGAGCAACTGATTGTGACGTAGCAAGCGCAACAGAAAGCTGGTGGGGGAGTGTAAACAAACAGCCTGTTGGTAAAACGGCAAATACGTCCTTCTTAAAAATGAATGAGCGTAGAGCCTCTTCTTGCTCACGTTTCAACGAAAACCCCAAGTCTAATCCTTCCAGAAGTGATTCCATAGCTGAGTCAAACGAGAACTGTTCAATAGTTGTTGCCATCTTCCTTGTTGTGCTTTCTCCAGCACAACAAGTCGTCACGCCCTCAAAAACCCGCCCGCTTTGCATCCAAAAATTCAAAACACATCTCTGCGTTGTGATTGGCCTGCCAGTTCTAGGGCCTGGGGCATCGATCGAGGCTAGACCACTCGCAGGTAAAAAATTATTTTGGCCGCTAGCAGGTGGGGCTACTTTACTAGTCTAATGGACTGTGGGAACTCCAACTACAAGGTGAACACATTCTCTGCAGCATCTATTAGCCCTCTTGGAAAAATCCTGTAAAAATTATTATGTTAAAGACATTCACACTGGAACTGTCACTAATCGTCATTTCAGAATGCATTTATATATAAAAATAGACGACCACTGTATAACCCACAAAACTTTCCCATGACAGCAAAGCAAATTCTCTGTCATCTGGACTGAGTGGTTCGAGCGGCACTGCTAATCAGGTAAGTTTAATCTTTTTTACTAACTACATTGTCACAGTAAAAAATAAAGCATTAAAGATTTAAACATTTAAAAGATGTTAAAAAGGGAAATAAGCTCCTGGCAATATATTATGTGGCGAACCTTCCCTCCTCTGCCTTCCTGTAACGATGTAGCCTGCTGTGGCTAACCCATAACTAGCACCTGTTGATGAAATCGGCTAGAGCAGCTGTGTCTGGCAGCTAATTACGCTAACGAATTCATTTCAAATGACCAAAGTCTCAACTAAGTGTTCTTCTGTTTATAAATTAATGTAACATTATCTTCATGTCAAGGTTTGGCCACATTAAACATCGCTAGGAGCATATTTCCCTTTTTAACATCTTTTAAAGGTCTTAATCTTCACTGCACTATTTAGGACTGTGACAAAGTAAAAAAGATTAAACTAACCTGATTAGCAGGGCTGCTGGAACCACTCAGTGCAGACGCTATCTTTCTGTGAACAGATGCAGTATTTGCTGTGTGGTTGTGGGAAACTTTTGCAGTTTACACAGTGGCTGTTTATTATATATATATTAATGAATCCTGGAATGATTATTAGCGAGAGTTGCAGTGTAAATGTCTTTTACGTTACATTTTTCACAGGATTTTGCCAAGAAGGCAAATAAATGCTGCCGTGTGTTGCCGAAGTAGTTGGTGTTCCCACTGTCCATGAAAGCAACATTGAACGGGACATCTCTCCAGCGCTGCTACAAGCTGTCAGTCACGTTTCCCCGCCCACTCCCCTCAGACTGGGGTCAAAATCAGAAGGTGAAAAATAAACTGATTTGAAAGTGTAAAAAAACCAACAACCTGAAATTAAAAAAGGAATTTGAAACAAAAAAAGAAACTTATATTGAAAGAAAGGGATTTGAATATGAAAATAGAAAATCTAAAACTGCAATAAAAAAGAAATAGAAAAGAAAAAGTGTAATTAAAATAATAAACAGAATTATTTTTTTTTTTTTCAAGCCGAGGGTTAGATTCAATTCTTATTATTTTATGTTTGCTTATTTAGTTTTTCAGATAATAGGGTAAAAATTGGACATTCAATGTCAACTTATATTTCTTCTGTTTCAAATTTTATTCTTTCAGTTTCAGCTAAGATTTTTATGTTTACAAACATTTTGACCTCTTTCTGACTCCATAATTCTCGCATTAAATATCCCACCACAGAAACACAGTGATGATAGGGATGCCCCAACTCAATTTTTGAAACTACTGGACTGTTTTTATCAGCCTCATTGAGGGTTATCACGATATATAAACCTCGCACACCACACTGTAAACCTGTTGGCTGGCCGGCATTGGAGAATTGTTTGTTTGTAAGCACATTAAACCTCTTATCTCAGTGAATATATGCAGCCAAAAGTGACTGGGCTGTATTCTTTCAGGCCAATTTATGCTTCTGACGCATAGCCTCTGCAACCATCAAATCTGTCTCTGAGCGTGACCACGCCCCTCGCACAGAAGTTCTGCGACCGTCGTCGCACACCTAAAAAAAAAAAAAAAAATCCTGACTACGCATCAGACGGCCGTTAAACCCGCGCAGACCTCAAGCTGAAGTGCGCAGACAAAAATCAGGTGTAATTGGTCCTTGCTATGCCTTTCTGGTTGTGTGTGTGGTCGTCCTTCTCGATCCGATGCCGGGGCGCAGCTTTTTTAAAGCCCAGGAACAACTGCAACTGACAACTACAATGAAAGGGGAATCCAGGATGGTTTGCTCCAGTAACAGAACCTGTTCCTCTTCGATGTCTAGCAACTCCAGATCCATGTCCGTGATATCTTGCAGACGCGCCATTGTTGTTTTGGAAGATAAACACTCCCGCCAGCACCGCCAAAGTTCTCGTGACCATCTGCTGAAGTTCTCACGAGTTCTGGAATTAGCTCCCCCTCATGCTTTGGCGGGAAACTGCTGTGGGTCCCTGGAAACTCCAGACCGACGGTGCAGAAGCATACCAGATAAACTGGTTCGTGACCAGACCCAAGCGACATTTGATGTGTTCGCTTGCAGAAGTCTAATCTGCCCTTTATGATCACAAGACTCTGCTACAGTCTGTAACCAATGTTTGCCCAGAAACTGGTATGGTGGAATTTCATACTTTTGTCCCCACCGCATGCAACTACTGACGAATTTACTGGAAATTAAAGGAACTATTAGGCCACGTTAAGCTCTTGGTTCAAGGTTTGGAAATGAAAACCATGCATTAGAAATGTTTTTAAATAGTTTTACTGTCTGTAATATACTGAATTGTTGTGATGAGTGTCTCCATCTTGACCAGGACTCAGTTGCAAAAGAGACTAATAATCTCAATGAGATTTTCCTGAAGCTTAAATGAAAGTCAGATAATATGCAGTTCTAAATCAAGCCAAAATGTTTCACAGAACTTTGACTTCAGTTTCCCATCACTCACATTATAATCAACGGTACAACGACAAGTATGAGGTATGACCTCTCCCTCCGAATGGCCTGGATGTTGATCTAAGAGGCGCCGGAAAAAACAAGTCCATTCCTCGGAGGCCTGACTAAGTACAGGAACAGTCTGCTGCTCTCATCTTTGTTTACGTTCCATCATTAACAGCCAGCCTGATGGAGTCCTGTCATTGAGGCTGTTTCCAGCAGCATTAGAGGAAACCACACAGCTTTTGGCAAAGGGTCATTTTATGTTTTATTCATGGATCACATCCATAAACGTTCATTTGAACAGTTGCTTCCTTCTTCTTTATGTTAAAAGTTGAATAAAAGCAGATGGTAAAAATTAGCTCATTTCTCTATTTATCCAAACCTTCACTGCTCAGTTTAGATGAGACTGAAGAAAAACAATGAAAGCGGTAATTAGAGAAAAAAAAAATATATATATATATTTTTTTTCTAAAATACATTCATGCAGGGTTTTGCTCCAAATATAACTAAGAAAAGGCTCACTTAACTATGTATTTGTGATGTTTTAATGAGGCATCTTGAAGCATTTCATTACTAAACTGTATTGATCCTGCGTTGATTCTGTCTCACAGAATGCTGACACCTGCTGGACATTTAAAGACACTACAGGCAGCTGATTTTAACAGACTAAACTGAATTGATTTGATGACCAAGTACAATGATATAATTTAAGTTATTGTAGGTTATATTGTATTATTTCATATCTACGTTTGAATTGAAAATATCTTTGATATTTTCAGATGCAGTCAATAATTTGTTAATAATGTATTATTTGTACCGTCTTCAGCAGAGTTTCCCAATATGGTGGTCTGATGCTTTCACAGTCATTGAGGCTCTATATGGCTGTTAAAAATACATTTAGTGAAATGTATTCTCGGTCACTGGCTGAAATGTTTGGGAAACTATGCTATGCTAAGTAGCTTTCTGAAGCTCATTTCCTATTCCAATGTGTTTCCAATTATTTAAATGTTCAATTTTTTGCTGGACAGTGGAGATTTTCGAAAGTAATGGGATCATGAATCTGCCTCCACAGCAGTCTTGCATACAAACCCAGGTTTAAGCTCAAACTTACCTAAATTAGATCAAATGGTTTCTCAATAGATTAAAGGATAAATGATAATTTCATGGAGGTTTTGGAGCCGTTCTGTTGATGTCGTATCATGGCTACGGATGAACTCTGTGCTTTTCATCAGGCTGGAACCACTGCATTTCATTTTGCTGAATTTCTTTTCCTTCATTGTGAAGCAGGAGGTGAAGTAGGAAGCGGCGCTCCTCAGGATGCACAGAGTGGAGCTGAGGAAGCCGGCGCCAGCCAGCAGACGGCTCCAGACTCGCCCTCCAAGCAGCTCCCTGAACAGATCTCCTTCTTCAGCGGGAACCCGTCAGTGGAGATCGTCCATGGCATCATGCACCTGTACAAGACCAAGTGAGTCAGAAGATTAAGAAAACAGGCCTCCAACACAGCCTGGGGGAGGTCTGGAATTATAGTTCTATACTTTACAGGTCTACTTAACTATGAAAGAGAAAATATTCTAGAAATATACCTCTATCTCCCAAACTTATTTCTTTATCTCATAGGCGGGGGTTACCAAAGTGGCGTTCTAAAGATGGTTTTCACAATCATTGTGATGTCATCCATGAAGCAAATTTCCCATGACATTAGTTTATTTCTCTAAAACATATTGAATATGTCAGGAATTTAAAGAATGCACAGTTAAATAAACGTCCCATTAAATTATAACTGAAATTATTCCATTTTAATAAAAAAATGCATTTATTAGTTTATTAAAACTTGATTAAAACATAAAATATTCAGTAAAAATATTAAATACTGTTAAATAATTTAATTTCCTGTCAAATAATTAAAAATAAATTTAGATTTATAAAGTAAATAATGCTTTTTAAAAATATATTTATTTATCTAAAACAAAATTTAAATATTAAATATGCCAAAATTATTAAAATGCACGGATCAATAATTTATTGTCAAATTAAATATTTAAAAATAGAATTATAAATTATGTGACAATTCTTTCATTGAAGCTTCCTTCCTTCCTTCCTTCCTTCCTTCCTTCCTTCCTTCCTTCCTTCCTTCCTTCCTTCCTTCCTTCCTTCCTTCCTTTTCCTTAATGAATTTAAATCTCTGTCATAATGTGCGGTTAGCTGGGCAGCGGTGACCCCCACGCTGTGAAAATTTAACCCTCTGTGAATCTAAAATGTCTCTTTTTGTCGTTCTGCAGCAAAATGACCTCCCTGACTGAGGATGTGAGGCGCAGCGCCATGGTGTGCATCCTCACAGTCCCGGCCACCATGACCAGCCATGACCTCATGAAGCTGATGGCGCCATTTAATGATGTCATGGAGCACATGAAGATCATCCGGGACTCCACTCCGAACCAGTACATGGTTCTGATTAAGTTCTCCTCCCAGGTGAGTTCTGTTCTGAGGATTCATCTACAGAAGTAGATCTGTTCTTTCTACCTCACAGGTAGTGCATCTATACAGGTTCTACTGATATGGTTGATTTTATGCATTTTTTAACATTTTCTGCTTGAGTCTAAGAAAAAATGTCAACAATAACCATCGTTTCAGAATGTTGAGGAAAAATTATTCATCTATGTTTTCTTTGGGGTGCTGTGACTTTTATACAGGGAGTTATAGCGCCCCCTATCCGGCTAAGCTGATGCTCAGAGACTACACACACTTCTGTGAAGCTTATGTACTTTAATAGTTATTTTGTTTATTTATACAAGTTAAATGATCTATTTTTGATCCATTCTTTGTTTTAACAATGAAATTACAATAAATTGATTAGATCACATCATTGATCAGCAGCTTTTGTCTCATCTGAACCTTAAAAGCCGTCTCTCCTGTCTGTTTGTGTCTCCCAGGCAGACGCAGACAGTTTCTACACGGCCTGTAACGGACGCCAGTTCAACTCCATTGAGGAAGCGGTGTGCCAGCTGGTCTATGTGGAGCGAGCGGAGGTGATCAAGTCCGAGGATGTAAGGATGCATTGTTTGTTGGACTGCATGCTTTTAGCTTTCAGTTTAAGGTGTGTCCCTGATTCAAAGAATCATTTCCCACAAGTCTGGTCAGTTAATGAGCGTTCAGTTTAAAATAAGGTGTGTTCTGACAAAGAAACATCTCAGACAGGCTTAACCTCTGACCTCTACCTGCTGGAGCCGTGGGCGAGGTCCATTTAGCTCAAGCTCCTCCTAAGAAGATGATCAAGCTGGTTAATTGGCTGGATTAGACTTAGACAACTTTAATTGTTGTATAAACATGGTGCATATAAAACTATATTTCGATTTAGTGCAGGATTAACAGGATTCTAGGATTCAGTGGGATCTTGAATTCTTAGTGATTTTTATGTCATTTGGCCTCAGAAATATTTCCTCTGCAGTTTTTGTCTCTTATTTTAAGTTTTTAGTTTGTTATTTTTATGAATTAGCATTATTTAGGACTGCAACTAACGGTTATTTTGCAAATTGATTAATCTGTAGATTATTTTTTCGATTAATGGATCAATAATCAGATAGCCAAAGGTTACTTAAAGGAGACTTTTTCCAAAATGAAACCAGGTGAAACTTAAACTTTTCCACTGGATAGAGTATATTGACAGATGAAAACATTTTTTTTTTTATCTTAAATCCAAAATGTTTATATATCTTTACAATCTTGGTATAGTTACTGCTCTAAGTGGGTCACTCTGTCAGCTAAAGGCATGTTTTACAATCTGTATACTCTAGTTATTGATTAATCGTTTACTAAAATAGTTAATCTGATGAATTGTTTCAGCTCTATTAGTATCTGTTATTGAGGTTTTAGCTTTATATAAACAAAACAAAGCTCTCATAGATTTACTCGTCTATCATCACGTTATTGTTGGTCACTGATTGAAGTCAGTTTTTTTATTCTGTTCCTTCTGTTCACTTTCTAGTCTTGGGCCGTTTCTCAATATGTGTACTTGTGAGTTCTCGTGTACTCGTGAAACATAATCAACCTCAGCCCTAGTACTGTTCCAATTCACAAGAACAAGGAGGCTGAGAACGGACAAAGTCCCCAGATATTGTTCTCCTCCCTCCATCTTTACCCAGCATGCATCAGAGCAGGGTTGTCCAGTCTTGAGATTGACAGCTGTCCCAGCATGCACTGCGGCAGCAGCAGCTTTCAATGGAGCGCTCCATTGAAAATTAAAAGTTCTCTTTTCTGTTGCTGTTGTTCAATAAAAGTACATTTTAAGATCATTTAAGGCGATAACGTTGTACTTTAAAGCGTCACTAATGTGACGTTCAGCAGCTAGCGGATCTCTGAGGCTAACGGCAGCCAGGTCTAATGTTAGCCCGTCTGCAGCAGCCCTCTCTCTGCATAGCTGTGCGTGAAGGACCGCTGGCCTGAGGGGGATTTTTTATTTTATTTATTTTGTTTTGCAAAATATTTATTTGATTTGTGTTAATTTGACTGTGTTATTATTATTCCCCCACTAAATGAACAAGGTCAGAATTTATTATTATCTAGAGACTGTTAATAACAGGAGGTGAAATGAGGCTCTAGACGAGCAGAGCGTGTGGTGACATCATCATTACGCTTCTGTTCCCATTGACCCAGATTCATCCTGCGTGCTCCCGTTCTCCCAGAGTCCATACTTTCCTGTGCTCTTCTGAAGAACATACTTGGCGAGGACACGAGTCCGTACTCACGTTGTAGTCAATTGAGAAACAGCCTCCCTTTATTATCTTGTTTATATCGATATTGCAATTAAATCAAATTGTCCTAAATTTAGAAATTGTATTATTCATTTACCAACAGCTGCCATTAAAAAGGTTGTAGCTATAAGCTTTAAGTGCTGTTTTGATTTGTTGAAAAATGTCCTGTTTTGTTTAAATTAAGTTAGATTGAGTAACTTTTTAAAAATCATTTTATCATGAAAAAAAATTACATTTCCTTCAAAAATCCTCAAACATCCATATATTGGGGGATCAAAGACACCGATTTGAAAATATTCGCCATTGTCCTTCTTCTTTCACCCCCCTCCCAGGGAGCCAGCCTGCCAGTGATGGAGCTGACCGAGCTGCCTAAGTGCACCGTGTGCCTGGAGAGGATGGACGAGTCTGTCAACGGCATCCTCACCACCCTCTGCAACCATAGCTTTCACAGCCAGTGTCTCCAGCGGTGGGAAGACGCCTCGTGAGTTGGACTCTTCCTTCTTTTTCCTGTTCAAGCTGCCGTTTCTTCCCCTCACAGGAGCCAACGTCTTTCCGTCCTCCTGTTCTTTACAGGCAGCCAATGTGTGCCTGATTCTAACTGTTCTGGATGTTTCCCTCAGCTTTGTTTGCCTGTGCAGCTCTTTGCTTGTATTCTTCTCCCTCACAAAGCGCCGGTGACCTCAGCTCAGTGCGTCCTGTGTTTTTCTAGGTGTCCTGTGTGTCGCTACTGTCAGACACCAGAGCCGGTTGAAGAGAACAAATGCTTTGAGTGTGGAGTTCAGGAGGTGACTAATGATGTCATATCATCAGAGCCAATTAATCTTGTTGAAGTTTTACCTTAAATTTATCATTCTGATTTTTCTTTTCGATTTATTTTGTCAGAACCTGTGGATTTGTTTGATCTGCGGGCACATCGGCTGCGGTCGCTACGTCAGTCGGCATGCCTACAAGCACTTTGAGGAAACGCAGCACACGTACGCCATGCAGCTCACTAATCACCGTGTGTGGGACTACGCAGGAGGTAGGAGCTTTATTAGTGTTTATATCTTTTATATAACTTCATATGCTGAGATATAGAGTGAATTTTGTTTCATTGTTGCAAGGAAAGGAATCTTTATAAGACCTTTTAATAGTAGTTTATTATAATAAAGTAACCTTACTGTTTTTTAGGCTTTTTCCTTTTATATTTGATTTCAAATTTTGTTTCATTTATATATCTTTTATTTTTATTTTTCAAATTTCTCTTTTTCAGGTTGAGTTAAGAATTGCCTTCTTTTTTAATTGCGTTCCTCAGATCACATTGTCTTCACTTCAGGAAGGGATATTTCTATTGGTCTGCTGGATCAGCAACAATCATTCCTATTGGTCAAGACCTTCTGCAAAGACTTTGAAGTGAAAAGAATACGATCTTTGAAATAAACTCAGAAAAAAATTAGATTGGTAAAACTCAATCTGAAAAAGAAATAAAAAATATAAAATCTGTAAAAAAAACATATTTAAAGAAATAGAAACTTAGTCGTTAATGAATAAAACAAATTGAAAAAATTAAAATCTAAAAAACCGGAAAATAACTCTCAAAACCTTTTTTGATAAAATATATTTCTGTTGCTATAATCAGTTTTGTCCTCAAGGGGGCAGAAGAAACTTAAAAACCCATAGAGGTAGCATTGACACCTGGTTTCAAAGCTCTGTTTGCTCCTGATTACAGTGACTGTCAAACAGCTGCATGCTAAATAAAAGCAATGCATTAGAGTTTTTATTTTTTTATTTGATCCATCCTAAAAATCATTAACCCCTTAGCTCCCACCGCCCGAACACCGGAACGGTTTGACGTCACATTTCATTCCGCATCTAACAGTAAACTTATTTGTAAACAAAACCCAGCATGTTGGACCTCTTTAGAATCAGGCTGTCCTACAGAAAACAATGATCGTCTCAAACTATACTCTGCAAACAACAACAATGAATTATCTGTAATTAAATTAGAATCCATCATTTTCACTTCTTGTTTTTGTCTTCTGGCACTCATTCTATCCTGCCATAAATGGGCTGGTTTTGTCCACAGAAAAGTATTATCCAGTTCAATTTCCCATAAGATAAAATAACATAATAAACTTTGAAAACTAATTTTTTCCAAAATAGAAGTAAAAATAAAGTTGATAAGAGCTATTTTTTTTCTCTTTTTACAGTTTTATGTCTACCATTTTAGATTAGTTACGCTACTTATTCACAAATGTGTTTGCTCCCAAAATCAAGCATAAGTTCCTTTCTCAGTATCTAGGATACGTTGGAAACGTCCAACACATAAGAAACGCCGTCCCCAGTCTTTGTTCAGCTGAATTTCTCAAAATCAGTGACCAATAAAACGCTGACATATTTTGTAAGCCAATGAGATGAGCTTTTCATGAAGTATTGAAAGCGTAGGGGCGGGCTGAAAAGATGGTACTAATTAATGTGCTTAAGGAGCGAGAGGATTATAAAAAAGTGTTTGAATTAAAGTTTTTGTAAAACTTCATGTGTTTTATGGTCAAATTAGACATAAAATTCAAATAATCCAGTTTGGCCCTTTTGGTTCTAATTTGGATCTAATTTGGATCTTCTGCATACACATAGGCTCACAGTTTGAAAATGTTAATGACTAGAGATGTGAAGTATTATACAGTTGTTGTCCACAACATGAACAACAAGTGTAGTGAGTTGGAGAGGGCAACCATGAATTATACCCAAGATATAGACTATTAAGAGTTGCATTTTCTTTTGAAAGAGAAAAAAATATAATTTTTGACATGTTTAAAGTTGCATAGCTCAGGTTGGAGTTTGTACAGATATCGCGAAAAAGTAGAAGATCTTAGCTTTCACATGAGATGCATCACAAGCATGGGGGATTTATATGATTTAATTAACCAGTGGCATTTTGATATCCATTTCCTTTGGGCAAAGGTTATGAAAAGATGGGAGCTAAGGGTTAAAGTGTTCATAAATATCTTGCCAGGTTGTTATTTAAATGTTTTTACAGTGGAGACAGTTTCAGCATAGACTTATGAGCAAAATTTTATCGGTGATGTCGGAACTGAGATGGAAATTGCTTATGGGTTCAGTGGAAAATCATCTACTCTGGGTTCAGCTGTGGGCAGGATCCATTTTACCGGCTTGGAGAAGAGAGTCAATTTAGTTAGCTTGTGTTGTTTGGATGCTAATTTATTCTCAGATAGAATGGAGGGGGGGCGTATCTGCGTTCACGGTGACACACGCAGACAACCTGGTTCCTGAAAATAAACCAGCCTTAAGCCAACTGATATTAAATAAACTGATGTACATTGACTCTATGTTTTAGGCAGTCGTCCCCAGAGCCTCCTTTAATAACATCAAGGAAAAGGAGAATTTCTGTTTCTAACAAACGTAAATAGGGACACAGCTTTAAGAGGAGAAATATTTGAATTACCCTATTTTCACGACCATAAGGCGCACCGTACTAAAAGGCGCAGTCTCAGTTATGTGTGCCATTACTGTATTTAACACACACATAGGGCGCGGGTTTTATATACAGGTTCATATCATCTACTATGTTTAAATACCTCTACTGCGTATTTAAAAATAGAGCGGCACCTCATCCATGTTGGTAATGTAGCTTGGCTGGATGCGTTTGTTGGCGATGTGTTTGCTGCAGAAGGAGTGGAAGCTCGCCAGCTTTTCGTTATAATCCGCGGACGTTGTTGCACTACTGTAGTCCTGGTCCGGATGGAAAAATGGCAGCGTTTCATAAAATGAAAGCACCACGACGGACCTCCTTGAAAATGTTAAATTTTCATTTCTTCCGCTAGCGTTACTGCTTTTAATCGAACAGCGACCTTCGAAACGCTCGCCCTACTCGTTCTTTGCTCGATGATCCACCGCTCGAGTCTTTCCTCCAACTCGGGCCACCTCGCCTTATGTCCACGAAAACTCAGCTGCGTCTTCTTCACCTGTCGGAGTTGGTTTTCCATCTTCCTCCACTTGCGAACCATCGATTCATTAATCTTGAATTCTCTCGCGGCTGCTCGATTTCCATGTTCTTCTGCGTAGCTGATAGCCTTCAGTTTAAACTGTGCTTAATAGGCGTGTCTTATTGCCATTTTTAGGGTTGTTAAGACAACAATGTTCTGCATAAATCACATACCTGTTCTTTTATACACAATCCACGCCCACACTTCCCCCTTTAACGTTCTCATGGTGCTCTCAACAACGTCCGCAGTAACAACACACATAGGGCGCGCCGCACATTGAGGGAAAAAAAGACGTTTATATGCACCTTATAGTCACGAAAATACAGTAAATACATTTTAAAAAGTCTTAGGCTAACATTTTTTCATTGGAATGACAATAAATGAAATGCATTAAAATGTGTGGACAACCATTAATTCATCAAATCATTAGCTTCCTCTTTGGTGAACCCCAGCGTTCATAAGGTATTCCCAGTGCTGTTCCAGTCTGAGCCCTCTTAAAATCACACATTTTTTACGGTTTCTTGAAAACCTAATCACTTTTCTGTGAGACGCTAACTTGTTTAGCAACGTTGCTAAGCAAGTAAGCAACATTGCTTTCTTGTTTACCTCCGTTACTGTGCCACTGTTGTTACTGGAATATACAATAAGACTTTAATTAATAAGAAATGAAGCAGAATTAAAGCATAAAACTAAATAATAACATATAGAACACCAGCAGGATGTGGTAATCTTTGAGAATACCGGCTTATAAATAAAAAAAAATGTCACATAGCCTGACTCAAGCTTAAAGTGACTTGTGTGTAGGGGTGTTCATGTTAATGTAGCTTTAGCAACATTAGCAGTTTGTCATGAATTTTTTACTATTTTTTCCTTGACTCGTATACAATAAGTAAAATCTTTATAAAGAAGCGACATAACATTTTCCAACTGCCTGCAGGGACTTTCTAAATGTGTTGGAGTCACTGTTCTTGTTGGAAAAGAGACAGGAGTTCTGCTAGCATGGCGGGCTAATGTCAGCATCCTTCTAAGATTGACATCAGCACCAAAGCTGCTGTGGAGAGCGCCCTCTTCTGGGCTTTTCTGGTTTGAAAAAAGAACCCAGAGTTTAGAAAAAAAAAAGAAATGTTGAAGCTGCTGGATTTTCCAGCAGGTTTTAACTGAAGCTCATCACCAAAACACACGTTTTAACATGGAAGAAGTCAGATTTATGGGTGATGGCTTGTGTATGTAGGTGTGTGTGTTTAAGGCAGGGAAGACTTCATGGAGCCACAGTTTACTCCACTCACAGTTTCCGTAAATCAGTGGCAAAGTCAGGACTTCTGTTTCTCTCTGCTACAAACACTGATCACCTCTCCACCATTTTAAACCCCAACCTGCTGGTTCACTAAACTGATCTAAACAGATATTTTAGCTTCAGTGTTTTTATGGTTAACATTGAAAAACACCTGTCCATTACTACATATAATCAACATCCTAAATGTTTTTTAGAGTCTTTTTGGATGTGTCTGGGCTTACAGCTCATCGTGCTTCATTTAAAATAATAAAAAAAAAGGTTAAAAGCACCAACCTGGCAATAAAGCACGGTCCAATCATGTAGTGATAGATGTAGCTTTAAACATTTGGTGGAGGATTGGTGGTGATTTGTTCAGTGAGGAAGAGGAACATTTACATGGAACGTCTAGTTTAAGATGTTATACAGCATTAATAACTCCTATATGTAAGCATTAAATCTCTGTATCATCGGTTAAGTGTTTATTTGAACCCCTATAGCAAGCTAGCATTAGCTGGTATAACCCTCATCTGCCTTCTAACTTGTGTCCTCCTTTGCTCCTTCTCCTGCTCTTATCCAGAGGGCTTCCTGTTGCAGCCTGCAGTCTGTTCTGGATCTTTAAGGTCTGAGTAAAATCATAATCTGTGCAGAAATTTCTCCTTAACGCTGATTTATGCTCAGAAACCGGGTTTGTATGACCTCCACTGTGGGAAACGACTCGTGAAGATGAGTCAGCTAGAACAACGAAGTGAGCGAGAACGCTGGGACCCTTCCACCTGGATCTCCGCTCTTTTTCGCCCTCATGTGTCCCTCCATTTTCACACAAACTTGCCCCCACTTCCTCACCGCCTCGGCCGTATCTAGACCCACAGCTAGTTCCTGATTGTCGTCTTGCATGCGGTGTAGAATAACAGCGTAGACCACGCTTTAATATTGGGCTTAAAGCAAAAATATCCGCGACAAGCTCACTGCGACACACTGCTGCGGGAGGATAACCAGCACTTTATACCCCATTTATTCTACCCTTGAAAAACTGATCCATGCGGAGACCGGTCTGAGTTCGGATCAGTTAACCAGGCCGAGCTCGATTCTGACGACCGTTTACACATCACGCTATCTCAGTTCCTCGACTCCTCGCCTCCTAGTGACGATCTGCGGTATTACTGCCAGTATTGAAGGAGGAAACCAAGCAGTCGGTGGCGGTAATGCACCAAAAGTTGTTTGTCAACTGCCATAAAACATAAGAAGAAGAAGACAAAGATGGAGGGAATCAAGCAAATCAAAATGACAGCGCCCGTCACATTCATAAAGTTATGCTTGATTATTATTGCTGTACTTCGGTGTTATTGTTTAAAATGCCATTATTCAAAATGTTGCGTGGAGAAGATTTTGATTGTTGTTTATAGTTGAAGAAGAACTTGTTCTTCTTCTTCTGTTTCTGGAGGGGAATTACCGCCAACTACTGGAATGGAGTGTGAATCACAATGTGCAGCTAGATGGAGATGACGCGTTCTGCTCATGAGCTCTTGTTATCAGAGAACCGAGCCAGGGAAAAACCGAGCCGAGCCCACCTCTGGAACTGGTCTGCAGTTAGCTCGGTTCGGTTGTGTCTAGCTCGGTTCAGTTAAGTTTGCTTTCCATTTACACACAATAAGTTATCTCAGTTACTGAGCTCGGACCGGTCTCGGCACGGTTTTTCAAGTCTCCTTGTCTCTTTGTCATATATGTATGGGGCGGACTGTGTTCCCCTGACGACCATGTCCATATTGCTTTAATTGTAATGGAAAGCCACCTACCCCAGGTAGTGTTGACTTAAACTGAAATAAAACTAATAGTTATTACCAATGGAAAATGGCTGTGGGAGATCTAACAAACCGGCACCTCTCAGTTGAGAAAGGTCCTCTGTAACTCAGACCCTGGAGTTTAATGACGACGTGTAAAATTGTAAACAAAAGCCACATGTAGACGTGATCTCTGCTGAGCTCTGAGACGTCAGCAGTTGTTTTTATAGCTATAAAGTTTAGACTTGATAAATCGCTTCAAGCTATTGGTCCTGATAGAAAAACGTTTTTTTATTTCACTCGGACACAACTTGATGCTGAACATTCAGATCTGAGAAAAAAACTCGCAGTGAAAACGAATGCTGCTTAATTAATTAATTTGCTTCCATTCTTAAAGTTCTGCTCTGAAATATCTCCTAGATGGTCTGGCTGTTGACTCACTGCTGCGTATATCTCTTAAACCGTTGTTTCTTGCTTCGAGGCAAAGATTCTATCAAACCTCTTGGCTGAAAATCCTTTTGTTTGACTGAGAAACTCGTCTTTAATGAATTCACCTGTTTTCTCTAAAAAATCTCAACCATTTTCCCTGCAGGGATGAGCTTCCAAGAAGTGACATTTTTTTGTTTTTGCAATCGAAGGCTGGCCGTCTGTTTGAAAGATTCCTGTTAGAAGGAGAATTTTTTTTTTTTTGTTTTTTTTAGCAAATGCTGCTTTGAAAAAAAACATTGAAAAAGTCAGCGATGAGTTTAAGTGTTTGATTTGTAGTTTTTGTGCAACTAAGCGTGATTAAATCTATTGTGGTTTTTATGGTAGCTTCTTTGTCCACATGTTACAGCAATCTTTCTGCTCCTCCCTCATATTTTCCTTTTTTTTTCTACTGCAGATGAGTCCAGTTTTATGTTTCTCTTTAGTTTTAACAGCTCTTCAGATTTTGCTGCTTGAGTCCAGGAACCGTGGGTCTTTAGATGTCTCTCGTTTCACTTGAAAAACAGGCTAACGCCAAAATGTCCAGCAACCAGTGGGAAAGTATCAGGTTCAACAGCTGCTATGCGTATTATCCGCCTGTTGTTTGTTTTAGTGCTGGGCTGGTCGTATAAAGAGGGTCGATCAGTTACTTTGGTAGAAGAGCGGGGTTTATTCTCTACATCACAGGACATGAAGGAGCTTTTTTATCATTTTATATAAACTATTAATCCAAACAGATTTATTTTGATGAAACTGTTTATTTCCTACAGATGAAGGCAGTAGTTTTTTTTAAAAGCCAAAATGAGTTCACCTTTTATCGGAGCCTCTAACAGGGAACATGTCAGTTCCCTGTAACCATGGGGTAATCTTTTATGACAGAATTAGCCTCTTAGATAAGTGTTAGTATATTATTACGCCTTATATATGATAATTTTGTTGCAAAATATAAAGGATTATGAGAAAAAAAACTTTTTGCCACTTTTTTCCTTACATTTTTTGAGCGCCCCTTGCAACCATCAGTTTGAAAAAAAAAATCCTTATGGTAAATAAAATAATCTTGTTGAAAACGAATTTGTTTTTTTAACAAATTAGCAGTGGCAAAGTTCCTAAAACTCTTTTTGAGCCATTTAAAAAAGACTCTCCTGACCATTGTTGTCAGAAAATTTTTATCTCTCTTCTATTATATATCAATTTATCCTATTTACTCACTATAAAAGAACACGTTTCCTTTGGTTTCAGTTCTGATGACTGAGGAAGGCTGCTGAATCATTTCTGTGCTGATAAGTTCATCAATTACTGATTCCACTTTAGTTCAAAGTTGTAGGGAAATCATTTTTAAATGTCAAATCATTCTGGCTTAAACACGTATATAAATGTACTCTTTATCAGACGTTATCGTCCCAAAATTTAGAACATTTCTGTTTAAAAAAAAAAAAAAAAAATCCTGTCTTAAAATCTGTTTTTTTGTTATTTTTTGTTATCTTATACAGACCAGTTAGTTATACATCAGTATAAATTGGGCCAATCATATATCAAGTCACCAATTTAGTGCTACTTGGTCCCAATGGAATTTCCCATTGGGAACCTACTAGCACTAAGTTGCTAACTGGTTAGCAAGATGCTTCCAACAAATCGCCCACAATCAAACTTGCTTGCGAAACCTTCCACCACAACAATCCCGCCCCCTTGATAATCGACCAATCACATTCACTTTATTCACTCGTGTAAAGTCGGGCACCACTCAAGAGAATTCGGAAATGCAACCACTGGAACAGCCGCTTCCCTACGACTTTAAAGATACAATAACAATCCAGTTCAGTAAATGAGTCCATCGTATTGTTTTATTGGATTTTCATGAAGCTCTTACAAGATTTCTTGACCTGTTAGATGGGAAACAGGCCTAAAGGCTGGTTTATATACAGAGCAGATCGTCTGCGCATGTGTCGCAGTTAACGCAGATGTGCCCCCGCCCTCTCCACAGACACTCTGCTGCACTTCTCTGAAATTGTAGGTGACCACAGACAGTAGGCCTGTGATTGGTCAAATCTTCATCCACTCTACTCTGCGCATTTCCTGTTTGCTACCTTACCGGCTTGTTATGTTTTTATGACCGCTATTGTGGAAAAAGACTCCTGAAGATAGACCAGCTAAAAGAGCGAAGTGCACCAGAACGCTGGGACCCTTTTTCCACCTGGATCCCCGCTCTTTTTCCCTGTCCTTCCGTTGTCGCACAAAGTTGCCCCCACTTCCTCACCACCTCGGCCGTATTTAGACCCACAGCTAGTTCCTGATTGTCCCTCTTGTGTTGTGGCGTTGAATAACATAGCACAGAGCAAGTTCGGCATAAATCAAAAATATCCTGCGACCAGCTCACTGCGGCACACTGCTGCGGGAGGATAATCAGCACTTAACGTTTCATAAACCAGATCAATATTTTGAAAGGCTCCAGTGGAAAGTGTTTACTAAAGAGAGGAACATTTAGTACAGTTCTTTAAGCTGATTGGTTAAAACACCAAGTAGCACCTTCCTTACATGTCGAGCTCTTAGCCAATCACAGCAGCAGTAGCAGCTGTGACATATGCTCTGTTTTATATTTACTTATCATTTGTATGTTGTTTACACTTCATTCAGTTCCACCAATGATTTCCTGGTACATCTCACTGAACACGTCTCTCCGTTTAGAGTTGAGCAGCCATGACTGACAAATACCAGCTGCTTATCGCTGCTGAGCACCTTTTTCATCACTGTCACCTACTTTTGCATCATTACTGCCAGCTTTTCATCTTCAGCCACTTAGTCCTCCATGAGGGCGACTAAAAGAAACACGACTATAACAACAGGATCTCTCTGTAGCGTCTTGATTTATTAGCAGAGTTAATGTAATCAAATTCGGATGGAAGGAAAGAGCAAACATCTTTCTCATCATCGAAGGAACATATTGTATCAGTGTGCTTGTTTTTAATGAAAGAAATGTAGGTTATTTTAACTAAAACAGAATAGTAGCGGAAACTACAGAAGCAGCCATGTTTGTTCTGCTTTTGCTCATTATTGACGTCACTGCAGGTCATTATTTCAAACATTTCTCTTTTTGAGACTAATGCATCTGTTGCCTTCTGGCTAGGTGTATTTTTGAGAGTTGCAAGGGTAAAAACATGCCTGCAGCACCACCGGTCTCCCACAACAGGGATTCAGAGGTGTTATTAAATATTCTTTAGTTGATGCCAAACACATCTGGGGAGTTTGCCGCTGTAAAGCTCAGCGTTCATTTTTACGTTTCTGTAGATTTTGGCAAAATAGACACGGGTCCTTTTTTGATGCTAGGGAAGAGAAGGCTTTGATTTTTACCTTAGTTCTGCTGTAGACCGCTTCTATTGGTCACTGTGGAGATTTGATGACCCCATATTTTTACTAACATTGAGTTTTTGGAGATGGTTTTCACCTCTCCTACCATCCTGCTTCCTTTGGATGATGATGGGATAGAGATGCCTTCTCCTACAGCCTACTGACAATTCCTCCGTATCAATTAAAAAATGAACAATTTTTTTTTTTTTTTGAGACGAGAACAAAATCTTGATCCTCATCATCTTTAGGGTCCACTAGCTGCAGCCGTACCAAGTCAGAAAGTGAACAGGTGAAATTATTATTAAGCTTAGTAAGTTAGATTGGTTTATAATATGGCATCTCCTCGACAAAAGACTTTGGGATTCCTGTAAAAGAGATTCAGGAAGCCGTGGAGGCGCCTTGATCAGATCTAAACACTGACTTAGTTTCCTGAAGTTTATTTGAAATATCCTTCATTCCCTTTTTTTGTGGGATCATTAACAGGGTTTCTGCGGGTCATTAAAAGTCATTAAATTATTATTTTTTAAATTAAGGCCTTAATTGGCATTAAGATTTGTTAAAGGGGATTATCATGGCATTTAAAATGCTTTATGAAAATAAAAATTGTTAAATATATCAGATTTAACTGGTTCCACGTGTTTGCGTGGAACTGCTCCTGGTTGATCCTAAAGCCATATGTTCGGAACAGAAGCTCAAGGCACAGAAAAAGCTAGATGTCAGGTCTAAGTACCTAAAACATCATACATACATACAGGGAAAGAAAGAAGGCACAGAGACAATTAATTTAGTTTTATTTGCGAGAAGAGTAGGAAGAGACTGCGGAGTTTACAAATCTCTAACCCACTCTGCCAGTCTTCAGCTTTCTCCTCGCTATTTATTAAAGTTAGAGGGGGGGTCCCTAGTTTCACAAGCTGAGGTTGCACTAAAGTAATAGGAAACAAGAAATACAATTCAATCTGCAGCCTCAGTAAACAAGTCAATTTGCATTTAAATGTCTTGCGGTCAAATGGTCCAAGAACCTCCTGGTTTTAAGCTTGAGCAATACTTCCTGATAGTTGACCTATACTGCTTGTGCAACACCTCTCTGGAACAGTAATATGTCGCATATTATACATCATAAGAACAAACATTAAGTATCTTATACATAATTATTCCAACACTAGAGAATGGGGAAAATGCTAATTTTAACATCAGCGGCTGGAAAACGAGAAATTCGGGATATGGCTGCAGCCTGTTGATGGTAAAGATTACAAAGGATTTGGCCATGTTTATTTATAGAGAGAGTAATGGGTACTTATTAATGGCATTATTATTTTTTTCTAAGAGCACTAAAAGAGCATTAAAAAGTATTAAATTATAATTCCTCCTTCCTGTATAAACCCTGATTAAGAATTACCCCCAAGAAATACACAAAAAAAGAAAATGAAATAAATCTGCAGATGTGATGACCTGTAAAAACAGAATATTTCAGGATGAAAGTGTGGATCTGTCCTTCTTTGTTGACATCTGTATAACTGTCGTCATGTAGATAACTATGTGCACCGCCTGGTGGCCAGCAAGACTGATGGGAAGATGGTCCAGTTCGAGTGTGAAGGGGAGACCTGCCAAGATGAGAAAATAGATGCCCTCCAGTTAGAGGTAAGCCGTTAAAATGAGCTCTAGTTCCCCTGATGGGTTCAGAAAGATCCCACCGCTCTCTCTGTCTGCAGTACTCCTACCTGCTGACCAGTCAGCTGGAGTCTCAGAGGATCTACTGGGAGAACAAGATTGTTCATCTGGAGAAAGAGACGGCCGAGGAGGTAGCCACGCTCCCTGCATCTGTTCCCGTTCAGGTTCTGGGTTCTGGGTCTGAGCTGTTCTTTTCCATCTTTCTACCCTCAGATCAACAACATGAAGGCGAAGTTCAAGGAGACCCTGGAGCGCTGTGATAACCTGGAGCAGCGGTTAGGAGAAATAAGCAAAGAGAAGCAGAGCTTAGAGAAGAAGTAGGTGCCGTGTGGGCTCATGTTTCTGGGTGCTGGGGCTTCTTTGGGGTTGGCTCTGTTTGCTCACTGCAGGACCTCAAAGTTAGAATAACGGGAAGCTAAAATGCAGCACTTACAGTGTTGATGACATGATATGGACATTTTCTAGTATTTTGTGCAGACAAACATTAATATCGATGCTCAATGTAATAATTTCATGAATGTCATGATTTTATCTAAAGCTCAGACCCACATGCAGAGAAACCAATTCAGAGAGACCAGGAGAAAAATGTTTAACAGGTTTTATTGAAGAGATAATGCAAGGAGCAGTGTTGCTCTGAACACTGCTCAACCTGAACTGAAAAGTGAGGGGAAGACACAGCGATTAGTTCAGGCTTAGTGGGTCATTTGATTCGTAAACTTGGAGAAGAGAATCTGGTTGCTGACTCACGTTTCCAGAGAAGTTGTTAAATCTTTGACTTCTGTCTGTATGCGGTACTTCCAGTGTTTGTCTGATTCGGTGGAGGGCGGAACAGGGTTTACCCAGAATGCGGTTGTTGGTAGGTGAACGGAGAAGCTGACTGCCACTCAGTTTTCCTGTGGTACTTGGACGGGTCGTAGTGGAGATTATTCCCTTTCTCAGTGTGAAGCTCATACAACCTTTTGGGGAAAGTGGATCCAAACCTCCTGTTTGAACCCCAGCTCAGTTTGAAGCTCAGTTGATCCTTCCAGGGAGAGAAGGTCAGAAAAATCCAGTTTGCAGGATGACTTCCTGCCGAGTGGCAAAGACAAAACAATGTTAAAACTCAGGTTGACAAAAACTCAGTTTTTACTCAGCAAAACTCAGCTTGGCTAGAGTACCCAAAACTGGCAAACACACTGGCGTCAAGGTAGTGGCAGTCAGCAGCTTAAGAACACTTTTAATGAGGAAACCATGAGCAGGTGTGTGAGGAGGCGGACCAGAACCAGGCGCCTCCTGGTGGAGGAAGGGAGACAAACACAAACACACAGACAGGAGTCCTGACAATGAAATAGTTTTTAATCAGAATCTGCTGCCATTTAGAGGACTGTAGCGCTGCTCAGTGACTGGGGGAGAAAACGGAAGTGACGTTTAAAGGAGAATGAGCTGGAACGGCGGTTTAGTTATGGATGACTTTGTTTTAGGTCGCAGCTTTTAGCTTCAATGCCTATAAGGATGCCGTCGGCTTCTTTAAGCTTCCTTCCAATTTAAGTGAAGCAGGTCAGATGAGATCGGGAGGAGTTGGAGAACTCCACTGCTTGGAACATTTTGATAAGGACATGTTTTTTTTTTTTTCATTTTTTATTTTGTTCCCTCATTGAAAGAGTCGCTTGGTTGTTCAGTGAATATTTACTGTGAGTAGATTTCAGCATTTGCTTTGTCTCCTCCAGAGGAGAGAGAAAATTAGCCAGTGTTTGAGCCAGACGACTCTTATAAGAACCCGCTAATGTCGCTCCCAGTGCTTCCACTTCCAGCTCCACATCCGAGCCGAGCTCATGTGGAGATAAGAGAAACTTTAAAGATATTCATTAAAGAACTAGAGGCTGATGTTAAGCTTAAATCGTAGATTCCTGCTGTTACAGATGATGATCCAAAGCTAAGATGTGAAGAACCTGGTAGTAAAGGATGGGTGGAGATGCTAGCTTTAGCTTTAAGAATATAATATAGGATTTCTTGTAACATCGATTTATTTGAAAATCCTTTTCATTTAAAGTGTTATATACTAATTTATACTTATTGACTAATAACTGGCTGTACTATGTGTACCAGAGGCGTAGTAAGTCTTGTGTTTTCTACCAGGGCTGCTATGGTCTATTAGCCGTCATCCTCAGAGTCTGACTCTGTAGGCTGGGATCTGCTCTGGATGGTTCTGACCTGGAAGCTGTGCTGCCTCCATGTCCCTCAGCATCACTCCCCTCTGCTGAGCTTAAACTGGCCGATGGTTCAACCTAGGGCTGGGTGATATGGCAAAAATAAAATATCACGATTTTTTGATTATATTATTGTGATCTCGATTTTATCACGATTTTT
>NW_015150595.1:1159292-1162131 GCF_000732505.1 Cyprinodon variegatus
AGTGCAAGTCAAGATGTAATCTGCAATCTATGAGGATATGATCAGGAAAATAGGCAGTCTGCAGTGTTGCATTACATAGATCCCAGTTGCTGATGACATGTATGGTTAAGCTCAATGCGGCTGGACCAGAGGTCGCTTGTGGTGGCAAAGAACTGCACGTTTTTAATCCCTCGGATTATATTCTAGATGTGAAGGTTTTTTTGGTACAAATACAGCAGCACTGCAGTTCTGTGGATCCTGATAAAACGGTCTCTTAATAATGACAGATCGTCAGAGGTGTAGATCGTAACTTAAATCGTCATATGGCCCACCCCTAGTTCAACCAAACAAACCCATTTCCAGACTAGATGTTTCCTTCCGCCTCTGACGTCAGCATGGCTTTTTACCAGCTGCTGTGGAGCTTCTGAATGGAGGATAGTTATGTTAAAAATAAACATGCTTGATTCATAATTACTCAGAATCACCTGGTATGTCCTGCTACATGATGTTAATGCTAAGTTACTGTAAATAAATATCCCCTCATAAACATTTTAATGGTGCACTAAAGATATAAATATGTGGAGTCAACAAACAAACAGCCTTTATTTAGAAACTGCATAAGAGTTGTTTTTATTTTACCTGATCATTATTTCTCTGTACTTTATGTAAACAGGGTTGTGTAGTCAGGCCTGTTTGTTTGTCGCCTTATTAAGGTAGTATGATCTACTGTTCCTCTGGCTGTTGGTATGGAGTTAAAGGAAAGCGTCTCCTCATGTTCGACCTGCTGGATTAGCTTCTAAACTCACAGTTATCCTTAACTGGGCCGTTTCAGGTGCACTCAGCTCAACAGCCGCGTGGTGAAGCTGAGCCAGGAGCTGAAGGAGGAGCAGGAGATGAACCGCTGTCTGAGAGCCAATCAGGCGCAGCTGCAAGCTCAGCTGGCTGAGGAGGAGCGCAAAGGAAAGGAGAGCGGTAAGTTCCTGACCCAGGCGTCAACAGGAGGACTTCTGTGATCCTGATTCACATCTGATAACCTGCAGAGAGACAAACAGGTTCTTTATAGGCTTATAACTTAATAATTAAAATATGGAGAATTTATGCAGTGACATATATATTTAAACCAGCTTGTTTGTTCTTGATAAGCTGCTCCTTTACCAGGATACCTGTCTATATTTACCTGTGGTGATGAGCTGAGCTAAACTAAGAACTAAACAAGAGCTGGTTTAGAAGAGGAATGTGTGGAATGATTTAATGTCAGACCGAGTGAATATGGAAATAGTCGCTCATTGATGGAGTTCTGCTGTCACTGAGAACTTCCTCTTTACACGGTGAGGTTTGCAAATGAGACGCAAATAACAGCAAAACACCAAACCACTGCTAAGAATAGTAGGTGGACAATAGAGGAGGAGTACGGAGGGAATTTTGTACCATTATTATTTAAGGACACAATTTGTCCCTTGAATGAAACTTTGAAAAATGTTTGAAAGACAAAAAAAAGGTTTTGAGAATAACTATTGTTTTTTTTTCCCAGATTTATTCTTTTCAAATGTATTTTTTTAAAAGAAAACTTTTTACAGGTTTTATTAAATTTTCTTTTTTATGATTTGCTTTCTTTTTAACGGGGTTTCACTTTGGGGTGTAAATCACATCCATCATGGCGATTCGATTCAGTATCGATTTCCTGACCCAACGCTTCAATTATTTTCTATACTCAAGAATACACCACGATACAATTCGATTCAATTAATTGGTTAATTATTTTTTTTACACCTTACAGGCTAGACAATGTTTCAAATTTGAAATACATTAATGAAAGCTGTTGTGTCATTATGCATTTTTTTTTTTTTTTTTTTGAGAAACAACAGCAAATAACAGAAGTAGAAAAGTTGCACTCCACCTATTCCTATTAAAACCTCATTCACTGCTGCAGGAGTATAACCAGGAAGCGCGGTAGGAGGGCAAAATAGGTTTAGCGCCACCGCAGCACGGGAGGAAGAATTACGTCCAGGAGCAAATGGATAAAAATAGACCGGAGGGAAAACATGAATCGATACTCTTGCGGACGTATCGATGCATCGGTTCGTCGGCTGTTGGATCGATGCATCAATACAAAACGATTATTATTTACACCCCTACTTTCACTAAGCACATTCTTTTAACTGGGCGATGAATTAATAAATTGATTAATCAAACTCTCATGGACAATCACTAAGGGATGCACTGAAAAGAAAATTCTTCCCTGAAAACAAAAAATTAGGAAACCAAGGCCGCAAACCAAAATAAGTTATGTTATTTAGTCAAATCATAACATTATTGGCTACAGTATTTACAAGCTGTATTTAAAAACTCAAAGATTTTCTTTTTAACTCAAGGCGTTTCAATCAATTTTCACTAGAGCACCAGAATATTTATTCCCCACTGACATTTTTGTGTAATGCCCTTTACCTTTGCCGAATCACTGGGAAACTCTCCTGCTTTTTGAACGCCCTCCTCCACAGACGGAGTGATCATGTGACATCAGTTTGTGTTCTTAGATGTGTAATTATAGCAGATAAACTGATAAACAGCTGATTGGGTAACACCACTAGCTGCAAACAGTTTGTCATATTTTCAGTATCTGTTTAAAACATTGTGTAAAAAGCATTTTCCCAGAAACACTTGAATTTTATTTCCCTTTAAATTTAGATGACCTCCCAAAGGGGATGACTCTGTCATTTTTATTAAGAAAATTGGGTTAAAAAAATGTATTGAGCTCTCCTCTTGAACAATAGGAATGTTTTTGCTCCTCAGTCCAGACGGAAACGCCCTCCCTGAGAAATGAAGAGAATGTCAATCTATAAAAGGCTATTTAAAAAGAACG
>NW_015150595.1:1163929-1175786 GCF_000732505.1 Cyprinodon variegatus
TTCACTCGTGTAAAGTCGTGCACCAGTCGGGAGAATTCAGAAATGCAACAGTTGGAACAGCCGCTTCCCTACGACTTTAAGAGGAAGAAAAGCTCATTAGACATCCTTTATGTTTTAAATTAGTTACAAAGTTATTCTTTAAAACCTGGATTGATAAATAATATATAAACTCATGAGAACCAAGTGTTTTTTTTTTGTTTTGTTTTTTTTAATAAGCAGAAAATGACCCATATTTAACCTAAGCTGATCTATTTAGGGTTAAAAAAAAGCACAACTCGGTCGTTTCTCACACTCCGCACTCTATTTCCTTAATGTCGGCAAAATATCGGATGTTGAGGTGAAACTGATACTTTCTGTTACTGTCTGAAAATCCCCAACTGTTAATTATCAAAACTTTGCTTTTTTACAATCAGTAAATTCAGAGGTTTTTATTGTTTCATGGCTATTTTTTGGTGTTTTTTAGTAAATCGAGATTAAAATATTGAAGGTGTCTTTGGATCCTTTAACAGCTGACAGTGTTAGTTATGAAAAAACATGAGAATGAGTAAAAATATAAAAGAACTGCAATCTGTGATGTGCTATTAGTGCACACCTAGTATCTGTTAATTACTGGAAGCTGCAATGTCGATACCATTTTAGATACAAAGAAAAAGTTGTCAGGAAACTCCTCAAATAAAATGCTGTCCTTTCTTTTTTTATTTTATTTTGTGGACCGTGGGAGATGCTCTTTCTGTCTTACCTCTCATCAGCCATGATAAAGCCCTGTATGTGAGATAAATGAGTTAATATTGGTACAGGCTAATCGTATGAAAGTAGGTTATGGTTTCTAATCACTCATTTAAACCACAAAGGTTTGAGCTAAATCACAAAAAAAGAAAAACTGTTTTTTGTTTTTCTTCTTCCTCCTTTGCGGAGGAATCCAGTTATTGCATGAGCAGTATGAGCGTCACGTTAGCGTCTTTCTGATTGCAGAAAGGTTACATGTTGCAACTGACCCTGATCTCCCTACTTTGGCTCATGTCATTTCATTTTTTTTTTTTTTATGGTTTATTTAATTTAAAAATATCAGATTAAGAGGTGACTTTAAGTTGAGTTCCTGTGGATCTTCCGTGACATTTCTTTGTTCAACATTTTAACGCTGACTGGTAATATTAACCACGGAGGGTTGATTTTACATTTGGCTGTATAAACATTTCCTTCCTAGATCTGCCAGCGTTGGCCGTTACTTCCTGATCTTAGGGGCTGCTTATCAAACCAGGAAGCAGCTAAAATCTCCCCGCTGAGCAACATCACACGTATGGGTAGACTTTCCCACTTTAGACGAATCACTTACCGTCAGCGGGGTGGGGGTGGGGGGTCGGGGGGAGGCCCTGTAGAGAAACTTAGCATCATTTTCCGGTTGTTTTTGACCATAGGGAAGGAAAACTGCAGCTCTGTGATGAATGAACATCAGCTTCTCTGATTGTGGCGTTTGGATGTTTAGGCTGGTTTGTAGATCAGTTCTCTGAGGGTTTTCTCTGATCCTGCCCTGTTCTGCTGTTTATAACACTGAGCTAGTGCTCCTCAGTCTTATTTAGTTACCATAGTAACGATGCGTGTAGGGTTGCCAACTCCCTGGAAAAAAACAAAAAAGGGGTCACCTCATGTGCGTTCCTGCTGACCCGATTGCCTTTGCCCCTCCTGGCGTGGTGATTTTATTTTAGCCTCCCTTTGTGTGAAATTATTTTTTAACTATTTGACTCAAATCTGCATATTTGTGAGTGACATGAACACAAGGAAAACAAAATATCCTGCATTCACTTTAATACAAAATAACAAACTTTGCTGAATAAAATAAGCATCTTAAACATAAGCCTGTCCTGCTTAACTTCAAACTGTAAAAATGAATATAAAACAATAAATAAAAGGTGCAAATTTTTGGTGCAACAGAAAACTTGTGCAAACGTCTAAACATATTTGTGCCTTAAATGCAATGACTGTGGTACGGAAGAGGATTAGGGCCAGTAAAAAAAAAAAAAACTTAACTGATTTTGTAATTTTATTTCAGTTTAACATGGGAAAAAAGTCAGTATTCTGAATTTTTTCTCAGAATTCTGACTTTTTTATAGTCAAAATTCTGTCAGAATTCTGAGAAAAAATTCAGAATTCTGACTTTTTTCCTATGTTAAACTGAAATACAATTAAAAAATCAGTTAATTTTTTTTTTTTTACCACTCGCCCTAATCCTCTTCCGTACTGTAGGCTACATTTGTAAAACAGAAAAAAAAAGTAATTAGCTCAATGACACATTATGTGGTGATAACCTACTTTTTCCACTTGTATTTCCTCTGAGCTCTTGCAGCATTTAAATGACTCGGCTCGTCCCCTGTCACTACCCGATCCGTCCTGGAAGCACGATCCATCCTGCGCATGCGCGAACGGATCTGGGTGTCTATAAATAATGTAATTATGGTACTAAAATTACTTATTTCTATCCGTAACTCACTAAAGAATGCTGATACACATCTTTAAAAGTGTTTTATGAATTTTGTGAGACAATTTTTATGCTTTTTACATTTTCTTCTTAAACTGCTTCTCTGACGTCATCATGATGCTCAGATCAGTCCGCAAAATATGATTAAACTATGTTTATCTGCATTTTAGTTGTTTCTTTCTTTAGATTACGCACTATAGAACATAAGTTTAAACGAAACAAAAACATAAAACTCAAGACTAGATTTATGTTTTAATCCAAAGCCGAAAAAGTTAGCTCTCTGAAGTAGCGTAGGATCCCATTTCCGGTGCAGATCGGGCACAGAGTGATAAAGCAGAAAGGATTTTAAGGCATTTATTTTCTCAGGAAATACATTATTAACCTTTAACACATTATATTTTAGTACGTTTACTATTTTTGGGGAGGGAAAACGTCATTTAGGTATTTTTAACAAAATAAAATCGAGGACGACCCGGATGTATGCGCAGGGTGGATGTGCATGGTGCTTCCGGGATGGATCAGTAGTGACATCCCCCATACTGCTCTGTTGTCTCCCGCTATCTTCTCCGTGAGCAACACTTGCCTCGACCAATGGGATGAGGGGATTCTGGATCTTTACATATATGTTGTCAGCTCATTGGTCACAACGCAGGACAGGGCCCGGGAGCAAGTTCACCGTAAGTTTTGTATGTAACGTGCCCTTGTTCTTCATTTTCCATTAGCGTTTTACTGACTATTTTTTTACTCTCACAGTAATACGGGACAAGGTGTTTTCCGTTTCCACTAAAAACGGGGCAGGTTACTTCTATTTCTAAATACGGAACAATTGCGTTTTTCGAGGGACGGTTGGCAACCCTAGATGTGAGATCTTAGTTTTTTTCTAATTTGATGAAAAAACAAAAACAAATCTCAGTTTAGAAAAAAGAAAAAGATAAATTCCACAGTCATGAAGCTCTAGAAATAGTCCTATCCCAAAGGATTGGTATATGCTTTCCCATTGAGAACTGTTGGCAGGTGTTGAACATACTTCTCATGAAGCCACATATCTGTTGAGAAAAATGTTTTAGTCAAAAAGTTTAAAGGCTGTAACGTCACCTAAACTTTTTTGGGGAATTAATGGAAAGCAAACCCTTACGGCAATTTATTGCGATATCAGAAAACATATCGTTGTCCAAACCAATCTATATAAGAATGTGTAAAGGTGCTGATTTATTACCTCACTAATACAATCCTTTTTAGTATTTATTTCTGTAAATCAACATACTTTACAGAATTAAATACCTAAAAATATCAGCCTGTTCATTTATAGAACATGTTGGAGTTACTGAGAAAGAAGATTCTTTGTCCTTTTCCTTCTAAATAGCTTTGTACTCTTGTTTTTTCTTTCTTTCTAGAATTTATGCATCTTGGTTATAAAATCCCATTTTGGTTCTTCTGTTTCTTAACACTCTTCAGTGTAGATGTTTTAAGGTGAAGTTGCGTCTGTGCTCGGTTTTGTTCAGTTATCCTTTCTGATTGGCTAGGAACTGTTCAGGGCCCGTTATGTTCACCAGCCAATCTGATACCAAACAAATTCTGTTTCTTAAAGTTTAAATCAGGGTCGGAAAGTTCTTTCAGATGGCGTTTTTTATTTATTTATTTTTTTTAGGATTTTTCCTTTTTTCTGGTCTTAGGAAACAGTTTACTCCAGGCTCTTTTCTCTCTTCAAATTTACTGGAAAGTTTTGTTTCTTTTGGTGAATATTTTGCCTTCAGCAGACCCAAATCCAGTAATAACCTACTAAAGGACAATATATTAATATTTTTAAAGATATATTAATATTTTATTTTCTCTAGTCCTGTAATATAACCTAATTATTTCCATGTCAGGACTGCTGAGAGAAAAAATAATATTTTTATTTAACCAGGAAAAAATCCCATTGGGATAAAAAAAACTATTTTTCAAGGGAGTCCTGGCCAAGAGGCAGCAAAGTTACATATTAAACAGAGATACATTAAATTAAATGACAAGCACTTAAAAAACATACCAAGTAAAACAATTACAGATTCAATCACAAATTATTTCACTTTCAACTTAAAAGCATTTCATGATAAAAACTTAGTCAACTTCCATTTTTTTGTGTAAAAAATTCCACGCATAAGGAGCTGCATAGCTAAAGGTTTCTTCCCTATATCTGTGAGGGCAAAGGAACAGTGAGCAACAGCTGATTCATTGGATCTCAGGGCAGAAGAAGCCATGCTTTTCTATGTAAGTGAGATATAAATGTAATAGGGCAGTAATCAAAGAAGGACCTTATAAATAAGTGTACCGATGACACAGCATTTTCATAGTACGGGCCACAGTGGTGTCAACAGAAGGTGAAGGGTTTTATCACCTATTTATTTTTTGTTTGCCATTTTTGTAATAGATTCAGAATTTAGAGTCATGTACTTTGCAAGTTTTGTGCCCAGTAGTTACTCAAGCATCTAGAATTGTATTACATGCACTTCATGAATTATTAAAAGTATTAAATGTTCATTACATACATTCTCATAAAGGTTTCTCCTTATGTAGCCTGGTGGTTATAGTGAGTTGACTTTCCACTTCTCCAAAATATGATCTATTACCAGGACTTTCTTCCACTTACGTATCTGGAAGAAACTGGACAAAAATAAAAACTACATAGTTTTCTACAGTTTTTAATCTTTTTTTTATCTGCTGCAGCGGACCGAAAGGACGTGGTAATAACCGAGCTCCAGGAGCAGCTCAGAGACGTGATGTTCTATCTGCAGACGCAGCAGAAGATCGAACAGCTGTCCTCCGAAGCTCGCAGCGAAATCCAAGACGGGCAGATCAACATCCCGGCCGGCCAGGCGGACGGCGCCCTGGGATCTGATGGAGCGGGCCCCTCCTCGGGTCGGGCCAGGAGAGGCCGCGGCAGGAAGAGGAAGTAGGCAGGGGCCCAAACCTGCAGGGAAATTTTCCAAACCATGACTGCGAGTCATTGTGACTGTATTTTATGGCTTTGGGGCTTTTGACTCCTGAGGATGACGGAGCAGCAGAAACGTTTTCAGCTAAATATTTGACCTTTAAGTAGCCTTCAGAGGGAAACCAAACATCTGTGATTTTATTTGATGATTCCATGTCGTAGTAAGGCTACCTTGGTTACAAAGTATCTTCACTATACAAGTTCAGAAGTTCAGTAAAATTCATTGTACATTTTTTTTTGTATCAAAGCCGGTCAGATAAAGTCCTCTGAAGTCTAAAAAAAATGAACAACTTCTCTAGAGATTCAACAAAAGTTGATGAATTTTGCCTTTCTTTTTTTTTTAGACTATATTTATTTATTGCTCCTTAAGTTTTAGTAACTTTTTCTGTCGACTCTCTTCTGGAAGGTTGTGAAATTTAGACAGAAAAACTGTTTTCTCACAGCAGAATAATTTTAGTGCAGCGTTTCCTAGAATCAGGTGTTTTGGAGATATTTTTTTTTTTATACCATGCAGTTTCATATTGGTATATTCAGAATATTCATTTATCAGCTGACCAGACATCCGCTACATGTTTGGCTCAGGGTTATTTTAACTCCCCTGACTTAGAGCAATTCACCTCTGTTGTTTTTAATTTCTACATCAAACTCTACATTTTTTTGTAAATATAAAAGACATGTTTGTTTTGGTTTTTTTCATTCTGCCCGGCGACACCATTGTTAGCACTTTTAGTTTGTCATTTAAAAAAATCCCCACAGTTCCTGTTTGAATATGACCCTGCAGTGGGAAAAGTATCAGGAAGTAGACGAAACACCAAACAGGAGAAAACGGCATCATCTCCTGTTTCTGTATCAACTGTACAAAGAAAACATAAGTTATTTTGAATTATTATCTATGAAGCATTATTTTGGTTATGATTTGTATTTGAATCTTAAATACAAATATTTTTGCTCTTTGAAGTTTTTGTTTTGTTCCATCTTAAAAAAAAAAGGAAGCAAACTTACCCTCACCTGAACCAAAGCTCAGTCTGCTGCTGTTTTGCAGAAATCTTTTAAGTCGGTCACTTTTTCTAAAGCACATTTCAAGTCATTTAATGTAATCTCATTCGGATAAATGTCCAGACTTTGACTAGGCCACACAAAACCCCTCCTTCTGTTGTTTCCCTTTTATCTTTGCTGTAGTTACAGCTGGACTTACTGTTGTGTTTTGGATTAACGTCCTGCTGCAGAACCCCAATTGTGACAAACCGATGGCCAGACATTCATGTTTTACAATGATTGTGTCAAATCATCCCAAAAGTAACCGCATAACACATTAAAACTTCAGAATTTACTCGAATCTGCTTTCTTTCACCATGTTTACAAGTTTGCATTGCTGGAAAATCTGTTTTCTGAATGATGCTGCATTCAATTGGAATCGGAAACCCTGGAAGGTATTACGGAATATAATAGTGAAGTCATCAGCATATCAGCTGATGCCATTTATTTTCATTTATGTCAAGATAACAGCATTTTTCCCATATCTACTTAAAAGGTTTTTTATTAAAGAGTTTGCATGAACTGCTGAAGAGTTTTAGAAATTTTGATTAATTGGCAAAAAAAAAAAAAATCGATCTGTTGGCTGTAAAAAAAACCCTAAAGCTGCTGTCGCCTTTATTCATATTTTGCCATATGTTGGTGTATTCTAACACCTGTTTTAAATAGGAGAAAACATGATGAAATAAAATGTATTTTGAAAAAGCTGACTCATGTTCAAAGTATGTTTACTGATTTAGTTTAGTTGCTCAATTGCAACTAAATGGAGACTAGTGCATCCTAAGGACAAAATGCCCAAACCTAAGATGAGCGGAGCGGTTTATGCAGATTGATGCAGTGAGGAAAGCTCTGATCTTCATATTGGAGAAACCAAACAACCTCTCCACAGACGCATGGCTTAACACAGAAGATCGACCTCTTCGGGACAAGACTGTGGTACAGCTACACCTTATGGACAGAAGACTTTCTTCTTAGGACCAGAATGTTCACAGTTTGGACAAAGAAGACAGGTGGTTTGAAAGAGATGTGAAGAAAGAAAAAACAACTTTAAACAGGAAGGGGGTGGACTCAGATTTCAGCTGTCAAAAACCTAAATTGCAGGAATTGAGTTGATTCCTTCCTGCTATCATCATATTCAGCTAGGCCAACAATACCCTTTAACGACCCCTGGGAACCATATTTTTCCTTGGCCTATTTGTGAGATAAAATGTTTTGAGTATGCCTGCATGAATGGGAGTGAGTTCAGAGAAATTTTGTACCACTCAATGCTGTAATGTTTAAGGTAGGGGGAACAGAAAGCAGATGCCTCCCTGCTCTAGACCAGGGTGAAGAGAAGGTCCTGAGAGATGAGTTCACATCAAGTTTATTCATGCTAAATGTTTATCTGGACAGTGAAAGATAGATTAACCTAACAAGAAATGTCCTTGATGAATTGAAGGTGTTTCTCCTTCAAATGTGAGAAAGTTCTTTATGCAGGGGGTGGGTTAGTTCCCCTGTGGGAGTGTATATATGTGTGATATTGTAAGATATAAATGTATGTACTGAAATGCCTCAGTCAGAGCCCTATCTCTCCGTTCGAAGACGTTAAATAAATTTGAACTTTTTGTTTTTGTTTTGCAGGAAATTTTTCTACCTGAGTTTCCAAACTCCACGCACCCCTTTCAGAGACACAGGTTTCTGGTATTACAGGCTAACAGACACCAAACGACCCCCATCCGTAAGGGGTAGAACATTCGTTCGATTCAATTGGCATGTTTTCTAAGACAAAACAAGGCATTGTTTTTGGTCCACTCTATAAAATCTTGCTATTTTTGACATTTTGAATTGAAAAAGCTTCCTGGATGGGAAGCGAAATGTCTTCAAACTTGGAAACAAAGTCCAGTGGATTGTTGTACTGTATGTTTTTTTTTTGTTATTTCTTTTACTTTTTTGGAATGTCTGACCTGGATGACTGATAACCTTCACCAGCATAATTGGAAAACCGAGAGCAGGAAGGATCTTCTGTAGCATTCTGACTAGAGACACTCTGTTGTTTATAGAGGAAGTTCACTGTTGTCCAAAATGTTCCCTTATGACCAGGGGCGGATTTAGGAAATTTGTGGCCCTCTGAATTGAGAAGACAACACATTTTTATATTATAGACATATATTATTTGTTCTATGTTTTGTCCCTCTCTTCTCGTCCCTTTTGTAATTGTTTTTATCTCTGCTTTGTACTCGACTGACTTTTCATGCTGTCTCAGAAGGAATAAAAGATTTTTTCCAAGCACTAAGCTCACTTAGAGGATTGCTCCTTCCTGTGTTTCCAAAAAGGCCAAAGTAAATAACCCAGTCCTTCTTTTCACTGTAGACAAGCCGTGATCTGCTTTGCTGTTCTCCATTTTTCATTTGGATAAAATCATAGCTGCATGAATCATGACGGCAGACAAGATAGAGGAGAGCAGGAGGCAGGGTTACCAATCTACTCTCTCTGGAGAGCAGAGTTCGCTGCTTTTATATGTTTTGTGTTAGTGTTAGTCTCTAAATATAGCGACAAAAGCACTAAGTTGGCAACACTGCTCTTTGCATCGTTTGTTTTCAAATGGTTTGCTGCCGTCTGTTTGGACCTTTCTGAACATGTGCAGCAAATGGACTGATGCAATATGGTGGACACTGAAGGGTGGCGGGGGGAAGGGGGACACTTGATATGAGACTCACTTGATTATATAAGCGTTCTGATGGCATTTTAGTGAAAAGATTGTTATCAAAAACAGAATTAATGTGCACAAATAAGGAGTAGTTGTACTACTTATACATGTACACAGAGTTTTATGGCGCTCCCAGGAACTTGGGGCCCTAGGCAACTGCCTAGTATTGCCTAATGGTGAATCCCTCCCTGCTTAATGAACAACTCTCCTTTTTGAATCATCTCCAGATGTGCCAGAGGAATTAGTGGATCAGAGCCAGCCTTTCTTATGCTTGTTGAGGTTAAAAGTTATTTGCTGTGATGCTGTTACCCCAGCAGATGATGGAGGAGAGGATCACACTCTCCACAGACTGATGTAAAGCATCTTTTTTGCAAAAGGCAACCAACCTAAGCTTCCTTAGGAAGTACAATCTGCTGTGTTCCTTCTTGTAGACGGCTTCACAATTGTATTCCCGGTTTGCTGTCCAGGTAAACACCAAGGTGCTTTTAATGCTTCTCCCATGATGTTAACAGGATTCAACTTGTTCCTATTTCTTCTGAAATCTGCTATAATCTCCCTTGTTTTTATTTCAATTCAGGATCAGATAACTGTTTCCACACCATTTCACAAAGCAGTTCACCAGCTCTCTGTACGCATGGCTGCAGAGTCATCTGAGTATTCCTGCAGATGACGGGAGTCTTTCTGGCACTGGAAGTCAGAGGTGAACAGAGTAAAAGGGAATGGAGCGAATACCGTCCCCTGTGGTGCTCCTGTGCTGCTGAATACTTGATAAGACAGCTGACCCTTCAGTCTAACAAGCTGGGGTCTGTTTGTCTGGTAGTCTTTGATCCAGCTGATCTTTGTGAGAGTTTCTCACAAAGTCAGGCTGAATCATGTGAAATCTACTGGGGAAATTAAATAACATGATCCACACAGTGCTGTCTGCCTTTTCTAAATGACAGTGGGTTTGTTGAAGCAGTCGTACAATGGCATCTTCAACTATCTGGTTCAGTCTCTCAAGTTGCCACTGCAGCTGACCTTCTAGAAAAACAGGTTGGGGTGGGGCAACTGAAGACTTGAAGAACTGTTTTAAATGTTCTGGAAAAATCAATAAGATCCTCACAGTGCTGTGTGCCTTGTCTAAATGACAGTGAGTTTATAAAAGCAGGTGTACGATGGCATCATCAACTCCACAGCTATAAGTGAACTTCAGGGGGTCCTAAAGCTGCTTGTTTGCTTGCTGAGGTCATCCAACAGAAGTATGTCTAGAACTTGATTTTGGCTGTTAGGACAACAGGTCTATAGTCACTGAGGACTGTTGGTTTGAGGCTTCTTTGGCACAGGGACAAGGCAGGGGGTCTTTCACATCACTGGAACTTTCTCCTGGGTCAAAGTAAAGTGCTGGTTATCCTCGTGCAGCAGTGTGTCGCGGTGATCTTGTTGCAGATATTTTTGATTTTTGCCCAGTATTGAAACATGGTCTGCGCTGTGTTATTCCACGCCACAACGCAAGAGAGACAATCATGAACAAACTGTGGATCTAGATACGGCGAGGCAATGAGGAATTGGGGGTAGGTTTGTGCGACAACGGAGGGACACGAGGGGGAAAAAGAGCAGGGATCCAGGTGCAGAAGGGGTCCCAGCGTTCTCGCGCACCTCGCTCTCCTAGCTGGTCCACCTTCACGTGTCGTTTTCCACAACGGTGGTCATACAAACAAAACAAGTCGGTAAGATACCAAACAGGAAATACTCATGTAGATCGGAAGTAGATTTGACCAATCAGAGGCCTCCTGTCTGCGGCATTGTCTGCAGTCACCTACAGTTTTGGAGAGGTGCACCACAGTGTCTGCGGCATTGGCGGAGGGCATTTCTGCGTTAGCTGGGACACGCTCAGATGACCTGGTTTCTGAGTATAAACCAGTCTTAAGGGTGATGAGGTGCTGTAGAATCCCACAGAGCTGCTCTGCACAGGCCTTCAGGACTCTGGAGGCGACACCATCAAGACCTGTTTGGTTATTGAGATTCATTCTCACTAGTTACTTTTTCATTTGACTTCTAGAGACAGATGTGTGATGTTGAGGGAGCAACAACATCTTTTGATTTGTTTGAGAAATAACTCATAGAAGCAGGAGAGTCCATGGAAGATTTTATGTGTGAGAGTGAAGCTTTGAGTGAAAGTAGGGCAGAATGTCCATTTGGTTGTTGATGGGAGAGAATAATGCTGAGCTTGTTTCTAAACTAAACTAAAAATAACCCTTTTCATCCCTGATCACACATTACTGATAATGCTCAGCTGGACTTTGCTTCCCAGCCTCTTTCTATATACCTCTTTTATATTGACGTTTAGTTGCTCCCATGTATTCCTCAACAATTTCCTGTCTTCTTTCTTAAAGGTTTTTTTTTTTTTGTTCAGCTGTTCATTCGGATCACGGGTGACCTAGAGTTTATTTTTTGGAAAATATGCCATTGTTCTGACAGGAATGTTGTTATCTACACATAAGTTTATACAGTCAGTTAGTCACTCACTGATGTCCTCTCCCTGTAAATGACTCACTGTAACCTCAAAAGAACCTTGCAGGGCTTCGTCAGCTTCCTGTGACCATCTTTTTGCAGTTTTATTTAACGCAGGGTGCTTATTTAAAGGAAAAGTCTGATCATATTCAGAATTAAAACTTCTGAAAGTACTTTAAGCATGAAATTATTAAATGCTGTTCAATAA
>NW_015150595.1:1176418-1179230 GCF_000732505.1 Cyprinodon variegatus
TAGGAAAAAATATTGCATTAATTTTTTTACTGATTTTTTACTGAGTTTTAGGTATAAATAATGAACCATTGGTGATCGTCATTGCTGATCGGACTTTTCATTTAAAGGAGCTAATAATTTAAGCACAGAAAAAACATACTTCCCAAGAGGAACTCTGTAGCGATGTACAAATCCTTAACATTTTCATAAAACATTATCTGGTACAATAGCTGGCAAACGGCTGCAACATTAGAAGTGCAGCAAAGAATAAGGCCTAATTAAAATCACCAGATGGTTATTGTGTTTGTAGATTAGCAACAGCGGAACTGACATCACACGCAGTATTTGCAACTGTAGAATGAGGAATGTTAAAAGTTGCCAAAACAACATTGGTGACCTCTATGGGTAAATAATATGGGTGAAAACTAACTGCCAACTGTTCAACATCTGAGCTAAAACTATCAGAGTTTACCCGCCTTTCCGCCATAGACTGTTGGTGATAGGTACCAGCATCACTGCGACCATGAGGGATTAAGATGGAGAAGATAAAAACTATCCATTATTTACAAGCACTGCCAACCCACCTGCCTTGAGTTTCCCAGTCGTCTTTAAATCAGTCTCCTCATATTTTTAGATAGCCTGGCAGAGAGACAGTGGAGTCAAGATATGATCTTGCAGACAGGTTTCAGTAAAACACATAACTCTGCATTCCTGATATTCTACCTGGATTCCAGACAGGGCTTTGGGTTTGGGATCTCACATTGCCCATTACGCCTGGGCAATGTGTATTTGCATCCCCTGTGCCTCCATTTTTACACAGCTGAGGCTTGTGGAAGTAGTCAAACTATTATTTTAGATTTTGAGACGTTAAAAAGCTGCTCTCAGGTGTAATGCATCATAACAAAATCTCCAAAAATGAAAAGATATCGGCAAACATCCACAAACGGGGGAAATGAAGCAACTTTGAGCTGCATTATTCAGCATATATACAATAAAAAAACAAAACATTTCAATAAAATTTAGACAGTTTATATGCATAATGTATCTGTCCACAACCTGCATATCATTTGCAGATAGTCGATGTCTATATATGTTCTCAATATCTTTTCTGATAAAATTTTTTTATTTTTTGATTAGTTTTAGTGAGAATGCGTCTCATTATTTCATTGCTGTATAAATAAAAGTCTTTTTAATAAAACTTGTTTTATTTAAAAAAAAACATGTCCATCAGAGACTATCTTGGTGGCATAACCATAAGGTTCCCTGTTTTTTTAAACTAACAATATATGAACAATGGATTTTTATATTTTCCCAGTAGAAAAAACGATAAAGGCCGGAATTTGATCAGAAATCCTTGGCCAGCCCAGTTTTAAATGCAGATTGTTTATACTGGTTCTATAAGAGCTGTTGAGAGTCAGACTTGCAGCCTTATTTTGCATCAATTGGGGTGTTTCTTTTACCAATATTTGAGAAACAAAATAAAGTTTTGGCAGAAATCTCAGCCAAATAAGCAGATAAGCGCCACACTGGTTCCCAATGTCCAAAAAACATGATCATGCATATGGCACAACACACATGCATACCTATATCAGATGCAGTGAAAACAGTTAGGATACATCTTCAACAAGACAGTGTCCTAAACAGCAGGACTAATTTCACTCCAGACCAGATTTGCACCCTACTGGACCTTTGCCTTTCCAATTTCCAGTTGAGGGATAATTTTTACAGACAGAAGCATGGTTGTCCAATGGGATCTCCAGTGTCACCAATTGTACCCAATCTTTACATGGAAGAATTCGAGAAGAGAGTTTTAGACACTTTCAAAAGAACACCACCATGCCTCTGGTTCTGATATGTGGATGACACATTCATCAAAATCCAGCTAAAAGAAGTGGAAGCTTTCACAAAACACATCAACTTGGTTGACCACAACATCGAGGTCACCAGAGAGGAAGCCAAAAACAACAAGGTACCTTTTCTGGACTGTCTGGTGAGAATGGAAGGAGATGGAAACCTCAACATTGAGGTCTATAGGAAATCCACTCACACAGACCAGTATCTTCTTTTTGACTCACACCACCCACTGGAACACAAACGTTTAGTCATCAGAACCTTAAAACATCGCGCTGAGCATGTTACTACTAAAACAGAAGGGAAGCACAAAAAAACAGAAACACATCCTAAATGCTCTCCAATACTGTGGATACTCAAACTGGACGTAGCAAGGTAATCCAAAAGACACGCGGCAGAACATAACGGTGAGAAGATTAAACGCAAAAACATCACAATCCCTTATGTTGTTGGAGTCTGAAAAACTCAAGAGGATTTTCTCCAAACACAAAAAACCAGAACATTTCAAACCAAACAAAACCCTTAGACAGACACTAGTGCATCCTAAGGACAAAACCCCCAGACCAAATATGAGTGGAGTGGTTTATGAAGTTCATTGCAGTGAGAAATGTTTTGATCTTTATATATATTAGAGAAAACAAACACCCTCTCTACAGAGGCACGGCCCAACACAGAAGAACGACCTCCTCTGGGCAAGACCCTGCAGTTCATCCTATCATCTTATGGACAAAGGACATTCTTTTTAGGACCAGAATGTTCACATTTTGGACAAAGAATATAGGTGGGTTGAGAGGAGCGTGAAGGAAGTCATTTATGTTAAGAAAGAAAAGACAACCTTAAACAGAGGGGATGGACTCAGGTTTCAGCTTTCATAACCTACAAAGCAGCAATTGAGTTAATCCCTTCCTGTTGAAGGAATAGTACACCCAAAACATGATTAGCCTTCATTTTCTACTCACCCCCATGCTGAACAACACTCTGG
>NW_015150595.1:1179940-1185993 GCF_000732505.1 Cyprinodon variegatus
CCAGAGTGTTGTTCAGCATGGGGGTGAGTAGAAAATGAAGGCTAATCATGTTTTGGGTGTACTATTCCTTTAACATCGCAGCCCCTGTATAGGAGAACTTTGTCTGTTTCAATTTGCATGTTTTCAAAACAAAAACAAGGCTTTGTTGGGCTTCTGTATAAAACATCAAACTCAACACTGACATTTTGAAATGAAAAAGCTTCCTGGATGGGAAGAGAAATGTCTTCAAACTCAGAAACCAAGTCCAGTGGATTGTTTTCCTTTTTTTTTTTTTTTTTGTCCTCTCGATATTTGTCCCTAAAATACAAAATGTGTATAAAACCTAACCTGTACATAACATTGTTTCAATAATTTGGTTAATATTGAGATACCTTGAACCATATCCATCACTGTCCCTCACACAACAGTTGCTGTAACAGAGTGCTGGCCCTCAGGGTCCCCTGGGTGGCTCCACTCACACACAGCTCACCCACGCCCTCTTCCCAAACTTCACAGTAGTTGTGAAGCACAAAAAAAGCATATATTATATGCAGTAGAGCGTTTTTATGTCTTTACAGTGGAGGGATTTATTTGTGGTTTACATTTTATTAAAAAGATGGCATAATTCATGCCCAAACTATGTCCATATTTGCTTAAAAAGTGAAATAGTTATTTTCAAGATCTATTATTTGACAATAATGGGACAAAATTATTTCTTGACTAAATAAAGATTATGACTGACTGACCAGATCTGGCCTAAAATCAACGTCTAAATGACATCTGGTGTTTGCAGATTGTTCCATGGGCTAAAAAACGTATTATCTAACGTTATGAAAATACATTTAACAATAAGAATTTATGATGTGAAAATAAATAAATAAAGTTTTGTTCTCTTGCTAGCAAAAAATTATTAAAAAATTATTAAATATGATTAAATATTAATAATATTAATCATGAATCTCATAGTTATAATATATTTGTCATAAAATAGGACAGATGGACCCAGTATTCAAGGTGAGGCAGTCATTAGGAAAGTTCAAAACGTTTATTAATATAAAACAAACAGAACCAGAACAGGAGCGCGGGGCTTTGGCTCACAGCGACCGCTAGAGGGGGGCGGGGCACCGCCCAATCACTGACGCTCTGGTTGTGGGAAAACACAGGTAAGTAACCACGATCATCTGACAGGAGATGATTATCTGTGCGAGTCACTTACCTGGTTTGATAGTCCAGTCCATGAGAGGTGCCCGGGGCCGATGGGCTCCCAACCGACGCAGCGTGCGTCACACAGAGTGTCTCTGATGCTGTAGTCCCAGAGAGATTGCAGGAAGCCGATCCAAGTCAGGGGAAGACAGATCAGGCAGGAACAGTTGGATCCAGGCTTCCAGGGATCCTCAGAGCTCTCAGGCAGGTTCAGAGTCCGAAAGAGTTAAGAAGCGTGCCCAGAACGACACACACAGATGCCATCAGGCAGCCTCAGATGCAGACGGGCAGACTCTGTGGTTGAGAAGAGTTAGAGACTAGACGTTGAACCAGGATGAGCAGGACTTTAAACTGGTCTCCTCCTTGGAACCAGGCTTACGGGAATTAAAACTGTCCTTCTCTGCGTTCTGAGCCAAAACCCTGACGGCTCAGAGAAGAAGAGCCGGGAAACGACCAGAAGACAGAAGACAAACATGAAACCCCCTCAATCCACTGGCTTTCCGGAGTCAGGACATGAGCCATAGAATAAACTAAAATAAGAAAACAGACAAACTGAAAACAAATAATGATCAGGCCTCGATCGCTCAGGCTGAACCAAATATAAAGCAACAGACGCAGGTGGAAAAGATGAGGGATAATTAGAAAACCGCGCAGTTAGACAGGTGAGTGAAATTAACCATTAAGGTGAGCTATCAGGCCAGATCACAGCAATATTATCTCATAATAACGTCTTGTGTTGTCATATTATGATTTTACTCTAACATTAATGGCTGTTTTTCATTAAGAACAGACAAACAAAGCATAGATTGGGTATAAATGTGTTGTCTACTGCAGGTAATATATTACCTGCTCATAAACTCTCAGTATAACTACACTTTAACACAGCTAACCATTAGAGAACCATGAAACATAACATTTTATTCCTTTTTTAGCAACTTTTTCCTTCATAAAATATCCCTTTGATGGAGTTCTTTTTCTTTTCTTTTTTTTTTTACAGTTCACAAAAAAGAGGATTTCCTAAATGACAGCACCTGCCCCTTTGACTTTTTCAGTGACAGAAAAACAGGAACTTTATATCCTTTAGGTTATTTAGGGCTGTGGGTGTTCACTTCTAAAACAGGCTGCCATAGGTTTTTATTTCAGTTCTTTTAAAATCGATGAAAGTTGTAAATTGTGCGCCTGCTGTTTCCAGGAGGACGTGATGTTGTCTCACCCCTGATGCTCATCGGTTTTCTTTGAGTTGCACCTGAATCAGTCGGCTACAAAAACCAGCAGCAAGAAAGTCAAAATTGTGACTTTGAATATTACGATTAGTGACACAGAAGATCCCTCAGATCTTTTTTTATCTTTGCAGCGGAAGCTTTATTTTCTGACTAATTCCTCTGCTCTCCTACTACAACACTAACAGTTTATGCACAGCTGCATGGTGGGAGTAAACTGTGTACAGAGGCTGAACGCTGCTGCTCTCACAAACTTCCTTCTAACAGTTTTTCAAATGTCACACGAGCTGCGCAACAAGTGTTTTTGGCTCTGTGCAAAGCAGTCAGTGAAATACTGACAGATTGTATGAATGACTCCTGTGTTTTCTGTTAAGTTGCTCAACAGGTATTTGTGCAGCATGCAGAAATACTGGTGCAAGCATATGATATTCTAAGGAAATACATTTCACGCCTATTCTATTCATATCCTCTTGCGGCTGTTAAGTCTGATGCACCAATAAAGATAAGGGATTGTGTCATCATTTAAAAAAAAAAGATGAAAGATAACTCTCCAAGATGTATTTTGTCATCTGAAATGACAGATCATCTCTGCTAAAATGGTCACAGTGCAGAAAAAGAAACAAACTGTCAGTTTGGCTACTTCTCCAGAATGTGAGAACAGCTAAGTTTGCTTCACAAAAAGGCGGTCTGAATGTTACAACTGACCCAACCTGTGCAACAGACTTGTAAAATAGAGTGATGTGTTTTTGCGAAAGAGGGGAGGAACCCTGTGAAACTCTCACAGAGTTAGATTACCTCATCTGGGTTTTTCATCTTAATGTTGCCAGAGAGGACGTTCCTGCTGGCCTCTGTAGCTCTCGTGCTGTTTGGGTGTTTTTTTTTTTTTTTTTTAGTCCTGGTTACTGCCTGATTAAGACAGATGCACACTGGATCTCCCTTTACTGGGAAACCAAAAATACCTTTGAGTTTTTCCACAGCAAGCAGCTGGAATGTTGCTTTGCATTTGAGAGGAAGCTCTATTGAGCTTGGATGTTAATCCGAAAACGGGGTGTGGATTATTAATCTCAGACAGCTGAACTAAGATCTTGAAATTACATCATCTCATTGAAATTGTTGACAGAAAACCAGCAGTTTCTGCTCATTGGTTTTAGCAGACAAGCTCTCTTATAATGTTCACAGGCAGTTTTGTTCATTTATTGTTCAATAAATTAAAAATAAAATAAAATCTTTCTTTTTGGTTTACAGAGAAGATTCAATTAGAAATTTGCCTCTTTAAAAAAAGAGGGAAAATTGATGGATTTTTTATTGTTGAAATTAACTTCCCCCGTGCAGGAGGAGTAAAATACCAACACAGCAAATAAAGATGAACATTTTATACGGCGCTAAAGAGCCAGGTTGAGTTATAAAAAAAGAGAGCAGAAACATCTGAGTTTTTGCCTGCAGCCAAAATTGGACAGTTTTAATAATTACCGCACTAATCATGTGATTGCAAGTAGAAAAAAATGACATAATTTCATTTGATGCCACTGGTTTACTCCAACAGGCTCCTCAGTGGTGCAATGGGTAGAACTGCTGCCTTGCAGCAAGAAGGTTCCGGGTTAGATTCCCGGCCCGGGGTCTTTCTGCATTGAGTTTGCATGTTCTCCCTGTGCATGCATGGGTTCTCTCCGGGTACTCCAGCTTCCTCCCACATTCTAAATTCTCGCCCGTAGACAGCTGGAGATAGCACCCCGGGATTGGGACAAACAAACCCACAGGATTCCAATTTGACCTTTCTGTTACTGCACCTATCATAGCATTTGAAGCACATGGCAGCCATTTTGGATTTTAAGGCCAGAGTGTGTGAGGATCCCCTGACCTTACAAATGAAAAATACAATTTCAAAGGTTATTTATAAGTCAGGAACTCACTCTGGTTGCAAACAACCGTCTTATGACAAATGCTGCGTCCTGCTGGCGTAGTATTTGCTGTGTTTTTTTTGTTTCTCTGAGTATATTTACCATCACATCATGTGACCAGGATTAAGTCGCTGCTCATGCTTACAATTAATGAAGAGGTCAAAGCAATGGAGGCGAGGGAGAGTGGAATATCTAGCGTAGTTTAAAAAAAAAAAAAATCATGAAATTCCAAGATCAAGAGTAAAAATCCTGAAAATGTTTGATTCCTTCAAACTGGAGCTGCGCTGGGAAACAGTCTGATCATTGGAGTTCAGTGAAGCTGGAGCAAAAGCTCAGGAGGCGTTTTGCTGTTAATAGAAATACACCAAACGATCACCCTGATAGTGTTTACCGTGTCCTTTTCTATGCTTGCAAAGGACTTTTGCACCCGACACAACCAACAGACATTGTTGCACACCGTCGCCACCTGCTGGCCGTCGTTTCTCACGAATTTATAACCTAATCAGTTTCTGAGTAAACACCAGCGTTTATTAATTGAATTGAGAAAGCTTCCTGGAGAGGTGGCGAAACGTCTTCAAATCTTGGAAACCAAGTCAAGTGGATATTTTTTTAACTTTTACGGAATGACTATGACCTGGATGACTGAGAACCTTCATCAGCTCCAGCGTTTATATTTTACACTGTGCTTGTTGTTTTTGTACATGCTTTTTCTTTTAGCTTGACCTCAGATTTTCCTCGTCTTGTTTCACACATCTGCTCAGGAAAAGCTGACATGCTGACCAGTAAGCCAGCTTAGTTAAATCACACACAAACGACGAATGATCAATAAACAATCTCTTCTTCTCTCTTATTAATCATAGGTCTTTAATGAAATCTTGATATATAATATTGAAAAGAATGTGACAAGAATCCTTAAACATTTGTTTTAAAAAGAGACTAAGTGTTAATGAGATTTATTTTTGACATATTTATAGAGTTTAGGAGTTAGAAAACTTTCATTGTCATTTTGTATATACAGTGTAAATAAAACAAAATCTCTTTTTGCACAGCTTTCATAACATCTCCATTCCCAAAAGTAAAGCAGTGATCACATGTAAACAGTGAGGGAATAAAAAACATGGTGCAAAAAAAGGCATTGATATAGAAGTTCACAACATTAAAAATATATGGTGGAAATATTCAGTGTTTTTGTTTGGTGTTATCAGTGTCTGTTATTCAGCTGTCTGATGTTGCAGAATCTGGACTTCCTTCTAATGCTGTGAAGCCTCTTCCCAGAGGGCAGCAGGGAGACCAGTCCATGGTGGGGGTGTGAGGGGTCACTGATGATGCTACCATCGCTGGGATGAAATGTCTTTTTATGAAGGGAAGAGGACCCAATGATAAGATCTAGATCAGCCGGCAGCTTCTGTTCTCCAGACATGGAGTTTCTGACTGTTTACTGCAGACCGGTCTATCTGTCTATATGTGCCCTCCAACGCTAAAACAAAAGAGTCCATGAAGACTCTATACCAGGCTACCTCTGAGCTCCAATCTGCACACAGAGGGTGTTTTCATCATTGCTGAGGATTTTAACCAGATTACTTCAAGACTGTTCTCCCTCATTTCTACCAACACGTGGACTCTGAACATAACAAATCAAAACATTTTAGATTTAGCTTACTCTAACATCAAAGATGCATTCAGAGAACGTAAAGAGTACAAGATTCTTCTGCGCACCCATCACTGTGTGCCTGGTGCGGCCCCCACGTATCTC
>NW_015150595.1:1186319-1187985 GCF_000732505.1 Cyprinodon variegatus
TTTAATGACTGTCTTTTTACTCTGTTTTTAATGTTATGGTCTTTTAAACTTGTTTTAATTTTCCCTTTTTTAATGTAGCACTTTGAGATTTGAAGTCAAATGTAAAGTGCGTTATAAATAAAATTCATTATTATTATTATTAAGGCTCCCTGCCCCCACCTCAGGTCATTACATCACCTTTCTGTCATGGCCTTGGAGGGGCTCCGGTTAAATTTTCTGTCAGGATGAGTTTTCTGATGCTTCACCATGAATCAAACTTATCGTTAGATGTTAAGTTAGTAGATTTAACATCATATCTGACCTTAATGGTGTAAGCAGCCCCACTTTTACCACATTCACTTCTACAATTTCACACAGTCATGCCTCTTTATTCTCTCTGCAACAACTAGGCTTTCTGTTCTTTCATTTTGAGATAACATCCAGACCATCTAATGTTTCATGTTCTCTGTGGTTAACTGATGTGGTTCTCTTTCTTTATGGTAACTGAAGCGATAATTTAGGTTTCCAGTTAAACTCACTACAGATGGGTTAGGCACAGCTAAAAAAAAAGCCAAAACGCAACTAATGCGGATTCACACGAGGAAATAAAAAGTCTGCTTTTAAAGAATAACTACTTCAAATTCCCTTCTGCTGGGCGCCCCATAGAAAAGCCCATCCTGCTTTGTTTGAGCTTCTGAAAATGATTAGACAGACGTGGGTTTATGAGAGAGAGAGAGAGAGAGAGAGCAGTGAGAATAAAAAGAGGAAGACAGAGGAGGAGTCAGCAGAGGGTAAAGAAAGACGTTTAGAGGTGTAGATAGCCAGGCTTCCTGAGCTGAGCTGTGGGCCTTTTACTGCAGTTTTCCAACAAAACCATGGACTAGACCTTCATGAACGTTGGCTCACTTTGGAGAGTTTCACACCACATTTCAAGGTAAACAAAAAAGTCATCTAACTCTTTGCTTGATCTTCCAGCTTTGCAGCTTAATTGTCAAACTCATTTAATTCAAAATCAGTGACATTGTATTAGTAGACAATCAGCTTTAGCTTTAGGTGAAACGTGCATGGGGCTGCACCTACATGCAGGCTCCAGAGCTGGAGAGGTCATTAAAGTAACATTTCTGAGAAGTGACCTTAAAGAATGGGGGAATGATTTAACATGCTGGAATGCTGCACAGCTTTCAGGTCTCTGCATGTGAGGACGCAGGGAAAACAAGCAGATGTTGCTCTGATAGCTCCCATTTTCTCGTACTTTCTGCTTCCAGTGAGCCTGCTGGAATTTTACAGTGCTGATATGTGTTTACCAACTTCCCCAGCAGTCGGCCAAGCCTCTTTACTGATATTAACAATAATTTCTGACTCTGATCAGTCTGACAAAGCCTTCAGTTTCCTCAGTTTCTGTTAACTATTATTAACACTGCCCAGATGTTAATGATAGTTCCCCTGACTGTTTTTACACCAAGTGCATGAGAAGTTTTTAGCAGACTAAAATAAGTGCTTATTACATCTTAATAAACTGTCTGTTGTTTTATAAAAAAAAAACTGTGGGTAAACTTAAACCAGATGTTCATCCATACGCAGCTTAACATGTATTCATGCATTGCATATGTTAAGCAAAAAGCTGCCACAAAGCAGTTTTGTGTAATTTTATCCTGCAGGCCTGAGAAGCTTCCTGAATCTTCTACAC
>NW_015150595.1:1190002-1192229 GCF_000732505.1 Cyprinodon variegatus
TTTTTTTTTTTTTTTACTACATTTAGGGAAACAGGCTTTTTTATGTTGCCAAATTGTTTCTCATATAAGAGAAAAATGACTTTAAGTTGTTTTAATGTTTTAACATGCAGCTCTCCCCCCTCTGTCCTGTACCACTTGCAGAACGACCCAATGCTCGCCGTAGTTCTGCATTTTCATGCAGCTGGAACTTGCTAAAAGCTCTCATCTGTGGCACATGTGTTATCGACACGAACCTAATTCACGTTATGCAACACTCAGTTTGGTAACTGAGTGAAGGCGAAAGGCTGCAGCATTAAACCTATTCCACTCATTGCTCTGAGCCAAAACTCCATTTCCCAACTGCAACATCCAGATGTGCTGCATACCACAAAGTGAAAGCTGTTAGGAATGCAACGCCTTTAAAATGGGTTACAGTGAAGAAAAATCCAAAAACAAATAAACAAACTCTGCTACATTTGATTTTTGCAAACACTGCACAGCAGACATGACGGGAAAGCATTGAGCTTAAAACATTTCTTGTTGTTTAATGAGAGAAAAGCAGATGTCTGCATCATGGTTCGGGCATTTTGAAGGTGTAACATTTTACAGTTGTTCATGTGAATGCTATTTTAGGTTTTGCAGATTCATTTGCATCAAAGGATGTTTCTTTACACTGAGGTTACGAGTTTCTACTCACCGTTTCCACTTTTATTTCACACCTGTCTGCTCAACTGGGTTATTAGAACCTCAACTTATTACCTGATGTCTGTGTTTTGCTCTCTATTCTGGATTTTTGTGTCTGTTGGCTGACTCCTTCAAAGTTTCAGAGTTAAGGCCAAGCTAGTTTATTTCTGTAGCACATGTCAGTAGCAAGACAAGTCAAAGTTCTGCACATGGAAAACAAATGAAAAAGAAGCATGCACTGCAGTGGCATAAAGGCAACACAAAAAGTTAGAGAATTAAAGTGAGGCATTAGAATAGGAGGAAGATAAAAAAAAAATTAAATGATTAAGAAAATGGAACAAAAGTTAGACTGGAAACTGGGATGATGTGCTCCACTTTCTTAGTTTTAGTGAGGATGCAGGCAGCAGCATTCTGAATCAGATGCAGCTGTCTGATCCACTGTTTATGGAGACCTGTGAAGAAACTACTACTAATCAATTCTACTGAAGATGAAGGCATGAATTAGTTTTTGGTGAGAAATTAGTCCTTTAATTCTTGAGATGTTTTTTTAAGTGTTAAAAAGTACAATTTTTTTTTTCTTTATTTGCCTCTGAAGGTTAATTACTACACCCTAACAACGATAAACTGTTTTAATGTTTACAGAGATACGGATAATTATATAAATTGTGTAATTAAACCATTTTATTGCATTGTGATCCCCTCAAAATTTTTTTTTTAGGATCGACTAAATTAAAAGCGGGATTAAAGGAGAGGAATCTACCAAAGCTGGACAGTTACTTGCATTTGCAAAACAATTTTCAAACCACAGAGGTGCTCAGTTTAGGTCACTTTGCATTTATCAAGGGTAACATATTGACTCTCTGACTCCAGCCCTTTAGGTGGCAGTAGTAAGGTTTAAATGATTGGGGTTTTTTTGTGCTTTTTAACTTTTTTGGACTATGGCCTGGATAACTGAGAATCTTCACCAGCATAAGGTTTAAGTGGGTTTGCTGCAGTGCAATTTTCATGCAATAGAACTAAGTACTTTTCCATACAACAGTGAAAGGACCCTTTGGTAAAAGTGCAAAGGAAAATTAAATCACAATATTAATGCAAAATTATAAAACTACCCGCCCTACTGCAGGCTAGATGCTAACCTTCCCTTTATAGATAGAGGGGTAGGATCCACCCCTTATTGCGGACCATGTGTGATGTGGTGAGGGGGGTTAAACTCAACCCACTTCTGTTACATCACTTACCGGCTACAGGAAGTGGCCTCAGTTGCAAATCAGCTGACAGAGAGGCAATGATGTAGTAAAGATTTTTGAGCCCAACCAGCTGCAGGATTTAAAATCGTTAACAATAGTTTATTTTCTTAAAAACTCACACGGAAAGAAAGAGACAATTAGAAAAATCTTATTGATACAATTATTTTAAGACTTTGGCGCTCAGACCTCGGCAGGAAACATTAGCGCTGAAATTTACTTTAATATGCATGAGCAGGAGTGTGAGAACAGGGATGTTTCCCCCCAGGCCTGAAACTAATGGTGGAGTGGAGATAGATGGAGATGATCTCCTTAAAGGA
>NW_015150595.1:1193318-1215156 GCF_000732505.1 Cyprinodon variegatus
TGAGCAAGCATGAAGCGAAAGTGGAGAGGAAAAACTCCCCTTTTGGAAGGAACCTCTGGTAGAACCAGGCTTAACATCAGACTGTTTGAGGCGGGGAACGCAGTCAGAGTAGAGGAGGAATGACACTCTGATAGGGACGAGTTTGAAGAAGCACCATGGAGAAACCAGATGGAGCTTTAGCTACGATGGTGGAGAAAGGGATGGAGGTTGGTTGAATCGGGGTAATCTGGGTCAAAATCAGACATAGCGCAACCATTGCTTGTGCTTGCTGGGAAGCAAGCGGAGTCGTGAATTTGGAGACCATTTAAGATGAACTCTTGATGCTGATTGGGCTTTATGGAGGGGCGGTTCAAATACCGCCATTTGTTATTCTGTTTTATATAAATTTTATGTTTTATTATCTATTACCTTCCTGTCAGAAACAAGCTTATAGATTAAATGAAAGTAATTTTCAGTCTAAATCTCCCAGCGCGTTGGGAATAAATTCAGGGATAAGCTGTAGTTTGTATTTCCCTGAAGAAATGAGGGACATCACCACATGAATGAGGTCAGAAGGACAAAATGGGATGAAAATAAGGCCTGGATTCATTTAGCTGGGATGAAAATCAGCCTCTGGTCAGCTTTAAAGTCAGATCCTGAAATGCCGGTTAGAAAGTTATTCCTTTTATAAAAACACAGGTTCTCTCTAATAATCAAGAAATGTTTTACCCCCACAGAGTGTCTGGATGTTAATGTTAAAGCCTGTGCTTTTATTTCCCTTTAGATGAATGACGAAAGCAGCAGCTCCAGCTCCTCCTCCTCCTCCTCCTCCCGGTTGGTGGAGGACTTTGAAGAAGAGCTAGATGAAGAGGTGGACAGTGAAGAAGGGAAGAACCAGAGTGGAAGGGGCAGTCCAACACCCAGCCTGTCAGGCTTCGCCTCTCTGCGTGCCGTCATACGCATCAAACAGAAATACCAGGCCATTAAGAAGCGGCGACAGGAGATGGCCCTCAGGCTGGGGGCACCGGGGGCCCTCACCGGGGCTCCTGGGCGCACCAGCCCCAAAATCTTCACCTTCGACCCACTCACCCCCACCAGCTTCTCTGCCTTTCCTCCCGTCCCTCAGAAGAAGAAGCGAAAGAGAAAGAGACGAGTGATGTTTCCCAATGGCGGGCCGTGCAAATCCGTCCCCAAGCAGGAGCGCAGCAGAGCCACTTACTGTCTCTACCTGCTCTTCGCCATAGTCTTCCTCCAAGTAAGCCAGCAACAGCCCTCCTCATCCACACGGTTTATACCTGTCATCATTCTGAAACTCTAACCACATTTAAAAAGTAAATATAGAAAAATAAACATATACATTTCCTAAAACATTAAGGAATCCTAATCTACAACATATGCCTCTTTGAGTGGAGTCAATGGGAATAAAACCAAGAGTCACAGAAAGGAGCTTAAGTTCAAAAGTAAAAGGAAAACATTTTGTTGTTAATGAGCAGGAAACTGTGGTGATGTGTTTCGTTCAGATGGTGTGAGATCCGTGTTTGATTATTCTTGGTTTATCTGATGAGCTTTAGAAACTCAGCATAGAACAACAGCACCGATTTAACCCCTTAAGCCCGGCAGACTTCAGGGGCTAAAAATGTATATTTTCACAAATATATGAAAAAATAAACAATACTTTTCGTTTTATAGCTTTGTAAACAAATAAAATGAGATTTAAAATTCGACTTGACATGTGTGACCCTGCTGGAGTGGTATTCATTTTTAGCCACACCCCCTAATGGCCGGCATCATTGGAAACTAGAGGCTCAGACCTTTCCAAGGAGGGGTCGGAGGTAATTGTGCGACCGTTTCAGGTGATGTAACCAGCATGCGTTAGATAAGCTCTGTTATTCTTATTTTCTCTTCAATTTGGTTATTAGTATTGTGTGTTCAAGGGTAAATTTCACAGAACCAAAGGCTAAAACTCTTATGCAGAAGTTCTCCTTTAATGTAAATCAGCATATTTGTCTGGTTAGATTCTCCTTAGATTCAAACTAAAGCGTTTGTGGAAAAAACATAAACACAACTTATTCAGTCCAAATTTGCTTGACTCATAGTCGAGATGTGGATCTATAAAGTCGGAGGGTTCATCCAGAGTTTCGAAAGGGTTTTCATGGTGTCTTGCAATGTTTATTTTGGGAAAGAATTTCCTGAGGATAATTTTTTTCCTTCTTTTCTTTGTTCTATCCCCAATAAATCAGACATGGAGACATTTAAAATAGGGCTTCCACCTGAAAATTATTCCTCAATGCTTTTCTGTTATACAAATACAAACAATTGTATTTCCAATTTGTAGTTTGGGAGCTGTACTCGCTTTTACTCAGATATGTAATTTCAGGAATAATTTCCTCCTAAAACCCTCAGGGCTTCAGGGGTTAAGCATATAATGTTCTTTATTAGTAAAAAAGAGGTACCTTCCTTCTAGCTTGGTTGACAGACTCCTTTTGGAAAGAATTTGCTTGAACATGACAAGCTAAACTAAAAGTTGTTGCTAGGCAACAAAGCTTGTATTTAATCTAGTGAGGTGAAGAAGACCGATTCTTCAAACAAATATAGTAATAATAATGGTTAGCAATGCAATGTTGAGGGGGGGCATAGGTATTGGGATTAGATGCGCTAAGGTGCGGGCAGTTAGGTTCCTTCTATTTTCCTCATTTCAATTCTTTTTCTTTTTGTTGTCTCTGTCCATGCTTTTTTTTTCTACTTTCACTTACGTTTCTTTTTAAATAGAAATCTGTAAATGTCAGAGTAAATACACGTTTACAGGAGTGTTTTTCAATAAATATATGTGAAACAAAAAAGAAAAAGGCTAAATGTACAAAGAAAATCATAGAAATCTACAAAGAGCCGTAGATAACCTGGAAAAAAAAAACAGAAATGATCTCAAACGGCTCCAAGAAATGTCTTTAATATGATGCAAAACAACTCAAGAGGATTACCATTAAGTTCTGTCAAAAAAGAAAACAAATCGACAATAATAAGAGAAAATTGGACTCCCTTTTTGAAATGACCTCATGGTAGTTTGTTTTTGTACTCATACTCGTCATCCTCCACCTATCCCGGACTTCCCTCTCCCCTGACACCTCCTCCAGCTCCTCTGAAGGAGGAACGAGGCATTCAAGAGCCAGCCTAGGGACAGAGTCCCTCCACCTGTCCTGGATCGTCCCCTGTGCCTCCTCCCACTTTGAGGCCCACAGAGCATCAGAAAAAAAGTTGCTCTAGCCACCTCAGCTGACTCCTCTCGATGTGGAGGAGCAACGGCTCTACTCAAGCTCCTCCCCCATCTCTAAATGACCTGTATCTCTAAAGCCCCATTCACATTACCTTTTTGAAAACTGTGCCGAGATCGGTCTGAGCACCGTAACAGAGATAACTGTTGAGAGTAAATGGTACGAAAACTAAACCGGACCGTGCCAGACACAACCGAAGCACGCTAACATGGTACCAGTTCTCAGATAACAAAGAGCGCATGAGCAGACCGCATCATCTTTTTATAGTCAGCCTCCGTAATCATGACATTTCAGGCATTCATAAAAATACTAGCTTCCCTACCATGCCAGATGATTTCCAGTGATGATTCTGCTTAGCAGTGTGATGAATCTTAGTATCTGTCGTTGTTTTCTGCGCCTGTAAACCCTGATTAGACTATCGTTTGTTGTATCCACTTCCCAAAAGCCGACTCTGTCAAGCAAATCCACCAAAGGCTGCCTTCTTTGCCTGACTCTCAGCAAACAATGAAATATCACGCCATGTTGATTTGCTTGTTTACCTCTAGAAAGCAGTAGTACCGTAGATCAGAGATCACGGAATAGCGGATCGCGGTCTGGATCCGGACCCACCTGCTGGCTAATCCGGACCCAACTTGATTTAAAACATTTATAAATTACCGCATGTTGTTAGACGACAGTGTCTAATTTCACTTGCGCCGCTTCTCCTGTTATTACGGTAAAGCCCTCCAGAGCGTCCGGCTCCAGGCTACATGTGATCCAAATTAGCCAATGAGCTGCTGTCAGTCTGGGTTGCTGCTGCTGCTACTTTAGACACAGCAGGCAAACCTGTGGCAAGCCGGGCGATGGGAAAGAAGGAGAAGATGATGAGAAAAAGAAAGCAGAGAAAGTGTGGACTGCTGGAAGAACTGGAACCGTGAAACCGTGTTAGGGTGATGTGTAAACAGTAATAAGGAACCATGCTCGGCATGATTAACTGATCCACTCGGCATGGATCCGCATCAGAGGAGTAGTGTACATTAGGGCTTAAGTTTTGGACGTGAGCGCGGGAATGTAGACTGACTTATAAATTTTAATGAATCATATTTACTCCCCATGTAATTTATTTGAATCTAATGTGAGGAAAAAACTTTAACACGTTCTAGTATTTAACAAAATAAATTAAGAGATAAAGGTTTGACTCAGTTTGTTTGAAAATAACAATCTACAACAACAGAGAGAAGAAAAAGATGTATTTAATGAAAACAAGATGACTAAAATGTGTTAAAAATCTGCAAATGATGGTAGGAAAGTTCCCTGCCAACGTTTCATTGAGGAGTTCATGCTGAAAATAGCAAAGCTTCTGATGTGTTTTAACATGTTCGTATTTAAATATAGCCCCGACATTTTCCCTGCATGCTTTGTCATGCCTGGATTCGTTAGTGCTATGAATAGAGCCCAGTTATTATTCAGCAGAGTTCGGTTGATCCACACGTGATTAAGCCCTGCAGCAGCATGGGTGGATTACTCCAGTAAACACCGCCTTCTCCCCAACATGCAGACATTAATTACACTCATTAGAATTGCAGGCCTGAGATGTAGTTGCATAAATATTTTCAGCTAGAATGTTTCCCTTTCTTGCCAAAAATATTCATGCATCTGGTTTTCAATTTTATAATTTCCATACAAAAAAGTTTATAAATGCGCCCTTGTTTTAGAGGTTGTCTGCAAGCAGCATGATCGAAGCAAAAGCTGCTCTGCGAGCTGCAAGCACGTATGGAAACACTTTTAATTTAAATATAGGGGAAGTTGTTCTTTAAGTTTATCACGCAGGCAGCCTGAGGGAAGAACCTGTTTCTATGGCAGCTAGCTTGTATGACAAGTCTGTAGCAGCAACCTGAAGTTAAAAGTCTGTGTCCAGAATGTGTGGGGTCTGCAGAGCTGTTAGCTACCACCTTTTCCTGACCATTGAACGCTGTAAGGATGAAGGATGAAGGGAAATCATTTTTGATGTTCTGATCTGGTAACTTGCAGGGTTTTTTCGTGGGTAGAAGTTTAGAGAATGAGGTAACAACGGGTAAATCATAATCTAAAAAGAATGGAAATGCTAAAACTCAATTTGAAAACAGAACAGAAAATAAAATAAATGCAAAATGTGTATAAAAATCGAAAAAAAAAACAAAAAACATTTGATATCAATAAAATAAACAGTAAAAAAATACATAGCTAAGTAAAAAAGTTATTTTAGAAAAATGTTTCCTTCCCACAGTTTACAGGATTCCTCCTGGGTTATTTTAAAGACTATGTGGTCAATTTAAGGTAGAAACACTAAATACATTTAGAGGTGAAATCAGGTTTACAAAAACTAACCAAGAAATCAAAACAACCAAACAAAAACCAAAATCTTACTTGACTTTTTTCCATTTTCAACTAACTGGTCAGGTTGGTTTAAAAGTAACCGGTTAGGTTTTAAAAAGGACTAAGGACTCAAAGATTTCCCAAACAATAAGCTTTTCATAAGACAGGAAATTCCACTAAAACCAGCAATCAGCACGTTGACTGTTCATTCCCTCTGAATGAGGCTTTCAGCGAGAGACTTTTAAAGGGTGAGGTTTATGATTAGCAGGTTCGATTGGTCCACTGCTTCAGAAATCGACCAATCAGCATGTAAAATGGGCCCAGTGACCTCACAGCCAATCGCAGCAGTCCATGCGGCATGGTTAACCAGGGCCTGGTGCAGAGCAGCAGCTGATTCTGCAGCACTAATGGCCTTCAGTCAATAATGGCGAAGCAGGAAAAGGATGCGGATAAGAACATGTTTGGGAAATGAACTCGAGTCAGAAAAAAAACAAACAAAAAAACAATTCAGCTAACAATAATCATGGCTTTTCTATTCTTATCTATACTTTTGAAAAGAAAAAAAAAGTCTTCCGAAGCATAAATAAAGCAATCAATACTTCTGTGTGCCCTCAGATTTCTTTAACATGTGACTCTATCTCCTCAGGTGTACAACGCCATAGAAAACCTTGACGACCACGTTCTCAGATACGATCTGGATGGCTTGGAGAAGACTCTGAGGAGGGAGGTGTTTGGGCAGCAGGGGGCGGTGGAGGGTCTGCTGTCCCATTTTAAAGACTACTTATCCACATACGTTCACAACAAACCCTTGGTGGTGTCGGTTCACGGGCCTAGCGGTGTAGGGAAGAGCCACCTGGGGCGCCTCCTGGCCGGACACTTCCGCTCGGTGGTGGGGGACACCCTAGTGCTGCAGTACTACGTCCTTCACCACTGCCCCCAGGAGGCTGAAGCCATCCAGTGCGCTCGCAACCTCTCTGCTATCATCTCGGAGATGGTGGAGAAGGCCGAGGAGGAGGAGAAGATCCCGCTCTTCATCTTCGACGAGGCCGAGCACATGCACGTGGAGATCCTGGACGTGCTGTTGAAGCTCGTCGCCTCCAAACAGTCCAACGAGTACCTGAACGCCATCTACCTGTTCCTGAGCAACCTGGGCCATACGCACATCACCAAACACATGCTACAGAACTCCTCGAGTATTTCCATGGCGATGACCGCCTCTGGCCGCCATAGCAACCTCGTGAAAGAATTGACTCCAATTTTACGCAACAAGCTAGAGAAGCATCACCCACTGTGGACTGAGGCTGACATTATACCTCTTGGACTTTTGGAGAAAGATCATGTGATGGAATGCTTTTTGGAAGAAATCACTCGTGAGGGATTCTACCCAGATCACAGCAACATCGAGCGCCTCGCAGGGGAGATTGAATACTACCCTATAGTTGGAGGGCACCAATACTCCCAGACAGGCTGCAAGCAAGTGGTGGCAAAGGTCAACATGCTGTAACACTCTGCAGGAAGCCTCTGTTTTATTTTACATTCTCTTTTTCCAATGAAGAATAAAGATATAAGATCATGAGAGTGATGAAATATGAAACTTGAAAAAAACAGACCCAAAGTTGTCAGGAGAATCAGAGCTGGCCATTTACCAGACAGTTAAGCGTTTAGGAGCCAGACTCTACAATGAGAAATTAATCCTGTGAAATGTTTGAAAATATCCCAAACACTCCTTACAGGGTTGGTCCACCCAAATTACACAACAGTTTATGACTTACCACTGTATGTTTCCCTCTCCGTGCAATACATTTTATCTTGTGGTTTCCAAGGATATGGCAAATTTCAAAACATCACTGTAGATATTCACAGCGATGTTACTTATTAGGTATGAAATCTCAGGACTGAATTAAACTACCTATAGTTTATTGTATCATGTTATCTTTATATTTAGCCTGGTCTTACTGTATTTAAGCACCACTGCTGCATAACTTTTGACCCAAGTATTAGCTTAATTTGATATGTTACATTTTCAGATCAGCGCTACTTCTGTAGTGATGCTCCACGAGGGCTGTATGAGGGCCTGAAGGGGTTAGCTCAATGCTAACTGAGTCATGTGACTCAGAGCTCCCCTTTACAGCAGGCTGAGCTCCACTTGAACATGACAAGCTAAGCTAAAGTTGTTGCTAGGCAACAGAGCTTGGATTTAATCTCGAGAGGTGAATATAAAACATATAGTCTTTTTTTTACGGCACTGGCGGCTCTTTTTTCCTGACAGAGAGGGGGGGCGAGACATGTGGCAAAGGACCACAGACCTGATTCGAACCCAGGTCGGCCACATCAAGGACGAAGGTCTCCATACATTACGATTCTGTGCAGTAGCCGGTATGCCACCTGCACACCCATAATTTTAGGATTAAAATTTACTTAGACTTTCACTGAACAATTCAAATAAAGTATGAATTAGAATAAAACCAGTCAAATTTACACATTTAGAAATTATTTTATTCTTTGTTTTTTCTTACCTCCTCATGCGACCTTTGCTGACATTTTTTTTTTATTCCACTACGAAGCAAACCCACACAACTGTTTGATACTACATTGATCGCAGACGAGGGGAAGTCAACAAGGGTGTGTATTTGGGTCATTGTTGGTTTTGAATTTCCTTAAAACAACATTCAAAGCATTCGAGCAAACTGTTTTCTGAGGAAAACCACATCTTGCAGTTTGCAAAGTGGGCATAACATTGATGGCAAAAAAAAAAAAAGACAGAAAATATACTCCAAGTCATAATATTAGAATTTAGACGTATGTATTGCCAAAAGTGTTGAATATAAAAGCTAGGCTATAAAACAGTAAATCGGAGCCAACAGATTAACAATAGGAAGTCATAAAAAGTTCATATGTATACAAAGATGTAAAAAAAAAAAACATATACAGCTAATAAGCCGTGACCTTGGGCTCTGAATGCATTATGTTGGCTTTCCTTGAATGGAACCCACTTTGCTTAAATACATACAACTTTTATGTATAAAACAAGTTGGGCTCTCTTTTTCAGCCCAAATAATGTTCATAAACCGCCTGGATATACGAAATGTCGCCCAATTTGAACCAAAGTCTATTGATCTCTTAGACCATAAATGTAAAGAAAAATATTTTTTACCCATTGACGGCCATCCTAAACTGCCAGATTGGTAAACATCCCAACCTGGCAACAATGCATGTAAGACTGGAAACGTAGCCTTTAGATGCAAAACTGCACAGCAACCAATTTTTGTCAAAATATACAAACATAAATTCGCCAAATATAAGAGGAACATTGTAGTTGGGTTTAAAGAAAGCATTTTACTTTTATTACAATTTAGTTTGGTGCAAGGATTTTACGGCTTGAAGAAATATAAAATTACACCTTATGCAAACCGTCACAAAGATGTGCATGACAAGGAAGGGCTATATATACTGCATGCATCATTTAGGTAGTTAACATTGCATTACTTCTTGAGCTCCTTGAGTTATTTACTGTCACAGGTAGGTGCTTCAGCTAGAGAGTAAGTGTTGGGGTCCTTGCACGCTGAAATTAGAACCGGCCCAGTGGGCAAATGCCCGGTATCACAGATTACCAGTCCAGCCTGCATGTAGGATCCATGTGGAAAGCGCTTTCATCAAGATTTGACCCTCCAAAAAGCTATTGCAGTGGTTCTTGAACGATTAGACAACTCTGGCCAAGTTTCTGTGATGTATAAAAGAGAAATAATTTGAGAACTCCTTTCACATATTCAGTAATATTATTTAGTATAATTCAACCAAGGTGAACCATGGTGAATGTGATCTGGGTGGACTAATCCTTGAAGAAAGTAGGCAGCTCAAACAGAAAAGACTCCATGAAGACTGAAGGACATACGTTACTCTACTTCGTATTACCATAAAAATAAATGGAGACTTTCATCCAGGACCTACATTCCTTCTACATTTTTCTGATGATTGAAACCTAAAGTTTCACCACTCAGCCTGACCTGCAGCCATCATGCCTGAGAAGGAGCTGCGGACACTATTTTTACACTGCAGCAATGGGACATGTGCTTGCATCAAAAACATCTTTAAAAAAGAGCGTGTGTTTATTTATTACGCATTCAGATATGTTATGATTTACTGCAAGTTTACAGCCAAGAGAATGAACTTGGAAGGAGCTCAGACCGACACCAGCTGTTCTCATGTTGTTTGGTGGATCTGGGAGGATGGATTTTCTTATTGTTCGGTCATTTCCTGTGTCATAAAAATGAATTAAAATGCTTCATAAACATGGATGTTGTGGGATCTGCCTTGATTTAACTGACAGTGCAGTATATATGTCAGAGTTTGTCTCTAGGCTATTATTTTTATTTATTTTTTTACAAAACCAAACTTTGACTTGAAGCTTTGCAATATCACACATGTAAACACACTGTTGATTTAAAAGGTTCACAGTCCTTTGTAAACTCTCAGTATATACCTTAGAAACCTAGAGAAAATGTTAAGAGACTAAATTACAATGAGTTGACGTCTCGACATCTTTTTTCCGAGACAGTCATAAAGGTCCTTCAATGCTTTTGCAGCCATTTCAAATCATTCTGGATTCCCCTTTAGTTGCTCCGTGTTGCTGAGTTTATGAACACTATCTCACTTTATGACCTTACTGCTGTGCATTTATTTGCTTTCTCTAGAATCATTCTAGTTCCTCATGTAGAGTCATAGTCTTTAGTTTAAAGCAAGTTTGTATAACATATATATATATTGTAGTTCTGAAGTAAATTATGCACTACAGGACTTTGCATTAACCTTTAGGGACAGACTAACATTAGAAAAATGATGCAAAGAAAGCATCAAGGATATGCCTCAGTATTCACTTAGCACCAGATCCCTTGGTAAGGTTTATTCTGCGGGATTTCTTCACAGCCTGAATTTCTGTGTTTAATGGAGACTAGGCTGAGCGCAGGAGATGACAGACCATTTTCACCAATGAATTATTGGTATTTTAATTTGTTGCAGATCTTAATGAGAGAAGGAGGCACCGCAGCTGCTTACAAAACTAACCTCAATTGCAGTGGTGGAAAGTGACAAAGTACATTTACACTGCAAAAAATGTCAATCTACATAAGTCATCTTTTCTTGAAATAAGTGATTTTTTTCTTGAACTGAGGAGTAAAGGGAGACATTTTGCCAATGGAACGAGACAATTTACATTTAATATAAAAACAAACAAACAAACAAACAGTTCCATTGTCTTGTTTCAAGTGCATATTATCTATTTATCTTATTTTAAGAATGAAAATACTTATTCCATTGGCAAACTATCTAATTTACCTACCATACTCAAATTAAGGGTAAATACACTTAATTTAAGACATTTTTTACTGTTACTAGATCATTTTTCCAGTTTACTTCACTGTACTTAGCTACATTTTTTGAGTATCTTTACTTTAATGTTTTAGGGGGGTACTTCATTCATTTCCACGCCACTACATTTCAAAGTCAGATATTGTACTTTCTACTCCACTACATTTCCAGGAAGCTGCTAGGTACTTCTTCCTTTTGGCTCAGCTTAGCTTCCTAATTCAATTCAGTGTATTTCTGTAGCGCCAATTCACAACACATGTGATCTCAAGGCACTTTACAGTTCACCAAATGATAAAGTCAAATTGATGCAAAGTTTTCTATCTAAGGAAAACCAGCTGATTGCATCGACTTATTGACTCGAAAGCAATCCCTCACACTAAGTATGCTTGTAGCGACAGTGGAGAGGAAAAACTCCCTTATAAAAAGAAGAAACCTCCAGCAGAACCAAGCTCAGTGTGAGCGGCCATCTGCTGAGGAGACAGAAGCAGAGATACAGAAAGAAGCAACTGTCAACCAGCTCCACAGGCGGCCCCAACCAGGAAACACACAGCCAGGCAGGCGAGCTCTGAGCCAGCTCCCATGTCAGAGGATGAAGAAAGCACATGCAGCCAGTCACAGTCAGAGAAACAGGACTACACTGGAAAAACAGGCCAATCTCCAACATCTACAAACAAAGGTGTTGATGGCAGCAGCACAGCTGATATTTCTCTCCAGAATGGAGTCACAGCCAAACAGGAACAGGAAAAAAAAACAGAGAGAGCAGAACGTTAGAGATTGAACTAACAGATTCTGCAGAGTGGGAGAAAAGAGATAGAATGAAGCAGAATGATGGAATGGGGTCCCTATGTCCTCCAGCAGTCTAAACCTATAGCAGCATAACTATAGAGATAGCTCAGGATAACCCGAGCCACTCTATCTATAAGTTTAATTAAATAGAAAAGTTTTAAGCCTAGTTTTATAAGTAGACAGGGTGTCTGCCTCACGGACTAAAACTGGTAGTTTGTTCCACAGGAGAGGAACCTGATAACTAAAAGATCTGCCTCCCATTCTACTAATCCACTGTTGCTGTTTGTCTTTCTTGAAATGCAATTCGACATGGAAGATAGAAAGCCTTAGAAATGAATTTGGAGATTTGCATGACATTCCACACGTGTGAAAATCAGGTCAGATATTAATTGTAGTTTATTCATTTTATCAAGGCGTTAGTTGCTGCCAAGTTGTTCAGTAGGATGAGTTCTCACATCAGAGTTGTAATTTCTTTGTGGTAACAGATTTAATCTCTATTCTATAGTGAAAGTATGAGGAGAATCAAGACAATCCTATTTTGTATTTTGCATGTACTTTAGAATACTTAAAGGTATTGTGGAGGATTTTTGGGAATTTTTTTAAAAGACCTGCCCTCTCCAGTTTAAAAAGAAAATGCACGTGCAGGAGCGTGCACGAGCCCATTTCTCCTCGTGCAAGCTCTGTTTAAAAGTTGATGTTCTTATAGCTCATACAAGCTTACTGTGCCCAAACGTTCGCCCTAAATCCCCCAATAACTATATAAGTGGTGACTATATAGTGAACTTTAAAGTGAACTCAGCTACGGTTCAGACAGATGATCACTACTCTTTGCTCTCCAGTGTTCACGTAACTCCTCCTCTACTGCACCACTTTTGTTATTAGTCGCCCGCTGTCGCCACCTTAGGCGACAGAAGGCCGCTGTGACAGCAAATCCCATGATGCTTTGTGCAGAGAGCTCTCTGCACAAAGCATTCTGGGATATATCTTCTGAGGCCTTTCTTTTCTTCCCATACTTTTCTTAGACACTTTTTCTCTTCTGATCCTCGGCCATTTTCAAAGAACCGCGGTGTGAAAGATGAGCTTCAATGACTGAAATCTTAGTTCACCACAGATATACGCCTGAAAGAAAGCATGCACAGAAAAAGATAGCTAATGGGACAAGCACACAGGACGGCCTTACATAAACATTTTACCAGAATGATTGACAATTAGGAGGACCACTTATTTAGATGATCCACCCGGAAATAAAAGATCATCCTCTATAGCTTTAAGTATTTTCAAAGTACTTTGGTACTTTAACTTGAGTTTGACCAGGTAAATTTTACTTGTAGTTGAGTAACATTTGTCTATGAATAATAATACTTTCATTCAAGTATTTCTGTACCTCATTTAAGTGGAATAGTATTTTATTCTTTAATTGTGTTTTATTATTTTTTTGCTATGTTCAGCACTTTGTTTTCAGCAGTAGCCTAGACTTAGACAGCTTTTATTGTCATTGCTGTTTTAAAGCACTCTACAAATAAAGTTGGTGATGATGATGATGATGATGATGATGATGATGATGATGACATTATTTAATCCTTTATAAGATAAAATATTTTTCAACGCCTGTTTCTAAATAGAGATTTAAAAATAATAATAAATCTGATTTTAAATAGAATTCTTTATCTCACATTTCAAAAAGTAGTTCGTTTTCCATTCCTATATAATTTTTTACTTTGCATTTTGAAATCTCTTATGCAACTGCATTTTGTTTTTACTTCACCCTCCTTATTTAGTATTTAGGTAAATCCATAACAGCTTATTAACTGTTTAGCTTTAGCTTGTTTAAGGGTTTAGCTGCAGTTTATTTGATAACAGCTTAGTAACAGTTTACCATCAACTTTTTATCAGTTTAGTAACAGCTTTATAATAAGGATCAGTCAGGAAAGGAATAGTAAATAATTTGAAATTGAATTTTACATTTGCAGTATTTCACACTGGATTCAAAGCTACAATTAAAGATGTGCAATTACAAAACAACTCATGAAATTGTATTTGTAGCAGTAGGGCTATTGCCATAGTGTTTCGCTTGATTTATTCATGTAAAAGGCTTTATAATCATGCAGGGAGTTTTACAGATTATATGGACACTGCAATAAGTAGAACAGGAAAGAAAAAAAAGAAAAAAGGAGAAAAGATGAAAGAAAGGAGATAAAAGGGAGATAACGATAAAACTTCTTCTGTCCGCTTCATCACCTGTAAAGAGATGCAAAAAGAACAACACAACCAACATATATAAGAGATACAATAAAGTAGCACCTTGATAATGTCGTTGAAGTATAAGTAGTATTATTTAATCTGACATGTATACTGTGGTAACTGGAAATAAGAATATGGGCTTTCTACATGGAAGTGAATCTCTAAGTATCTGGACCCAAGCACCTGGAGTTGTTTATTAAAATGCACTTGTGCATGTAAAAGTTATCGAAAGGAAAAATGCTCAATAGTGGTTGTGGAGAGCCAGAGACCCGCCCCCACAAAGCACCGAGGAAGGTGCCGGGGGACCTGAAGATGGGACTCTGTTAACTTTGTATAGTTCTGACTGTTTAAATGCCACAAAGCTTAGAGTGTCCAGCTTTTTTTTTTTTTGGTTCATATTCTGTGTTTTTTTGTTCACCAGTTATGGAAAACAGGCAAACTTCCTCTAAATTGGCGTGAAAATTCAGCTAAAGAAGAAGGCAGGTGGCAAAATGGTGTCTCTTGTGGAAGAGCCAAAGTTACTTCTTTATTAAAGATGCTCCTTTTAATGCAGAAAGAGAGCATCTTGACTGTTGTATGTGCAGTGCTTTAATTTGCCTTTGTTTAATTATCAGTGAGTGAAATGGAAAGGTGCAAATCAGAATGCATAGTGCTATATTTGAAATAATATTATGTTTTATTCTAATATTATGGGCAAGTATAGACATGTCATATATATGAAATTTGCAGTAATTATTACATGTAATCACTAATAAAATATGTCTCACTTTTGATTTCTAACCAATACATTCTCCTTTTAGCATAATTAATTTGATTATTTGTCTAATTAGGCCAAAATAGATACTCTTAGTGGTCATAGAGAGACATGCCATAGAGACATACTGAGCTTTTTCAGCAAAAATAGCAACAGATTATACAAATTAGTAATATAATGCAAGAAGCTTGAGAAAACAGAGTAAATGTTCTTCTTTACCTGTTTCAAAATGTTTGGCTGCTTTGAGGATCACGAGTCCCAGTTACAGCTTAAAATTAACATGTTTTCTTATTGTACAGACAGAATCAGACTGCAGAGCTTCTAAATATCTTGAAATGTTTTTTGGCATCATTATATTAGCAAAGAGGTTCAAAAATCTTTTTTAAACAGAGCACAGAGAGAAGCAGGTAGAACTGCAAATATAAAGGTGAAACAGATTTACTGGGATATGCAAGATGCAATAAAAAATATATTCCAATTTTACCAGAAACTTTACATGAAAAAAAAAATCCTATACTGTATTTAAAATGCAGCATATCCATGTTTATCTGGATGGATAGAATTTAAATTGTACTTCTAGGGATGCATGATATATCGATTTCGGCATTGGAACCGGCTGTTATAAATATACATAACACAAATATCAGTATATTATGGTTCTCTTGTGTTCTTAACAAAAGGAAAGCATTTAATAAATATATGTTTAAGCTAATTTTTGGAAAATTCAAAAACCTAATGAAAGCATTCGGGTCGGGTAACCTGGATGTTAGAAATGGTTTTTATAAAGTGCTGACACTAAAGATTTCAATTCCTTCAGAAATATGCCTTCTTTATTAGCCTGTTAACGTCTTCTCCCATTTAACAGGATTCAACTTGTTCCTGTTTCTTCCGAAATCTACAACCATCTCCTTGTTTTGTTGCCATTCAGTATTAGATCATTGTTTTCACACCATGCATCAGAGCGGTTCACCAGCTCTCCGTTCTCAGTTTCTTATCCATCTTTTATGCATCTACTGACTGCAAAGTAATCTAAGTATTCCTGCAGATGACAGGACTCTGTCTGGTAGTGAAAGTCAGACGTGCACAGAGTAAAAAGGAAGGGTGAGATTACAGCCCCCTGTGGTGCTCCTGATTGATTAGACAGCTGACCCTTCAGCCTAATAAACTGGCCGTCTAATAAACTAGGATCTGTTTGTCTTTGATCCAGGTGATTGTTGATGCCTCCACCTGAGTCTTCTGGAGTATATCACAAAGTAAGTCAGGCTGAATCTTGTTAAATGCTTGAAAAACAATCTAAAATAAGTAAAAATGTCTTAAATTAAGTGTATTTACCCTTAATTTGAGCAGATAAATGACATAGTTTGGAATGAGTATTTTTACTCTTAAAATAAGAAAATTGGATAATATGCACTTGAAATAACACAATGCAATTGTCTTTTCTTATTTTAAATGTAAATTGACTTGCTCCATTGGCAAAATGTCTCTTTACCTGCTCAATCCAATAAAAAATGCACTTATTTTAAGATAAAATGACTTATCTGGAATTCCATTTTTTCCAACCATCTGGTTCATTCTCTCCAGTTGCCACTGCAGCTGACCTACACTGGAAAAACAATCTAGAAATAAGTACAATTTCCTTAAATTAAGTGTATTTACTCTTAATTTGAGTAGGTAAATGTGATGATTTGCCAATGGAATGAGTATTTTGACACTTAAAATAAGATAATTAGATAAAAATGCACTTAAAATGAGACAATGCAATTGTATTTTCTTATTTTAAGTGTAAATTGTCTTGTTCTATTGGCAAAATGTATCTTTTACCTCCTCAATCCAAGAACAAATGCACTTATTTTAAGAAAAAATGACTTATCTTGATTCAGATTTTTTTTCCAGTGTATAAAAATAGGCTGGGATGGGGCAACTGGAGCAGCATCATCTTCTGATTTGGTTGAGAACAAACACATTAAGAGAGGAGGGTTCATAGCAGAGATGAAAGATGGAACATTTGAGGCCTGAGGGCAGTTTTAGGTCAAAGGCAGGCTGGGTTTCCATGTGACTGTTGGCAACAAAGATGGATGCTGAGTTTATTCCTGAACTGAAGCTGTTAAAGAATGTATTCAGTTCATTTGCTCTGTCCAGACTTCCATCTTCCATCATCCCTGCCCACACAGCCCTGATATGTCACTATGCTGTAGCCTGTTTTACACCCTCTCTCTCTATGCCTCCTTGCTTTTTCTTATCTTAACTTGACTCTGCATTCTCCTAAATAATCTCCTTTATCTCTTTCTGATGGCTGCTTTTCTTGTTTATCAGTTCCTTCTGTTAATTGGTGAACCAGGGATCATTACTGGGGAAGCATTGCACTTTTCTGTTGGGAAAAATTTTATCCACACAGTTTATACAGTCAGTTACACAATTCCCCTCCATTTGTCTGATGTGCATCCCAGTCTGTAACCTCAAAACAACCATGCATGATTTTTGTTCTGTGGCCACTCTCTCATTGTTCTTTTATAAAAATAAAAAATAAAAACCTTCTATTCTGAGGAGAGAAAAACAAGATGATGTTGCTTTAGAGATGTATGCATCCTTGACATTTATATAAACAAGGCCAGAAGTTGGTTTTGTCTGGTCAAGCTGCTGAAAAAAACCTTTGGAAATGCAGCAGAGTCCTGATACCTGTGATTAAAATTGTAAAGATTTTACCATAAATGCTGATGGGTGTCATGTCAGAAGATATGAAGTGTGAACAACACTGGTGAACTCTCTGGGTAAGTAATATGGACAGAAAGTCACTGCCAACCAATAAATATCTGGGCTACAGAGACAATACAAGACTAATTTATGCTCTTCTCTATGTAGATCTGCGAAAACATTCTGAAACACAGCAGGGAGGGCTTCTCCTACACCAGGCATCCCCAAACTCGGTCCTCAAGGCCCCCTGTCCTGCAGGTTTTAGAGGTTTCTCTGCTTCAGCACAGCTGGTTATAATGATTGCAGTAGACCAAAAGTCTGTTAATCAGCTTTCAATTAAAATCAGCTGTGCTGGAGCAAGGAAACCTCTAAAACCTGCAGGACAGGGGGCCTTGAGAACCTAGTTTGGGGATGTCTTTCGTACACAAACCATCCTGTCCGGGGAGTAAAGCATCCAAGCTAGTTTCCTATCAATGCACTTGTTGAGTCTGCTGAGCAGGTTTTTAAACCAGAAAAGTTAATATAATGGTTATGGAAGGACATCAAAACGGCCGACAGTGGCGTCAGATGTAGGAGTTTTCCATAAAATCGAAGGGTTGACAGTTCAAGCTCCAGCTTTCAGTGTTGTGTCCCTGGGCAAGACACTTCACCTGCATTGCCTACTGATGGTGTCAGTGAGCCCCAGGGCAACTGTGGCTACAATGTAGCTTGCTACTATCAGTGTGTGTGCATGAATAACATCTTTGTCATCCGAGACCTACAAGGAAATAAATAGTGTGACTTCGCCCGGAACATCAGAAATTTCTTCACAACCACACACCGCCATTTTCAGGGTCAATCTTTCAGCTCCAGACTCGACGTTTGGTGCCAGAAATGCTCATTAGGAGTGCGTTAATATAATGGTTATTGAAGGACATCAAAATGGGCGACAGTGGCGTCAGATGTAGGAGTTTTCCATGAAATCGAAGGGTTGACGGTTCAAGCCCCGGCTCCAGCTTTCAATGTCGTGTCCCTGGGCAAGACACTTCACCTGCATTGCCTACTGATGGTGGCGTCATTGAGCCCCAGGACAGCTGTGGCTACAATGTAGCTTGCCACCATCAGTGTCTGTGCATGAATTATTTAATGCAGTGTAAAGTGCTTTGAAGTCTCCTGACTCAAAAAAGCGCTATATTAGTACCGGTAATTTACCATAATTGAATAAAAGACTCTGCATATGCTTTAAAACATTGCTAATGATGCATTTTTACAGATACTAATGAAGTTATTCAACAAAAACAATACAAATCCAGAAGAAGCTGTGGAGACCACAGAGTAGTCAGATGCTTCTCCTAAACATAAACTACAACAAAGATTTTTCTTTTACCTCCAGGTGCAGGAATTGCTTTTCTTAGCCAAATATGCACAGTGGGGCCAAAAAGTATTTAGCCAATAACTAAAGATCAACTCAATCCACTATAATTTACAAATACATTCTTTAAAAATCCTACAATGTGATTTCCTGGATTTTTTTTTTCTCATTTTGTCTCTCATAGTTGAAGTGTTCCTATGATGAAAATTACAGACCTCTCTTATTATTCTAACTAGGAGAACTTACACAATTAGTGGCTGACTAAATACTTTTTGGCCAAACTGTATTTTCACCTTCTGTTACTTTAAGGTTGCAAACCTCAATGTGCTTCTTTTTTGCATATAGTTTAGGACAGTTGTAATGTGGAAATGAAAGCGATACGTTTATCTTTTCAAATTAAACTCTACAAAGTATATGCTGCATTCAGCGTCATTTTAACCTGGAGAGAATAACACAAAGATTTTATTGACATGAATTAAATAAGTTCTTTGGGGTTTAGAGCCCAGCAGACAACTTGATGCTGAGAACTGATGGATCGTTTATAAAGAGGATTGTAGTAGTCTTCCCTCTTCAGGGACCGGATACTGGTGGTGGAATAGGCCAGAGGATGAATGGGTCTGAGAATAGCCTGAGAGAGAGGGAGGAGGCGGGTAAAGGTTCATGCAGGGGAAATGCTGGATGTGGAGCTTATGAAGCTTTTGGACGAGGATTATCTTCAGAGGTGGTGATCCAGGTGAATTTATGCTTCAGCTTTATTTCTGTTGAACCCTTCATAAAGTTAACTGCCCTCCAAAGTTCCCCAATAAGTAAAGACAAATCATAGTGTAAATATTAAAACATGAAAAACGCCTTAAGTGAAAACGGACAGCAAATAATCTGTGTCACACTAATTGATCCGTTCATCTTCAAGAGGAAAATGATGTTAAAAGATATCCGGTTAAAAGTTAGAATTAAGCACAAATTGTATGTTTTTATGTAATATTACTTTCTAATATGCAAAGTCAAAAGACAATTAAGTACCTTTTTTTTGTTTTACTTTACAAAATGCTCCACTTTGTTGTCTGTCACATTAAATCCCCCAAAATACAGTTTACAATTTAAAAACATTCAGGTTTGATAAGTAGGAAAATAGTTATGGTTCTCTGCTAAGTATTCTACCTACTGTACATACATCAAACATGCCGACAAAACAAGACATTTTCCTTTTTTTATTAGAACGTTTTAATTTACAATGGAAAAAAATAGCTACTGTGTCTAAATAATGACAATCTGAGGATAAAATAAAAGACATTTAGAGGACTGAAGTGGATGTAGAGACAACGCTGCCGGGGATCACAACACCGTGTCGAGGAATCACTGGGACAAGCGGCTGCACTGGTGCGAGAAACATGGACTGCTTGAGACGCAACACATAATTGGAGTTTTATGAGAAGAAAGATGGCCGTCAACTCGGCACACCAAGAGCAACTAAGACGCAGAATATGGTCGCCGTCTTCGTAGCAGCTCGGCGGAGACAGATGAGAACCATGTGGTAGAAATGTCAGTAACTTCAACCACATTGATTTCACCTGTCAGAACGAGGAGCAACAAGATGGCGTCTGGACTCGCCGTCCTTCCTGTTCTGCTGTTTAGTCAAAACAGCAGTCAGCTAATGTGTGTGAGAAAAAAAACATTAAAATCCCAAAGCATGAAACATGTATAAAAGAAAATGAAAAGCATCAAACTAATTACCAAGATTCTATTTATTTTATTTTGAAAAAAAAATGTGTGGATTGAATTATTAAGAGCAACATTCACTCCTTTAAAAATCAACAATAATCTTCAGATATGTCATTGGTTTTATTTACTGTATCTGGATTTATTTAGTGACCTACCAAGGGGCTACAAATCCTAATTAACTTTAGTCTTTTTCTCTACATTCCAACAGTATTCCCACTTTAGATAACTGATCTATTTTTTATCTTTGTGTTTATTTCTTGGTTGAGGCTGAAGTTTCAGGGAATAACTGAGTTTGCAGACACGTTTAAATTTAAACTGAGAAAAAGGAATAAAAAATGAAAACAAACAGAAAAGCAGACACACTGCACCTTTTTAAACCAAGCAATGAACGTTAGCCTCTGCATCCGTGTTTTATTCTCACATGCTTTTAGGTACGACTGCTGTAATGAGCTACACTCTTTAACAACAACATCTATGTCATCCGAGACCTACAAGGAAATAAATAGTGTGACTTCGCCCGGAACGTCAGAAATTTCTTCACGACCACGCACCGCCACTTTCAGGGTCGATCTCTCAGCTCCAGACTCGACGTTCGGTGCCAGAAATGCTCATTAGGAGTGCGGACTGGGGGGAGGAGGGGGAGGGCGTGTGAGGAGAGTCCAGAGAGGAGCCACATGAAAGGTGGAGGTGGAGCTGTCAGGTTCTGGAGAGCAGCCATTATTACGCCTCCAGCTCGAAGCCCATGCCCACTTTATGCCCGCCTGCTTGGAAGTTCTTCCCGTCGATGAGGGCTGAGAGGGTGACCTTAACCCCTGCAAGAACACAGCAACAATTATCCCATTAGGAGAGAATCAGTCCGACCTTTTCCGACTCTGGATTTACTTCTGAAAGGATCCTGGAAGCAGAGCATTTAGCTAGAGGTGTGCATTTTTACAGGGACAAACAGAAGCTTGGAAAAAGTGGTGGAAAAAGTGTGTCTGATGTGTGGTGGGCAGAGCTTCCCTATCCTTTCTTTGCCTGTAACAATGGCAGCCATATTTGCTGTTATAAGTACGTAAAAACTAGTTTTAATATGTTTTTAAGTGAGAAAGTCCACCTGAAAACTTAATCTGTGCAGTCAGTTCATCCAGATTACATCCTGCCTTCAAATATCATTTCACTGTCAGAGCCACTCAGACCCCAGACACCGGCTCTGTCCTGGGAATCCCGTTCAACAGCAGCCTTTGGCCCGGTCGCCTCTTCGCGGTTTGCAACAGCGCTGGAAGGCGTTTTTCACGTAATCCAAACTGCAGGCACCAGAATAATAAAACCGAACATGTTTTTCCGGAAGGTTTCGGCATTGTAAGTAAA
>NW_015150595.1:1216917-1225827 GCF_000732505.1 Cyprinodon variegatus
GATTTTTAATGACCTGCGGAAACCCTGGTTTGGAGGCCCACCTTCACAGACATGTGTTGGTCAATCACATTTACAAACACGTTAATGGCAACATAATAGAAACAGTTCCAAGGCGTATGGATAACTCTATATGCCTGGGTTAAAGTTTGATGCCACATTGTGTCATTTTAATATCCATGGCTCTCCTCCCAGCATCAGCATCTCTCTTCCACACTTTGGAAAAATTGTATTTGTAATTCTTTTAAGCAGAAAAACAAGGGGGATGAGTGATCGCTCCTGCTGGCGAGGGTTCACACACATAAACGTCTAAAGACATTTTATGATTTAGCATATAAATATAACTACGATAACAGAAAAACTACAGTTTGACATGAAGAGGGTTGTACTAATGTACTAAACAGTCATGTTGTACTTCTACATGTAAAGTAAACCTGCAGTCTGTGCCCCACAATCCCCCTAGAACTAGATTTTACAGCCCTTGTTATCCTTGTTTCTATGCAGCCTGAACTTGTGTGTCTCAAACAGTTTGGGTTCGAACCTACCTGGCCGGAGGCTCTGGGTGTAGCCGATCCCAATCAGACTAGCATTGTTTACTTTGGCCTAAGGGAAGAAACATAATAGGGTGAGAACCAAAGACAACACTTTAAAGGAATTTGCCTCGGTGACGACTGCTGAAGACTCACAGACAGAGAGGCATCTTTGTCCAGCTTGTATTTGGCTGCGATGCCGAAGCGGGTGTTGTTGCTGCCGGCGGTCCAGGCCAGAGTCACGGCCGTCTCCAGCCCCTCGTTTACCTTCTGGTAGATAGAGCCGCCAAACTCGGTCCCATCGTTTCTGATCGAGGGAGGAGAGAAATGCATTCAGAGACGCTGCTGCAGGATGCTGAGCTCCAAGCAGAGTCAACGTGAAACACTCACACGTTGGTGTGCAGCTGGAAGTCGCCGGTCTTGTAGCCGAGGGCAAAGTTGTTCTGAGATAGTTTAGATTTGGCCATATCGAAGGCCATCTGGTAGCCCGCCAGCCAGCCTTCGTACCCCAGCACAGCAGCGGCGTGGACGATGGGCCCCTCGAAGTCCACGTCACAGCCAAGGTTCACAAAGTCGCGCTTGTAGCCTGTCTTCAGCTTACCACTCTTCTTGCTTTAAGAAAAGTCAAACATCAGGTTATCTTCCTACAAAACCACAGTTCATAACTTTTTCTCAGACATTTATTAAGATATAAGATATCTCTGACATCTTTATCAGATTTAGATATCTCCGCTTCTGTCTCGTTGAACCCCAGTCGGCCTCGGCAGATGGCCGCTCACACTGAGCCTGGTTCTGCTGGAGGTTTCTTCCTGTTAAAAGGGAGGTTTTCCTCTCAACTGTCGCTACAAGCATGCTTAGTATGATGGATTGCATTCGAGTCGATGAGTCCATGCAATCAACAGGTTTTCTTTAGAAGGAAAACTTTGAATCAATTTTACTAGATGATCTGGTGAACTGTAAAGTGCTTTGAGATGACATGTGTTGTAAATTGGTGCTATAGAAATAAACTAAATTGAATATAACTTTTCCTATTTGGGTCATTGCAAGTGTTTTCTTTCACAGTATATTGCTAGATTTTGTTCCATTCTTCCTGTCCTGACAGAACCACTGAAGTTGCTTCCTCACACCCACATACATACATGTAGTTGTACTGTTTGTCTTTTTAATTAGAGGATCCTTATACCATTTAAAGTATAAGTAACACCACTAAAATCAATTAACCTGGATGTTTAGATCACTTCCATGGCTCCATGTGTTTAGCACAGTGGCCTAGGGGTGCAAATGCTGTGTAAATACATTTTTCCACAGTAAATTCAAGGCAAAAATAAGACACAAAAAACACAAATCCTTTAAAGGCGAATAGCTGCAATTAAGGATAGCTCTCTGTTTTCAGTGTAATTCGATTGGTACTTTCTATAATCATATCCTCATCTTTCAATCACAGCAGAGACCATGCAGCACATCTAAATGGACACTTTTTTAGGAGATAACTAAAGTTTATCCAGTCTTTTGTTTATAAACAGGAGCACAAAAAGAGTATTCACTCTGCATCCTTGATCCTATAAAAGCATAAATAATCCTGGAAAGGATTCTGGATCGGTTCATTCTTCTGATAAAGAGCGCCCTCTGGTGGATGGCAGAAATATAAGCAGATAATTCATAACTGCGAAAAATATAAATCTAACTAAGTCCTCTTTTCTTAAACGCCTTTTTTCAATTTATAATTTACATTTAAAATAAGAAAACACAAATTAGATTGTCTCCTTTCAAGTGCATATCTTATCATCAGATCATGTTATCTAATTATTTTAAGAGTAAAAATACTCATTTCATTGGCAGATCATCTTATCTACCTGCTCAAATTGAGGGTAAATACACTTGATTTAAGACATTTTCACTCATTTCTAGATCATTTTTGCAACACAGATCGAACAAATGTGAATCTAATAAACAATTTTACAAAGTTGATTCGTTTACATCACTTGCTGCAATCGGAGAAAACAAACAGCATAGTGGAAAGAAGCTGAAAAAAATTCAATGATGTTAACACACAACCACAGAAAAAACTGCAAAGGAAAGATATTGCAAGTAGGAAAAACACCTGCAAGTTAAAGGTATAGTGGAGGATGTTCTTTTTCCGGATGGATCATCTAAATAAGTGGTCCTCCTGATTGTCAATCGTTCTGGTGATGTGTTTACGTAACCCGAGGCTCACACCGACTCCGGTCTTACCGTTGCGGTGCGGTGGGTGCGGCGCCGCAGTGATTCCAAGTCATTAAAAAGACGTAAACCTCTCTCACCGGCTGCTGAGCTGTCCGGCTGCGGTTACTGAGACACTCCAGCGCTGCAGAAAATTCCGCAAGAAAGCTATCCTTGCAGCGTGCCGGAGCCCTCCACAACAAGCTCTCGCAAATATCCTTATTTGGGCCGTGTTATCGCGTGAAGTTATGTAAACTCAAGTGAACTTCTGTTCTCGCGAGTTAAATCTCCGGACCTGTTGCCGGAACCGCAGAGCCGCACCGCACCGTAGTCAAAAGGGCGTGTGAGAGGGGGGGTGCGGGAGTTGCGGTCTCCATCGGCTCAGTAACCGCACCGGAGCCAGTGTGAGCAAGGGGTTAGGCCATCCTGCATTCTCGTCCCCATCTTCACATACCGGTGGTGAGTCTGACATAGTGGAAAAATGGCCTCTTCCTTTGGAAAGTAAGCTTGTATGAGCGATGCAAACAACAACTTTTAAACAGAGCGTGCATGAGGAGAAATGGGCTTGTGCACGCTTTCACACGGGTTTAAAAGGAGTTCCCTACATCAGGCATCCCCAACCTCGGTCTTCGAGGCCCGCTGTCCTGCAGGTTTTAGAGGTTTCCTTGCTCCAGCACAGCTGATTTTAATTGAAAGCTGATTAACAGGCTTTTGGTCTACTGCACTCATTATAATCAGCTGTGTTAAAGCAGGGAAACATCTAAAACCTTCAGGACAGTGGGCTTCGAGGACCGAGGTTGGGGATACCTGCCCTACAGGGTTGTCCATGTGCATTTTTTTTTTAAATGCAGAGGGTGGGTCTTCTAAAAAATTAAGGAAAATCCTGCACTATACCTTTAAGCTGCAAACCGGTGCCACATTATGGAAGTGCTCCAGACGACCGGAGAGATGAGGCCTGACTCCGACATTACTTTGAGTTTATATTCATGGACCGAAGCCCTTTAGCCAAAAACATAACAGGACGACATGCAGGGGACTTCTAAAAGGTGGTTCAGATTAGCTCTGGTTTGTAGTTCCTCTAAACGTTATGTTTGCTGGCCCAATTTTTGTGTTTGCAAGACCTTTTAAACATGCAGTGAAATCATGCATTAACACGTGGTTTGCATTTTCTTGGCCACTATAGTTTTTGGAGTGAAGAACCTTGACCTGCCTGAGGAATCTTGATCTTAAGCTTACATCTTTAGGATGCGTTCAAGTGGAGGCTTCAATTTGTTAAAACCTTGTGGAAGCATTTAATGACAGCTAATGTTGCTATTGTGGAAAAAGGATTCACCAACAACTCAGACTTACTTATGCTGATACAGTGTCGGTGGAAAAGCATCCTAGTAGGTATTATTAGGGTGAAGAAATACAATCAGCCCCATTTCAGCTGTCATTCAAATAAAATAAGTGGCCTTACCCGGTGTTTGGTACGAATGACGTATCCAAGCCGACCTTCAGTCCCTGAGCGAGCTGAGGAGGAGAACAGAGTTAACACATTCAAAATAAAAGAACATTTGGAATATTTATGAACGAAAAACCAACCAGACACACCTGGTCCTCCACAGTGACCTCCGTGGCCAGCGTGTTGTCCGTGTTCCACTTCTGGCTGACGCTCAGGCCGAGCTCCTTCATCTTGTACTTGGTCTCCAGGTTACCAGAAGCCTTTCCCGTGTCGATGTTGCTGGAGCCTGTTGTGTTAAACTCCTGCAGAACAAGAAGGGGAAAAGGTCCAGTAATGGGGTGATGGTGCTCCTTCATCAATACAGCTTAGAAAATACCTTCAACTACAACTGAACTGGATTAGTAATGAAATAAACTCATCAGGGAGGAAAAAATAAGTCCAAACAGGTTTTAATTCTGGGGTTTTATGGATCTGGTCTTTTCTAATTCAGGATCTTAAATTAGTCTGACTTTACTAGTCTGACATTGGGGGAGGAATTTCCTTAAACGTGATTTGTTTCAGGAACGCAACACTTAAGCTCACATAATCTTAGTTTAAGGAAGCTGTTCTCAGTCCTGGTCTTCAGGGAAAACTGCCCTGCATGTTTTAGATGTGGTTAAACTTCAACATTTTTTAGAACATAATCACTTTTATAGCCTGATACATAAAATACCAGAATCAAAGAAGTTTTTCCTTCTTTTTTCCCACAACATCTACTTTAAAACATACAGATTCCTCTGAACTCATGCAGGAATAAAACAGAAAAGGAAGATGGAAGAGAATCCGGCCATAATTATTAAATCAATCAAAATAAAGATCAGTCATTCCCGGCTTTCTGTAATCAATACATTAAACACATATATTGATCTTCTAAATCTAAACTTTAAAACATTTAAGCAAACAGAAAGAAGTTTTTAACAATAATTAAAGGGATAAAATGGAAATAAATGTCTATATTGTCAAATATTGGATTTATTCTCCCTTTGAGAGAAAAGTCCCACAGATTTAAAGAACGTATCCGGAACATTTACTTAAATTACATGTTTAATGTTGTTAAGTAGTTTGTTGTATTTTCCTAATTATATACATTTTTATTTTAGTATTTTTTAACCATTTAAAATATAATATGCAATACAATAATACATTTAAAATATATTCCAAAAAAGTTGAAAAAAAATCCACTGGACTTTGTTTCCAAGTTTAAAGACATCCAGCTTCCCATCCAGGAAGTTTTTTAAATTCAAAATATCTAGATTAGTGTTGAGTTCCAGCCTTTTATAGGTTGGCCCGACAAAGCCTTGTTATGGCTGAGAAAACTCAACACTAATCCAGGCATTTTTAATTGAAAAGCTTCCTGGATGGGAAGCGGAACGTCTTCAAACCTGGAAAGTCCACACTGGAAAAAAATCCAAATCTAGATAAATCCTTTTTTCCTAAAATAACTACATTTGTTCTTGAATCGAGGACGTAAAAAGAGACATTTTGCTAATAGAAAATGAAAATTTACATTTAAAATAAGAAAACACAATTGCATTGTTTTATTTCAAGTGCATATTATCTAATTATAATATTTTAAGAGTAAAAATACTTGTTCTATTGGCAAACTATCTCATTCACACTCAAATTAAGGGTAGGTAAACTTAATTTAAAAAAGTTTTACCTATTTCTAGATCGTTTTTCCAGTGCAGTGGTTTGTTTTTCAACTTTTTTGGAATGACTAGGACCCGGATGACTGAGAATCTTCCCCAGCATTTTAAATATATTGTACTGATTTGATATTTCGTATTTTCTAGAATATACTTTAGTAAAAGCATACTTTAAATCAGGCATTATTTCCACTGTAAGGCTATTTTATGCCTCATTATGACGACAACCCTGGTTTTCTCTACAACAAACATTAAGAGAACAGAAACAAACTGCTGCTCATCCAGTATCTTCTTTCGTTGTAGCAGGATGAAATTAAGAACATTCAAACACTGCCCCCAAGTGGCAGATATTAGTAACTACACACATTATAGACTTCTAAAAGGAATGTTTCTGGAACTTTATTATATTAGGAAGCAGTTTGAACTGAAGTGTGTTTTACCACAATATGTTTTTATACAACATAAGAACTGTATTAAAAAGATGTTATTCATCAACTCAGAGCTGAAAACATCTTTATAGAGAAAAGAAGCTAACGTTTCAGAGAGCACAACGGTGGAGCTTTTAAGACAAAAAAAAACAGTCTGATTTTTGCCAGAGCGGCAAAGACTCTGAAATGTGAGCTGCTTCTTTATCTAGCAGATGAAGTCTCTTTAATTTTGAATTGGAGCTTAATTTGAAGGTAGGAAACCTGAATAAACAAACCTACCATAAGAATAATACAAAGAAAAAAAAACGTATCTTTGTAAATTTGTCGCTACAAGCATGCTTAGCGTGAGGGATTCTATTTGAGTCAATGAATTAGAAAACTTTGTATCAATTTGACTGTATGATCTAGTTGAAATGTAAAGTGCCTTGAGATGACATGTGTTGTGAATTTGGCGCTATATAAATAAACCGCATTGAATTAAATTTACGGAAACGTTCCTGATCCTTCCATTTTTACTTTTGTTACGTTTCAGATCATCAAACTAATTCAAATATTAGACTCTTGGCATAAGTACAACAATCAGCTTTGAAAAGATGATTATGATATTTGTTGTTAAAGAAACAGTTAAATTTAGTGACAGAGGAGGGTAATAGAGCATAAAAAGCCTTATTTCAAGACTTCCAGGACCCGGCAGGTTTTGGATCCGAGTCATGAACTATGCGCGCTTAAGCTTAACGCTGGGAACAGATGGCCGGACATCCTCCAAAGGATTTTCTGTGAGAGGGCGAACTATAGTCTCCTATGGCCAGTTGTTTAAATCTTTAAACCGGGGCAGGATCTTTGCTTTGTGAGCTTTATTAGCCTAACTCATGCTGTCAGGCAGCCTCTATTTAAAAGGTTTAGTCATTAAAAGGGAAGTAATCTGGACTTTGACTTTTAAACTCAACCTAGATTTTTTTCCTTTCTTTAGAAAAAGTCTGTAAGGGTGCAGATTAGTGCTGAAACAATTGATTGGATTACTCCTGATTAATTTAGTAATCGATTAATGTTAACTCGAGCATAGAGATTTTAAAACATGCAATCAGCTAAAAGAGAAATTAACTGTAAACAATTATTAAACCAAAATTGTAAAAAAAAAAAAATATATAAACAGTTTGTTCAGCATAAACAGAAACATGCAAAAAATAAAGTTGTTTTCCAAAGCTGAGAAAATAATTAACAATATTTCAAGCAATCCAGGAACGCATTCAGCTAAATTAACAAAAGTCTTGTATTAAAATGTCCTCAAGTGCAATAATTTTAGCTTCACTTGTGTAAAATCTTCTTTAAGGAACATTTTGTCATCAAATTATTAATCGATTAGTCGGAAAATAATTAGCAGATTAATCAACTGGTTGTTAGTTGCAGGAAATACTTTCCCACATCGATATATACAATTCTTTTAAGAGTCACGGATCATAAGAACTTAAGTGCTGGTTATCCTCCTGCAGCAGTGTGTCGCAGTGAGCTTGTCACAGATATTTTTGATTTATGCCCAATATTGAAGCGTGGTCTGCGCATTGTTATTCCACGCCACAACGCGAGAGGGACAATCAGGAACTAGCTGTGGGTCTAGATATGGCCGAGGCGGTGAGGAAGTGGGGGCAAGTTTGTCCGACAACAGAAGGACATGAGGGTCAAAAAGAGCACGAATCAAGGTGGAAAAATGGTTCCAGCGTTCTTGCGCACCTCGCTCTTCTAGCTGGTCCAACTTCACGAGTCGTTTTCCACAATGGCGGTCACACAAACAAAACAAGCCGGTAAGGTACCAAACAGGAAATACGGATAGTGTAGAGGGGATGTAGATTTGACCAATCAGAGGCCTCCTGTCTGTGGTCACCATATAGGAGAGGTGCACCAGGGTGTCCATTGAAGGGGCGGGAGCATATCTGCGTTCACGGCGAAACATGCAGACAACCTGGTTTCTGAGCATAAATCAGCCTTTAGAATACAATTTTTCAAAACTTTTCTTTAATTAACACACACATTACATTATGGTCGACTGAGGACAGCCTTTAGGGTGTAGATTAATACTCCTGCAACACTCTATATCACTACTAGTGATCTTAACAATAAAGACTGAACCCCTTACACTAGCAGCCATTCAAAATGGCTCTTCCCAGTTTAAAGCCAGCTTCCATCCACTGGATTGACCCCCTCCCTTTCCTTGTCGAGCATATTTTTTTACTCCGACTCCACCACTGACGCTTCTCTTTACGTCTTAATGTTCACAAATCAAAATAGAAAGAATATTTTACATGTTTAAAACAGAACTGTAGGGGACTAACCAAGGACCAGCCAAGGCCCCATGAAGGAGAGTGGGGAAACTTTGAATGACTTTACAGGAAAAACTATCTAGAAATACCGTATTTTCACGACCATAAGGCGCACCGCACTAAAAGGCGCAGTCTCAGTTATGTGTGCCATTACTGTATTTAACACACACATAAGCTGCTTTTTGTGTCTCTGCTTCTGTCTCCTTGAACCCCAGTCGGCCTCGCCAGATGGCCGCTCACACTGAGCCTGGTTCTGCTGGAGGTTTCTTCCTGTTAAAAGGGAGTTTTTTCCTCTCCACTGTCGCTACAAGC
>NW_015150595.1:1227547-1235595 GCF_000732505.1 Cyprinodon variegatus
TGGGGGGGCGTGGAAATTTTATTGTAATCCAAAGGGGGGCCCAGAAGAAAATCTTTGGGAACCACTGCCTTACATTCACCTCCCTTAGCCACTCTTTCATCATCTCCTCAATGAGGAGATGAGGAGTTCTGCATAAAGCACAAACCTGTTCTTTTATGCACAATCCACGCCCACACTTCCCCCTCTAACGTTCTCATGGTGGTCTCAAACGTCCGCAGTAACAACACCCATATGGCGCAACGCACTATAGGGTGCGGCGCACATTTTGAGGGAAAAAAAAGACGTTTATATGCGCCTTATAGTCGTGAAAACACGGTAAGTAAAAAACCTTAAATTAAGTGCATTTACCCTTAATTTGAGTAGGTAAATTACATATTTTGCCAATGGAATGAATATTTTTACTCTTCACATAAGATAATTACATAACATGCACTTGAAATAATAATGCAATTGTGTTTTCTTATTTTAAGGGTAAATTGTCTTGTTCCATTGGCAAAATGTCTGTTTTACCTCCTGAATCCAAGAACAAATGCACTAATTTTAAGAAAAAATGATTTATCTAGATTTAGATTTTTTTTCAGTGTACTACTGCAACAAGTTTCCATGATTTCATCAGGTTGATCTGCAGTAGATATAATATAGCACTAACGGGAGGAAAAGATGAGGAATCCTGAACTCCTCTCTGTGTGGAAATCATTTAGCAACCATAGAGATAAGCTTTGAAATGTTGGTAATTAAGTTTTAGTCAGAGATCATAACTAAAGAGTCACATAGAAAATACACACAAATAAATGATGCACTTAGAGACAAAAAAATAAATAAAAAAATGTGGAGAAAAAAAAAAACAGAAGCAAAGGATGGGATGGGATGAATAAACAGGAAAGTTATGGAGAACAGAGTTCTGTCCGACACCGAGGAGGAGGAGGGAGTTAAGGGGGAGGAGCGGTAGGCTTGGGAGTCGATCTTACCATCTACATTAGAGTGTGAGTAGTCCAGGGTGGCAGCATGGAGACAGAGCAGCGGTTAGGAAAGGAAGGCAGAGAGACTGACAGCCAATGGGGGGGCTGTCATGTTTCTCTACTGGTGAGCTCAGAGAAAGCAGAGCGGCTCCACAGCAGCAGCAGCAATCGCCCACCTGGAAACCTTAAAGCTCAGATTTACAGCAGTTATTGGTGCTTCAAGGAGCAAGCAGCAGTGGAAGTCAGCGGGCATCTATGCAGCCAGATCCAAGTGTTGGAGAGAAGGAGGGTAGGAAAGGACAAATGGAGGCAGGGGGGGCAAAGGAAAAAAAAAATATGCTTCTTACCACTCCACTTTGAGATTTGGTTTTCAGGTCAAGCTTCACGACGCCAAAGCCTGCCGGGTTTAAAGAAAAACAATTCAAATGTTAAAGCAAAGGTTATTTATTCACCATCTGCACTGTTTGAATGTCTTTATATCCCTGTATGCATCCTTTTATATGTGCTGCCAATCATTTTGGCTGATTCTTATACCCCATTTACCCTACCCTTGAAAAACCGATCCACTGTAAAAACGATCTAGAAATAAGTAAAAATTTCTCAAATTAAGTGCCTTTTCCCCCTAATCTGAGTGTGTAAATGGGATAGTTTACCAATGGAATGAGTATTTTTACTCTTTAAATAAGATATTTAGATAAAATGGACTTGAAATAAGTCAATGCAATTTTGTTTTCTCATTTTAAATCTAAATTGTATTGTTCCCTTGGCAAAATGTCTCTTTTACCTCCTCAATCCAAGAACAAATGCACCTTCATTAAGAAAAAATGACTTCTCTAGATTTAGATTTTTTCCAGTGTCCATGCCCAGACCGGTCTGAGTTCGGATCAGTTAACCAGGCCGAGCTCAGTTCTGACGACCGTTTACCCATCACGCTATCTCGGTTCCTCAACTCCTCGCCTCCTGTTGACGATCTGCGGTATTACTGCCAGTAATGAAGGAGGAAATCAAGCAGTTGGTGGCGGTAATGCACCAAAAGTTGTTTGCCAACCGCTATAAAACACAAGAAGAAGAAGACGAAGAAGGAGGGCATCAAGCAAATCAAAATGTTGCATGGGGAAGATTTCGATTGTTGTTTATACTTGTTTATAGTTGTTCTTCTTCTGTTTTGTGTTGGTTGGCAAGCAACTTCCGGAGGGGCATTACCGCCAACTACTGGAATGGAGTGTGAATCGGGATGTGCAGCCAGACGGAGATGACGCGTTCTCCTCATGCACTCTTGTTATCAGAGAACCGAGCCAGGGAAAAACCGAGCCGAGCCCACCTCTGGATAGTCTGCAGTTANCGGTCAGTCTGAAGAACGCACAAGTCTGCTCTGATGCATGCTCGATAAAGAGGGCGGGGTGAGAACAACATCCGGGGATTTAATGCGTTCTCAATCTGGCGTTCTTGAGAATTGGAACGGTACTCGGGCTGAGGCTGATGACGTGTCACGAGTACACGAGCACACGAGAAAGCTCAAGAAGGCATATTGAGAAACGCCCAATTTGTTGCGTGGAGAAGATTTCGATTGTTGTTTATACTTGTTTATAGTTGTTGTTCTTCTTCTGTTTTGTGTTGGTTGGCAAGCAACTTCCAGAGGGGCATTACCGCTAACTACTGGAATGGAGTGTGAATCGGGATGTGCAGCCAGACGGAGATGACGCGTTCTCCTCATGCACTCTTGTTATCAGAGAACCGAGCCGAGCCCACCTCTGGATAGTCTGCAGTTAGCTTGGTTCGGTTGTGTCTAGCTCGGTTCAGTTCAGTTTGCTTTCCATTTACACACGATAATTATCTCAGTTACTGAGCTCGGACCGGTCTCAGCACGGTTTTTCAAGGGTACTGTAAATGGGATTAGGTATTAGAGCCAATTCTTATTTTTCTTCCACCATTTACAAACCTAAACAATGATCACAAATGTTACACAAAACTTTAAGCAAAAAACCTATTTAGTAAAAAGGTAAACAAAACATTAAAGGGTCTGGTTGCAAACCAGTATTGCTGGTATTGATGTTTCTGCACTGTTGGTCTGGAAGGACACACAGCAGTTTCCTGCCAAAGCACAAGGGGGAGGCTATTCCAGAACTCGCAAGAACTTCACGTATTTATCTCTCAGTCTCTTCCACCTTTGTAAACACTCCTTTTCTGTCTGCTGGATGTCTTCCTTTTCTTTTCTTTATCCCTTCTCTGTAATGATTTCATCAGCACTGTGGTTTATGGTACTGTACTGCATGGCACAGCTGTGATCCATACTGACTTCGTATGTCAATACTCTGCACTGACACCTCATCGGAAATAAAAAAAAAGGATTGTAAACAGGTAATTTCGTCCTGTGCTTTACCCACCGTAGCCTTTACTGAAGATGTCCTTGGCGGCCTTGCCGAGGTCTGCGTACGAAGGGGGGACAGCCATTTTTTCTGACAACGAGAAAATACAAAAATCGTTCAGTTATTAGTTGTTTATAAACTGACAGACTGCATGGAAGGAAGGAAATAACCCTTTTCTTTATGTTAAGATTACAAAAATAATTCCTCAGCTTGCAATACAACCTGACAAAGATCTTGGCGAACAACTGTTGAACAGATGAAACATGAAGGAGAATGAGAGAAGCGGTGTTTGATGGTGACAGACTTATTTCATCAGGTCCTTGGTAGAGCTTACCCAACTATCTGCAACAGGCTCTTTGGTCAGATTTTTAAAATAAAAGCTTGTTTTTTTTTTTTTTATATTACTGTGTTACAAGCAAAACTTGAGTCAGCTGGTTTTCTTGCCTCTTACTTGCCTTAACTGAGCAGCAGAGATTTTGTGATTATAAATCCAGCAAGATGTGGCATGACTTTAGGCTATGTCTCAACCATTGCTGCACATCTAGAGGCGGGGATCTCCTTTTAGCTCAGTCCGGCTGGGATGAAAGCATCTGAAACCATTGATTTTAAAGTGTTTCCACAGATTCTAATTAGGATATTACATCAAAACTGAAACTAACACTTGCCCCATTAACACTACCCTCTGAAAACCGATCAGTTCGGACTGAGCTTGGATCAGTTAACCATGCCGAGCTCAGGTCCTTACCGCTGTTTACACATCACGCTAGTAAGCTTGATTGCCTCCTAGTGGCGATCTGCCGTAACATTCAGGAAGTCTGCTGAGAGTCAGGCGAAGCAGGCAGCCTTGGTGAATTTTACTTGACAGAGTCGGCTTTTGGGAGGTTAATACGACAAACGATGGTCTAATCAGGGCTTAGAGAGGCAGGAAGCAACAACTAGCCTGATAAACCAGATTAAATGTGAGATTAAATGTGTAATTTAGTCTGGCTCCGATTAATGAGACATCGGAAGATTGTCGATGAGAACAATCCGTTGTTTTTCAAACCCTGTCTGTGCCTATTGGCCAACACTCTGACCAATGAGAGCAACTGACTGTGACGTAGTAAGCGTGACAGAAAGCTGGTGGGGGAGTGCCTGTCGATAAAACGGCGAATACGTCTTCCTAAAAAAATTAATGAGCGTAGAGCCTCTTCCTGCTCACGTTTCAACGCAAAACCCCAAGTCTAATCCTTTCAGAACTGATTCCAAAGCTGAGTCAAACGAGATGTGTTCAATAGTTGTCGCCATCTTCCTTGTTGTGCTTTCTCGTCACGCCTTTGACGTGAACACATCTTTGCGTTGTGATTGGCTCGCCAGTTCTAGGGCCTGGGGCATTGATCGAGGATAGAAAACTCGCAGGCAGAAATGATTTTGGCCGCTGGCAGCCGGGGCTAGTTTATTAGGCTAAATAACAACAGGAGTGGAGGTTCCTCACACTGCTAAGCAGAATCATCACTGGAGGCTGACTGTAAGGAGATGACGCGGTCTGCTCATGCGCTCTTTGTTATCTCAGAACCGAGGTTTGGTTCTATCTGGCACGGTTCGGTTCAGTTTTGTGTGTCATTTACACTCAACAGTTATCTCAGTTACCGTGCTTGCACTGATCTCTGCACGGTTTCAAAAGGTTAGTAGAAATGGGGCTTATGTTTCCATCTAAAATCAGTCTAATGTAACTTTGGCTCCAACAATGTCACCCAAGCATGATGATCCCACCGCCATAGGGCTGAAATGAAGTTTACTGCGGCCTCATCTAACCAAGGTACCTTCTTACAAATGTTCACCATCTTCTAACAACCTTTACTCAGACAGAAACTGCTATGACTTTGTTACAGTAATGGTTTCTATCTCCAGAAGCTTCCAGGCAGCCCTGTTAACAGATACTTGGGATTTGTGTTGTGAAGAAAACTATTTGTTTGAAATTTTTCTTTTATAAGAAACACAGCTGGATTTATACAGATAGTACATTAGACATTGATAGAATTTATTAATGAAATAACATCTGAAGGCACTTTGTATGAATAATTGCATGCCAAACATTTCAGATTCTCTTATCAATTTATTTTTCCCATTTTATAAAAGACTTTTTAAGGTAAAATATCTGATAAAGAACTAAATATATCAATGAAAAGAATGATGTGCATAAGTAGAAACACTTTTTTGATGTTTCTTGCACATTTTAAGACAACAAGTGGATTTATCAGGTAACCAAGCTAAGGTAAAGGATTCAGACCCAGCAAAGGGAACATAGAACAAGGAAGTGTTATTCTGAGTTCTTGCCTAATTTAAAACACAGCAATCCAAGGTGAAACAGAGCTTGCGTAACCTACATATCGGTCTGAAAGATTAAAAAATAAATAAACAAAACCCAAGAAAGGTTCAGAGCTCCAACAGATTTTTCCAAATGTTACCCAATTCTATGTTCTCATATTTAAACCAAATTTCAGTAAAAAATTATTGCAAAGATTTCTACTGGGATTAAACTTTTATAATGGAAGAACCAGATGGGAGGAGTGGAAGAGGAGAGGAAACAAGACAGAGGGAAATGGATGGATGGGAGTAAAGAAGGAGTAAAGAAAAAAGGATAAAAGGGATGAAGTCAAGGGTGGTTCTAGACAGCTTCAATGGGGGGCCGGTGCCCCTGTAGAACTGGCACCTGCACTTGAATATAAAATACCAAAAGAAAATCAGTATCCAATGCTGACCTGTGCTGCAGCAGAAACAGTAAACTGATAGCTCCATTGGACCATTTAACTTTTCTTTTTTCCTTTAAGAGCTCTGTTTAAAAACGGAAACGCTGTTTTTCTTAAATTGGGCCCTTAATTTTACATTATTACGTCATGTTCTGCTTAATGAGTTTTGCGTCATTTGGAGCCGTTCTGATGATATTCCGTTTGATTATATCTGAGTAACGTCTTCCTATGGGCAACAACTTGAAGGCACAAACTACACTGTACATAATTTATTCTTTATGGTACACCAGCATTCATAACATGTAGGCGAATCACTGTCCCCCAGACATCCGCAGTTATATTTTTCATATTTATATTTTTTTAAACGCAGCGGTGAGTGTAAGACGTCATCCAATTGACTCATATTTATGCTGCGTGCTCCTGTTCTCCCAGAGTCCAGACTTTCCTGTGTTCTTCTCAAGAACATACGTGGCGAGGACACGAGTCCGGACTCCCGTCCTTGTGAACTGAGAAACTGCGGCTTTCATGCTATGACCAAAAAAATGTGATTAACATGACCGTTGATATACGATTGGCCGAATTTAGGTGTTCAGGCTGACGTATAACTAATCTGCATAAGATTATTCATAAAATAATCTGCATAAGATAACGAAAAAAAATACAGATTTAAAGACAGGATTTTTTTATTTTTATTTTGGGACAATATCGCCTGATAAAGAGTACATTTATATAAATGTTTAAGCCAGAGTGATTTGACATTTAATGTGACTTCCCTACAACTTTAAATTCAAAATGTTTGTATATTTTTAACAATTTTAATATAATTACTTCTCTAAAAGGGTCGCTCTGTCAGCTACAGGTACATTTTACAGTCTCTTCACTCCAGTTAACGATTACTAAATTAACTGACGATTATTTCAATAAACGATTACACCCGATTAATTGATTAGTTGTTTTAGCCCTTATGTGTAGAAGGAGTGAAGAATGGTTGTAAGGAAGAAATGGATCCATTACCCCAATGCATTTGCAAGTATATAAAAGAATAGACAAATTGATCCACTGAGGGTTGAAAAGGAGAACACAGAAGGAAGAGAGGAAAAAGGACAGATGAGGGTAGGTGGCTGGTGAGGAAGGAAAGATGAAGGACAAAGAAAGGACAGAAAGTTGTTGGATGGATGTAACCTTTAAACAATGGGACACATAAGAAAGACTATTTTTATCCTATTTCTAAAGTAGGAACCGGCTTCATCTTAACTTCATGGCCTTCTTGTCAGAGAAGGAACTGAGAGCAGGTAAACCTTCAGCACCACAGCTGGATAGAGGCTGAGATGAAAGCTCCTGAACTAATGAAGCCTCTCTGCTGGGGGACAAAGGACAGCAGATGGGCCAGTTCAGGGCTAACCTAAGGAACCTAAGGGGCTGCTAGCTGACACTGCTGCCGGTCACACCAGACCCCCACCCCCATGGCTGACTGTCGCTTTTAACTGTTTGCACTAAAAGGTGGAAAAGCCACCATCCAGGGATTAGGCTGTTCTTTCCATGGCTCAGCATCATTGCATAACGGAGACCGTTAGCTAATTGCGCTACGGCACAATTAGGAACAATTGCGGCTAACACTAGAAACGGCCGCGGAATGTAGTGATAAAATACACATTTCAAAGCTGTGTGGAGTATTTGAGGTTGATTCGCGGCGGTAAAGGCTTCTCACCAGTGCAGCAGAGGCGACAGTAGTCCGCAGAGCCTGCAGCGTCCCTGGCGTGATGCTGCTGAGAGGATTGACAGTTAGCTGAGCTAGGCGATGCTAACAGGACACGATGAAGGAGACTGCCGCTGCGCATGCGCACTGCGGCTGCTCCGACTGCTCAATGAGAGCAGGTTAGTTTTACAAAATAATACTGGTCAGGAGAGAAAAGAAGGATTGTTATTCAACATAAACAATAACTACGACTTCAACTCTTGTGTTAAAGAAAAAATAAATAAATATCACAGAGGAA
>NW_015150595.1:1235691-1238262 GCF_000732505.1 Cyprinodon variegatus
ATATATATATATATATATATATATATATATATGTGCTTTTTCCCCTGATTTAAAGAGGTAAGACAATAAGAAGATGCAATAAGATGATTTATGTTTAAAATAAGAAAAAAGCTACTTAATTATTCAATATCGAATATATTTTTTTACTTTAATAGCAGAAATACTTGTTAATTGAGCAGATCTACTCTAAATGAGAACATATTGACTTCTTTTAAGAACTGTTCATTTTTAGATTAGTCTTTGCATTGTAGGGGAGTGGAGGCCTAGTGGTTAGGGCGTAGAGCTTGGAATCCTGAGGTTCTGAGTTCGAGCCCCACTCCCACAGACTGCCACTCTGGCTCTCTGAGCAAGCCCTTAACCCCACACTACTTCCGGGGGGCCCATGATGGCAGCCCACTGCTCTCCAAGGGGATGGGTTAAATACAGAGGTACATTTCTCCAATGTGAGATAACAATATAAAAGATAGATAACAATATAAAATCTATTTCTTATGATAACTTTGATAGAAGGAACTATTACTGATTCTTCCCTTGTACCAACTTATTATTTTGTTTTTGGAATCTACATTGATTGATTGATTGATTGACTTTATTTATAAACTCTGGTCAGCTTTAGGATAGGATTCATCTGTTAGATGAAGAGTCTGCAACTTTGGCGCTGTGGTTCACTCATTATAGGAAACAATATGCTCTCGCTTGCTTCTTTTTGCATGTGTCTGTTATTCTTTTGTTCTCTGCCCCCGTAAAAAAACCACTGGCCCCACCATGACCCCCACCCAGTAGATTTCATCTATAAGCACACCGACACTTTAATTCACAAACCAGAGAGTTAAAAAGAAAAGGAAAATAAAAAAAAAGGAAAACCTAATCTACAATATTAAATATCCAGTTTAATTCTTTTTTGCACTATTGTTTTGCATCTCTTTCAGAAACCTCTTGAACAAATTTTGCTCATTTTTGAAAGCAGGAAAAGAAGGAGGGCATTTTACAAACCCACTTGTATATACCGGTATGTAGTATTTTGTTGGAATAATTATAACATTGACAACACTGGAAAAAAACTGAAATACGAAATTTCTTCTTAAAATAAGGGTTTTTGTTCTTGGATTGAGGAGGTAAAAGACACGTTTTGCCAATAAAACAAGACAATTTACATTTAAAATAAGAAATCCCAATTGCATTGTCTTATTTCAAGTGCATATTATCTAATTTTAAGAGGAAAAATATTCATTCCACTGGTAAACTGTCTCATTTACCTACTCAAATTAAGGGTAAATACACTTAATTTAAGACATTATTACTTATTTGTAGATTGTTTTTTCCAGCACATAAAATTCTATATTATTTATTTTTTTTTTTTTTAGGAATAAGCTGAACTGTATATCTTGAAATGAGAAAAACAAACATATATCTATGGATTTGAAAGACAAGAAGACTGAAGTAAAATGTTTAAAGGTATAATTTTGAATTCCTTTAAGGGAATATATGTTTTCCATTACTTTAAAATTTATTTTTTTTTAATATATTTAGAAGGAATTAGACTTTATAAATATTTTGTAATAATTTTAGTTGTTGTTGTTTGATCAACATTTCAAAAGATAAGATTCTTCTTTGCTTTACTTGGGTAAAATAAACTCAGTTATTGAATTGAAAATGTATCATCACTTTTTTAAACAAAAATGTCCATAACCATTAATTTGAATCTTATTGGAGTTGTGATGTAGGATAAATTACTGTTAACCAACTAAACAAAAGCGTTAGGAATATTCTGTATTACTATCTTGTAATTTGTTGTTAAAATCCTCCATGTTGCCTTTATCGTCTAATAAGTACTAAATATAACAAATTTGTTTTTTCATAAATATAAATGTCCTTCCACTCAAAATGACTTGTGTTAAAACATAATTTTACTCTGTTGATGAAAGGAAGATAACCAAAGATGTAATTTAGAAAAAGCAAAATCACTTTTAAAACCTTTTAAAATAAAAATGTACTGCAGGTATTACAAACCAAATAAGATCAAACCTTTAATGAACTGGAGACATCTACTGTAATTTTTAATGTTTCATTCATTATGTTGAAACGATTAGCCTTAATAAAGAAAGGACAGGCAGAAGCAGGCTAGCCTTAAACACAAAGGGCAGTAAAAGAAAAAAGGAGACATCAATCAGAGATACAACTAGATTTTTATAATTTAGGTCAGGGGTCTTCCAACATTTTCAACGCCAAGGACCTCTAGATGGAGCAGGGAACCCCTAATTATATATATTGTATGAAATTGTGTTATTATCAAACTGGTCCTATAGTCACTCTATTATAGATGGACTAATTTAATGAAAGTAATTTCTCCCTGGGATTATTAAAGTATTTCTGATTCTGATTCCTGGTTGATGGGACAGGTGTTGTGAATGAAACGGTGCCCAGCTTGAAAGAGCTCCTGTGTGTCGCTGAATGTGTGCATTGATGACTGAAAGACATCTTCTGCCTCCATTTATCTGTTTACTACAGTGTGTTGAATTCATTTTAACGTGGATTTAAAGACATTTCAATTAGTGGAAAAAATTGCAGGGG
>NW_015150595.1:1238692-1240452 GCF_000732505.1 Cyprinodon variegatus
ATATCAGCCACTTCTTCTATTTGTCTGTGGTATACGCCGTGCAGCGGCTTGTCCCTCCATGATGGTTCTCCTTTCTTGTCCTCACTTTCGGTTTTCTCCTGCCTGAGGTATTCACCAATCCATTTGTCTTTGGGGGCCATCTTTCTAATGTACTCCTGGATCTTAGTTGTTTCATCCTGGACAGTGGTCTTGACACTCACTAGCCCTCGGCCTCCCTCGCTACGCTTGGTGTACTGTCTCAGAGTGCTGGATTTGGGGTGGAACCCTCCATGCATTGTGAGGAGCTTTCTCGTCTTGATGTCAGTAGCCTCTGTCTCCTCCTTTGGCCAGTTTATTATATATAAATATATATATATATATATATATATATATATATATATATATATATATATATATATATATAAAATAAAGTATAATCAACCAAAAGTTTTGTGAACCCCATGCAGTACCTCCACGGACCCACTAGGGGTCCCTAAATTTTAGGGAACAAATAACGTCAAATTACAAACAAATGATTATCTGATCAAATTGGTGCTTTTTTGTAGAGTTCAATTGTTTGCCGTTCTCCACAAATGTTTTCTGTATTTACTTTTAATTCAATTTAAAACAATTAATTTGTTTAATACTTATACCTGATCGACTCTCACTCGATGTAAACGGTGACGGTAATCTTCTCATTACCGCCACCTGCTGGACTGAAAGTGTAGTGCAGCTTCTCTTAGAAGCTTCAGGGTTATGAGAAAATGTCTCGGATATATCCCTGGGATTTCTATTAGCCAAATAATATAGTTCCTGTGTGGAGGATCAGCTTTACCATATTTAAAAATGAATAAGTGCACGTTAAATAAGTAAGCATACAATTAACTGCCCCCAAACATACCCAAATTTATTTGTTAATAGTATTCTGGGTGCAATTAATTGTAAGCTTATTTATTTATTTAGTATTTATTTATATAAAAGCTGGTCCTCCTCCTCTTTTTTTTTTTTTTTTAAATGAGCTGCAAAGCTCCTGGCTTTATCCCGGTAATGGGAAACAGCGCCCTCTGCTGGTAGAATGTTGGATTAATGTTGGTCCTCCTTAAAAATAACAAACATGGCGTTTCTTTTTTCCGTGTTGGTGGGGTGAAGTGTGACGTCCGGGCCCCGCCCTGCATGAGCCAATGTTATCAGCTTCAAGTGTGCCACGGAGGGACCGAAGCTGTCAAAAGTCCACAGACATGATGAACTCCTGAGTCCAACGGTCACCGTCGCGTGCCTGGTCCTTTGATGTCTGCCGCGCCGCATTTCTACACAGCAGCTAGTCTGCAGGAGGACCTGGAAGTGTGCGGCAGCCAAACTGCGTCTGTGCTGATTTAAAAAAGAAAACAAACTGAAGTGAGGTCCGGGGGGAACAGCAAGCATGTCCGAACCGAGTAGATTTGTGAGTCCGTTTCACAGACCGCAGTTTGTTGCTGCTGCGGCTCCGGCGGGGAAAGCCAAACTAACGCATCCGGGGAAGGCTATTCTGGCAGGTAAGGAAGAGGAGGCAGCTCCTGCTGTCACCTCCTTTAAACAACTTTACTCACCCGCAATGTGCTCATCTATGGAAATACATATTTGGGTTTTTACCTATCAGTGGCGGATCTAGACCAAATGTACCAGGGGGCCAGGAGGGGGCCAGGGTGTTTTCATGGGGGCCCAGAAAAGCATGAAATAAAAAAACAGGGCAAGAGATTCTAATATATTAACTATGGCTGAGTATTAGAACTAGGCTATATATA
>NW_015150595.1:1242578-1245660 GCF_000732505.1 Cyprinodon variegatus
GTAATGTTATGTCTTTATTATTGTAATGTTACGACTTTATTCTGGTAATGTTATGTCTTTATTATTGTAATGTTACGACTTTATTCTCGTAATGTTACGTCTTTATTATTGTAATGTTACGACTTTATTCTCGTAATGTTACGTCTTTATTCTCGCAATGTTACGACTTTATTCTCGCAGTGTTACAACTTTATTCTCGTAATGTTACGACTTTATTCTCGCAATGTTACGACTTTATTCTCGTAATTTTACGACTTTATTCTCGTAATTTTATGACTTTATTCTGGTAAGTTTATGGCTTTATTCTTGAAATAGAAGAGGAAAAAAATCTCTAGCCTGGCCCTAATACTCCATAATTAAGATAGCTGCATGAAGTGAAATTTCTATTCAATGAGGTTTAATTAAAATCCTATTTCTTATTAGGTCAATATACATTCATAATTTAGGAATATTACATATTCTTGACTTAATGTAGTTCAACATTACCATTTTTTAAAAATAAAATCTGAATTAGAACTGATATAAAAAAAAAAGATAAATTCTGCTGTAAAAATTAGAGCATTTTTTGTTTGTTTTCAAAAAACATTTAGGAGGTGAAAACTGGGATCCTATCTCAACACCGCTGAAGCTATCAGCTTATTGTTTTTAAATGATAAAACAGAATTTATAAAGAAAAAACATGAAATAGATCCAAAGGACCTCAGTAACCACGTCTGTTCCAGCGAATATCATCATTAGAATTTCTTTTAGTATTACGGTATGTCTTCAGTACAGGGGCCAAGACATGATTTACAGGGGCACTGGCCCCCGTTGGCCCCTGTCTATAACCGCCCATGCTTATGTTTCTACAACAATAACCCCAGTATTAAAATATATTTTTTTCTTTTAAATTATTGCTGGATGTCTTATTTTTTTCTAAATCCACAGCCAGTAAACTTTAAGGTGTAAAACTAAAAAAAAAACCTCTCAGATTAAAACAATAATTCCCATTAATCAAACTTAAATAATAATGGGAGCTGTGTTTAGTTATGAGGCCCCTCAGTCCTGCTGCCTCCTCATCACATTGGAAACAAGTTTCATGAATTCAAGCCTCTGTTGGATAATCCCATCATCAGCCTGCTCTCCACAGCCTGTAGCTCTAATGAAGCAAATAAGAAACGATTTTAATCATTAAGGCTCTAAGAGACTGTTTCTTCTGCATGTTTTCATGTAATATATTCATTAAATATTTACAGCAGCACACCAACAAAAATAGATGCTTATTTCCCACCTTTTCAAGTTTGAATGATTATTACTCTGCTTGTGAAATCTAAAAAAAAATAGAAAAAAGTTTTATTTCTTAGGCTTCCCAAATTGATAAACATTTTATTATGGCTATAGAGATTTTTTCTTTTTGTAGAAATTTCTCTTTGAATTTAAAAGGTTGCAGACCCTTGGCTTTTGATCAGTGGTCTCAGACTAAAATCCCTTTGCAGATGTAAATCAAAGGGGTAAACTACATCAATAGAAGTCCTTTAGGGTCTACATAGCTCTGCAGATGCAGAGACGCATTCAATGCAGGACATTAGCGCCACAGGACTCGCAAAGAAACTGAAACAAAATTAATGCAAACTTTTACATATTTCATATTAACCTCTTAGAAAGAGGCGCAGTTCTATATTGTTTCATTACAGTGATATAAAATCCTTGTATGCAGAAGAACATTAAACATTCTAATGTAGAAGTTTAGGTGGTGCAGCTTTAAAGATAAGCAGATCTACTATAGCACTCTAAAGCCTGTTTCACACTGAAAATAGCAGGTTAACACGTTTTTCAAACATGGATCCACTGGCTAAAAATCAGCATTTGGCTCCTTTTTTTGTCCATTTGGCAAAAAAAAAAGCCTATGTTCAACCCGTCGCTGGAAGCCGGGTGGTCTCTGTCTCCTCGCAACTGAGTGGAGACACTGTCACGCTGGGTTAAGGCTGGTTTATGCTCAGAAAACAGGTCGTCTGGGTGTGTGTTGCCCCGCCCCTTCCGCAGGCACACTGCTGCACCTCTGCCAAATTGTAGGTGACCGGTGATTGGTCAAATCTACATCTCTAGATCTCTACAGGTTTGCATCTAGTTACTGGCATATACATTTAAAAAATGTTGAATAACATCTTTAATGCACACTATTTAAGTGGGACCAAAGCAAAACTGAGGCGGCACCTCAAGCGTTCGACTTTACTGAAGTTTTGAATGTCATGGATCACACCTATGACAAAAATGTAGGTGTGTAACTCTGATCTAGGTCTGAAAAACATCCAAAAGCTCCTTCAGTCTGAGATTAGGACTAATGCACAGGCCACCATCTCTGTTCAGTGTTACTGCACCATTTTACTGTGGTATGTTCAGGGTCAGATGGGTGACCCTAAACATACCACTTAATTAGTAAGATAAGAGAGCCATTGTTTAGAAGTGGGTATCACAAAGCCCCAATTACTGCCTGGGAGAAAGTAGAAAAATAAAAGTTGTTTTTGAGCGAGGCGTTCTCTAAACCTGACCCAGTTACACCAGTTGCCTCAGGAGGAATGGGTCAAAATTCCAGCAAACTATAGTTTAAGAAAACAGTGTTGGCCTCAAGTCATACAGTTACAGATACATTATTACCAAATGCTAAGGGAAAACGTGTAACTGTAGAAACTCTGATTACTACTCTGGTTTTCATTAAATATGAAAAATTGAATATAAGTAGGTCGATTTCTTTTTCTTTTTAGATAGGTGTTCTTGAATTGAGCTTGTAAGTGAGACATTTTGCAGTTTACATTTAATATAAGGGAAAAAAACAACTACATGTCTTATTTTAAGGGCAAAAACACAAACTCCACTGCAAAGTCTCTTATTTACCTGCTGTGATTAACAACAAACACACTTACTTGAAAAGTTGTTATTTATTTTTAGATTGTTTTTGCGATGTCATTTCCTCAAATGACAAGTTTAAACAGAGATAAGAAAAGGACGTTTTTGATAAATTCTATGTAAATATCTGGTTTCCGCTGACATTTTCTGTACATATCTACAATATATTATTTGAGGAGATGTTTAATAAGAGAGAAAA
>NW_015150595.1:1246307-1257116 GCF_000732505.1 Cyprinodon variegatus
CTGACTGGATGATCTGGTGAACTATAAAGTGCCTTGAGATGACATGTGTTGTTAATTGGTGCTGTAGAAATAAATTGAATTGAAATTGAACTGAATATAAAAATATTATGATATTCTTTTAGACATCCTTATTATTTTCTTTAATTTTGAGTCGGTGAGTAAAATGAAAAACAACTAGAATACATGTTTTTGTTCTACTTAAAATATCTTTAGCTGCAGAATACACAATGATCCTATTCCAGGGGCAAACTCATCAATTTAATTACGTTTATTTTAGTTTATCTTTTCAACTCTAATATGAAAACTATCCCCAGTATTGATACCAAAGATCTTTCTGTTATGTTATCCAACAACTTGTATTGTTTATCCCCTTTAATGCCGACTTGTCCTCACTTGTTATTTACCGCTCTGTCCTGAGATCAGCTTTAATTTAGTCTGTTTCAACATCAGTGGAAAACAAAAAAAACAAACTAAGCCCCTGAACTGATCGCTGGGCAGGCGTGTTGTAATCTATAATGTGGGTGCAGGCAGGCAGGCAGGCGGGGCAAAGTGCTTTGTTATTGTGGTTTGTACTTGTAAGCGCAGAAAGCCAGGCATCTAAGCCGACACTGAGGGCAGCCGGTTGGTAAACACTGGCTGAACAACTCAGACTCTCGTTCAGTAAAACATTGAAGAGACGACTGTGGCTTTTTACAGAGCTTCAAAGTCAAAACGTCATCAGTAGCATTGTCCTCTGATCACCGGGTCTGTGTTAACGGCATTGATGACGCAATGTCGCCGACAGAGTTGCTCTCTAGAACACACTGATCTGTGGAGTCCAACCATCTGTTACTGTTTGACTAGAGACGAGTAAGATAAAGGGAAAAGTACAAATACCTCCAGAACAGTGAAGACAGACATTGCTTAAAGCCATCATAATGTCCTATTCATCAACAAACAGTTATTCTTCTATCAATGAGTGATAAATGGCTTAAAAACATGAAAAAGTGTTGAAGTGTTTGCACTGTAGTTGAGCAAGTATGTAAAATGATCTACCAATGGACAGAGTATTCACTATCTTAAATAATCATCTACTAATTTGGTTATCAAATCGAGAGAGTAATGGAAAACAGGCCCTACACTGGAAAAACGATCTAGAAATAAGTAAAAATGTCTTAAATTAAATGTATTTTACCCTTAATTTGAGTAGGTAAATGAGATAGTTTCCAATGGAATGAGTATTTTTATACTTAAAATAAGACACTTAGAGAATATGCACTTGAAATAAGAAAATGCAATTGTGTTTTCTTTTTTTAAGAGTAAATTGTCTTGTTTCATTGGCAAGACGTCTTTTACCTCCTCAATCCAAGAACAAATGCACTTATTTTAAGAAAAAAAATAACAAGATCTAGATTTGGATTTTGTCCAGATATTCGCTGAAAGAATAACCTACAGTTATAAAGACAAAACTCTACAAAAACTGAAAATGATTTTTTTTTTTTAAGATTTAAAGTATTTATTTTATTTATATGATGTCATGTATTTAGGCACATATATAACATCTTTTGTTCATTTATTGTTCATTTAACATTTTCAATAAAGGTTATTTTGTTTAAATTTCAAATGTATTTTGAAAACATTAAAATAATCGATAATCTGCAGCCCTAATTCATGTAGTTATATCTAACAGATGCACCAAACCAACAAATGCAATTTTTTATTTCATGTTAAGTAAATGGAGTCAATTCAGGATTGTTTTCTGTATTCAAATAGGCCAATCTTAGATCCTTGAATTTGCTGTATAAAGGAAAGCACATTTAGGTGATATTTCTCTTTTTTAGCATGACTGTAACTTTTTTCTCAATCAGAATGTGTAAGCTAACCAGAGTCTAACTGGTTCTGGGTTTGCTGATACTGGTGGAATCCTCCAGAGGCTGGTTTAGTTCAAAGGAAAGCACACCTAGAGAACAGTATGTAAATATGCAGGTATGTCACTCTGATGTAAATCTCCAAACCTGCAACACCACGTTCAGTCGCATTTTTTTTGCTTTTTGGGAGAAAAATGCTTAATTTTGAACGTCAAGCGTAAAAATCTGATCAAACCTGTTATCGGCCGTATTGTGAAAGAAAAAGCTCCACTCCTGATTTTATGCTTCAAAATCTGCAAGATGAAAACCTGACCATTTTTAAGGAGGTTATTTTCAAAGGTCATTCATAAGCGGATGGAAATTCAGCTTGTTTAGAGATTTCCCCTTTAAAGGTCTTTCTTTGTCTGCGTACTTCAATCGCATGGACCTCACAGAATAGTACACACTCGTCTTACTATTAATAATAAACAATTTATATCAAGGATTAGAGCTGCAGCTAATGATTATTTTTTAAATCAATTTATTGTTTTTTTTTTGTTTTTTTTTGGTTAATTGACTAATAATCAGACTGCCAAAGGTTACTTTAAGACGATTATTTTATGAAATTAAACCAGGTGAAACTAAAACATTTTTCACTTTAGGAGTTCTAGACAGATTAAAACCTTTTTTTTTTTTATCCTAAATGAATAATAAAAAGCCCATTATTATATTTTAATAACTGCTGTAAATTAAGACTGGGTGAACAAATTTTTTTTATAAAAACGGAATTAAAAAAAGGNCTTACTATTAATAATAAACAATTTATATCAAGGATTAGAGCTGCAGCTAATGATTATTTTTTAAATCAATTTATTGTTTTTTTTTTGTTTTTTTTTGGTTAATTGACTAATAATCAGACTGCCAAAGGTTACTTTAAGACGATTATTTTATGAAATTAAACCAGGTGAAACTAAAACATTTTTCACTTTAGGAGTTCTAGACAGATTAAAACCTTTTTTTTTTTTATCCTAAATGAATAATAAAAAGCCCATTATTATATTTTAATAACTGCTGTAAATTAAGACTGGGTGAACAATTTTTTTTTATAAAAACGGAATTAAAAAAAGGATGTATAAAATGTAATGATGTAATGTAATGTAAAGATGTAAAATGATCCCTGATAGGGTATGTGGCTCTGACCTATTGTCAGGCTACTTGCCTCTTTTTTTATTAATGAAGTCGACCCTAACTGAAATGCTTTTTCAGATCCGACAAGCAATGGAGGGAGAGAGTTTCTGCTGTTAGCAATGCTTATAAATGGGCAGTCGCTCTGTTTGCTCCCAGGGGAATGTTAAAACCTGGCTCCATGAAGTGCATCAAACCTTCCGCATCTACCATGCTAACGGCTAGCATGTCTTTTTCTATCTTTTGGCAAAATCCTATATTCATATTGCCTTTAGAGCAGAGAAGTTACACTGCTCCATCATGCAGCATGGCTAAATGGGAGCTAATTAGGTGATAATGTTACATTTATTGTGTGATTATATTTATATAAAGTGTATTCTGTAATTAAACGGTGTAAATAATTAAGGACCGGACTGTGGACAGATTCATGGAAATGTCAAAATGTCCATCCTAATAACTATATAGTTCACTATAAAGTGGTTATGCCATTTTAAATGAGTGAACGAACACATAGTGGATGAAAAAGTAGTGGACTCAAAATTTCCCACAAAGCCTTGAAAAGTAGTGATCGTCCATGGTCACTAGATGAGCTGATATTTCCCATAATGCTTTGTGACGAGATCTCTCCTGGCAAAGCATTATGGGATTTGCTGCCACAGCGGCCCGCTATCGGGCGACTAATAACAAAGATGGCGCAGACACCTCACAGTGGAGGCGGAGCTACGTGACAAACGGGGTGCGGAAAGTTGTGATCAACGGCACCCTCTAGTGGATGGTGGTAACACTACAGCACAGAATAGTTAACTTTTCAGGGAGATGTTTTCAGTTAATCAGATGGAACAGATATGAATCAAATAAACCTTGAACAAACAATTAATTTTATTCTTAATTTTATTCTTTTATATAATTTATGTCCCTAGTTTCTACAAAAGCCTCATGAGCACTGATGTGCTGGTCTATGCATGTTACTTTAGGGTGTGAGAACTAAAGAAAACTGAATGGAAAGTTCAAAAAAAAATTCTTCACCAGGAAATTATTGAAGTATTTGTATTTTTGCTGACATAGAGGAATCATTTGTCTGCTTTTGTAAAACAGCAGCTTTTACTTCCATTTTTATTTACGGCAATGAGCTTTATTGTTTTCTAACTAAAGGTATTGTGGAGGATTTTCACGAATTTTGTTAAAAACCCACCCTCTACACTTTAAAAAAAAACCCGCTCCCGAGAGGGAACGCCTATTAAATGTGTGCGAGAGCGTGCACGAGCCCATCTCTCCTCGTGCACACTCTGTTTAAAAGTAGCTGTTCTCATAGCTCATACAGGCTTACTGTGTCTGAACGTCCGCCCTACCCCCTAAATCCCTCAGTCACTATATAGAGCGGGGATTATATAGTGGACTCAGTTAACTGACCGTTCGCATAGATGATTACTGCTTTTTTTCTTCCCGTTTTTCACGTAACTCCTCCTCCACTGTGCGATGCCTGCACCATCTTTGTTATTAGTCGCCGCTGTCGGGTAACAACAGCCTATGGCGACAGCGAGCCGCTGTGACAGCAAATCCCATAATGCTTTTCGAGGAGAGCTCCCAGCGCAAAGCATTCTGGGATATATCTGCCTCTTCTGAGGCCTTTCTTTTCTTCTCATACACTTAGTAGACACTTTTTCTCTTCCAACCCTCGGCCATTTTCAAAAAACCACGCTGAGAAAAGTGAGCTTCAATGACTGTCTGAAACCGTAGCTCACCACAGATATACGCCTGAAAGCACAGAAAAAGATAGCTAACGGGACAAGCAAGTACGCACACATATAACCAGAATGACTGACAATCAGGAGAACAACTTATTTAGATGATCCAAAAGATCATCCTCTATACCTTTTAATGTTTATAATCTGTTTTAGTTTTTTCTTTGTTTTTTTTTCCCTGTTTGGCTTCACCTTTTGACTGGAAGTGGCCTGTGTTCACTGCTAAAGTAGTTACTGAAGGGTTGGCTGCATGCAGATGTCTAGAGATCTATAGTGAGCCCAATAAATTGATACAGACATCAAAACATAATCTTTGCTATTGAGAAGACAGCAGAGAGAATGAAACCCTCCACTAATTATTAATATATTTAAGTGCTGTCACACTGTTTCCAAATGTGTAAAAGTAGGGTGTATTTTATTTGTAATTGACTAAAAAGGTACATCCTGGCATTTTAATAAATATTGTTTATGATGATACTTTGTTACATATTTATATTATATTCCTACTGGTGTCAGAAGGAGCCACAACAAATAATCAGCATACCAAGATCATCTAATCTTCATCAGTGCAGACAGAGCATCTGCATAGAGTAGCATAGGAATGCTATTATTACTGCATTGAAAGCTTAATTATCATAATAGGTTTACTTTCCTGTTGTTATAAATCCTCTGCAACAGAATCTAGCAGCAGATTACTGCTCAACTGATCCTGGAACTGACAGAACACATGCTCATTCTTTGTCTTTCCCCAGCCTGAATATGTGGACCGCTGCAGGTACTGCTCAGAGTTTGTCTCTTAATGACTGTGTTGTGCACTGTGGTTTTGATCCCGGTTTAATTTGTAGCTTTGGAACCAGCCTGTAACTAAACAACCCACTGCCTGGGTGTGTCTTAACAGCACGTTTGTTCCTCAGAACTGGCACCCATAAAACACTAGAAAGTTTTGTGCAAACCATGGTTTGGGAAAGCCGTTTTCTTGTGATTTTTGCTTCTGCACAAAATCCTGACTTGTTTGTGTTTTTGCTTGAACCACTGCTGTGTTGAACTTCACTGCATGATACATTCTTATATTTTTTTTTGTTGGGGGGTTGCATGTTAGGAGCATCAACATACTACATCCTTTTTAATCCATAAGTGTACATGTAAGTTAAAGCAAAAGAAGTTCTTTAAAAGAGATTTTTTTAATGATAAACTATTATATGATATAAAATGTTATTTCTGCCTCTTGTTTTATCAGTTCAAGCTTTTTATTCTTCAACTGAGAGTTTTTAAAGTTCGACTTGTGCGCATTTCAAGAATGCTTGCACTCGCACACACAGGATCTGCTGTGCTCACTAATGTGGTGCACAGTGCTGATCTGGAGGTTACACATCCCCTGCACTTTGAACAGGGCCAAGGGGAGTATGTGAGGGCAGAATCATGCTGAGAGCAGCTCATCCAATCAGCTACCAGCTCCCTGTTTGCTGTTTAACAGCAGATGTGTGACAGCGACTCATTTAAGGTGGAACTGCTCTACTGGAGGCATTCAGTCCAGCATCGACTTCGTTGACAATTCCTTCTCTGTCTAATCATCTGGGTTTTTTTCTCTGTATTTCTTACATCCTGTGCAATGTTAAGTTTTTCAAGCATGTTGTATTTTATTGGGTGTTTACATTGATTATATTTTATAACTATAGATTCTTAAAGATGGGAATTTTTACTTCTTTTTTAGCTTTTGTATCATTATTCTTTATTTTACATTGATTCTGACTGAGTTGATATGATTTAGCTATTAATTTAAGGGTATATCCACAACATTCAGGAACATGCATACTAATTAATAATAATAAAAAAAAAATATATAAATATATATATATATATATAAAAAAAAAAACAAAAAAAAAAAAGAATAAATAAAAGGGAAAAAAATATTATCACCAAAAAATGTGTTTATAAACAGGGTTTTCACGTGTCTGTGTGTGTACCTGTCTAGGACCAATTTCTCCATCAAATTGAGGACCAGTATTTGCAAAGTGAGGACATTTAGCCGGTCTTCACATGCTATTTTGCTAATGGTTAGGTTTAGGGCTAAGGTGTCAGTTGGTTAGGGTTAGGGTGAGGTATGCATTGGTAAAGGGTAGGTTTAGGGTAAGTTTTAGGGGTAGGGCATAGAAAAGGTTGAAAATAACTGAAAATCAATGGGAGTCAACACATGGTCCTCACTAGAGACTGACATTTTGGGGTCATCAAATTACATTATTACTTAATTTGCTTATTTTATAATGCTTTGATCCAGCTTTAAGAGAACAAAAATCAAAATTTTTGCGTTGTTAAAAAAAAAAATGTTGATATTTGGCAATTTTGTTAAGCCGTTGATTTTTTTTGTTTTTGTTTGCACCAATCACAATAGTATACATGATTATGCTGCAGAGGTTGATTCTTTTCTCTTTAGTGCTGTATCATAAACTAATCACTTCCCCCTTATCAGCTGCAGCTCTATGTTCCCTTCTGTATGGTGGCCTGAGCCCATTTCCACCACCTAAAAGGCTGGAGGGAAAAAAGTTAGTGTCTGTAATGTAACAAGACTGTAATTTTAATCAGATTTGAAAATTGTATTTTTTTTTAATAGGGACTTTATTGCAAATGCAACAAACTGTCATAGAACCAGATATTCTAAGGAAGTAGCTGCTCTGTATCTCATTTAGTTGTAAAGTATTTGGGATTTCATTAGAATATATGCCTGATAACTTTTTTTTTTTTTTTCAAAACTGATAGGTAAAAAATTACCTTATAATAAGTGTATTTGTCCTTAATTTGAGCAGGTAAATAAGATAAAGAACAATAAAATGAGAATTTATGCCATTGAAATAGGATTATCGGATATTATTACCTTAAAATAAAATGTTTTGGGTTTTTTTTCATTATAAATCATATTTTCCCATCCCATACTTAAAAATACACTTATTTAAAGAAAAATACTGACTGACTTATATTTTGATTATCATAATGATTATCTTGACTATTATGCACCACTTTACGCCATTTAAATTGGTAATAGATTCGCTGAAACATAGGTGGGGCCAAATTGGTTTAAAAATAAAATGTTATTTCAATACCAAATCCAACTAACATTTTTTTTCTTTATAATTACAAACTAGAAAGGAAATAAATAACTTTTCTTTTAATCATTCCTTCTGTAAGTTGAATATTTTTAGACTTAGACTAACTTTATTTATCCTTTGGGATTACTCCTTCAGGGAAATTCTGGTTCCAGTAGCTTTTATAGAGTACAAAGAGTTAAAGCAAGATCCCATTAAAGATAAAAATACAAAAGACAATAATATAAAAGAGTGTCTATAGTACAAAAAAGGTTAAGAAACGTAATGTCCTGGAATATGTTTCCTTCAGATATAAAAATTTCTGCACAGTAAAGAGCTAAGGAAAGAGTACACAGGAGTTGACTTAATTATTGCATTTGCACCGCAGAAATGCACTGACCATATAAATAAGTAGAAATTATACAGACTACACACAAGTTGGCATGTGTAATTGCAAAGTTGGAAAAGAATATTGCACAAGTGACAATAGGTCATGTTTCAGGCATAACATAGCAAGTTATACTATATTGCTAGGTAACAAGAAACGCTTTATGAAGAATTTTGGAAAGTAATGTGCTTCAAATTTTAGGCAAACAAGGTTAAGTCAGACTTTGGTTATTAACAGGTAACTCAGCCATTTCACCGGCAGCAATAAATTAATGTATTTTTATCTAGTAAAACGCAGTTTATTACTTGGCATATAACAGAAAACCAAACCTAGCAAGCCAATCTTCTTAATTAAACTCTTATTTATATGTAACTTCAGTTCAGTTTTATAATGCTTTATTAATCTGAAATCAAGTTACAATTCACTTTGTAAGCTGCAGTCTTCATTGTTATATAGTAATATAATAATTGCATGCAGGTAATTACCTGCATATACACCTTAATTTTGGGGTTTTTACCAAATAAAGTTTTTCTTGTTACCAAGTAATATCATATTACCATGTTATTACATGGTTATTGGTGAACTTCAAAAGAAAGCATTACCCAATATTCTTCTCTCTCACTCTTTTTTGTATGTATTTTTGTAAATGTAATCATTAATAAACTACAAATGTAATTAATCGATAAAATTGATTATAGTGTCCAGACTTAGCGCCAACTGAAATAAATTGAACTTTGTTGTACAAGTGAGAGAAGATGTGAAGAGGTTTGAATCCTTTTCCAAGGTGCTAAAGCTGAATAGATCTGTTTGTGTTGGAGAAGCTGGTGACTGTTAAAGTCCAGTTAAGTCCAGTTAAAGTCCCTCTGTGAGTTAGTGGGTTTGTACTTTTATTGACACACATCTTTTAAAATGGGAAAATACTATAACGGGCTACTTACTTACCCTATCTGTACAGAAACAGTTTAGCTTTATTGGGAAACCTTCAGCTAGATTTATCACATTAATGATAATCAAATACATTATTTTTTGTTCTATGTATTCCTTTTGAAAAACCCTAAACTGGGTGATTTTTTTTTACCCCATATGATGCAGCCTGACCACTGTGTGAACAGAAAGTCTCGTTTTCCTCGTAGGCTGAACCGTGATGGGTTGTTTGTTTGGGTTTGGCCAGAGGAAACCATCCTAAACCAGATGTTTTCTGTTCATTCAGGTGGCATTGCAGGAGGCATTGAGATCTGCATCACCTTCCCAACGGAGTACGTGAAAACACAGCTGCAGCTCGATGAGAAAGCTAACCCTCCCAGATACAGAGGAATTGGTGAGTTTGCTTTCTTTTAAAAAACCTCTTGATGTAATGCAGCTCGACAAACGGTAATTAACTTAAAATATCAAGTGATGTCCAAGTTTCAAAAACCTAAAATTATTCTGCTTTAAAGCAATTCTGCATAACTTTAGTTATAGTCTCGTTTTTAAATGTATCAAATTGTTTTTTTTAGGTCAATAATCATTTATATTCAATATTAGGCATCTATGATCTGTGCGGGCTGCTCTTCTTAAAAACACACACATGTACCTTGAAAGGATCGGAGAAATCTTTGAATGAGTCATGTGACCCATAGCGCTACTTTATGGTGTTCTGTCAGCACAGCATACAGAGTCAGGCCAGCATACCCTTAGTAATACGTATTACATGGTTTCCTATGTCTCCACTCTCTTTACATCCAAGCACGCTGTTTTATTTCGTGATTTAGTCCGATTTTTGTCATAGTTTGTGTATAAAACAACAAAAAAATCAATCACAGGGTTCGTTACACACAGAGAGAGGGCCGGCTTTTCTTAAATCATACTGGCTCCATCTCTTACTGTCTGGCCGAAGAACCTACCTGTGACAGTAAATAACTCAAGAAGCTCAAGGAGTAATACAATGTTAACAAGCTAATTGATGCATGCAGTATTCATAGCCCATCCTTGTCATGCACATCTTTGTGATGACTGGCATGTGGTATAATTTTATATATCTTCAAACTGTAAAATCTTTGCATCAAACTAAAGTACAATAAACTAAAATGCTTTCTTTAAACCAAACTACAATGCTCCTCTTTTGTTTAGCGAATTTATGTTAGAATATTTTGCAAAAATATGTTGCGGCGCATGATGGGGTTTTGCATCTAAAGGCTAACGCTTCCATCTTACATGCATTGTTGCCAGGTTGGGATGTTTCCCAATCTGGCAGTTTAGGATGGCCGTCTATGGGTAAAAAATGTTTTTCTTTAGATTTATGGCCTTAGAGATCAATAGACTTGGGTTCAAATTAGGCGAGATTTCGTATATCCAGGCGGTTTCTAAACTATTTTTTGGCTGGAAAAAGTGAGTCAGTGACATCTGGCAGATCTGGTAGATCCATCTGGTAGATGGAAAAATGCCAGGGGCCGAAAATCGTTCCCAGTCGGAGCCTGGTTACACACATTAGGTTCTAAAACAAACATTGCATGTCCGTTTGATGAGGATCTTATTAAAGAATGATCAGCATTTTTTCACAGAGAATTTAGTGGCTAAAGTTATCTTAGTGCTGTTTTAATTATTTAAAACTA
>NW_015150595.1:1257698-1262014 GCF_000732505.1 Cyprinodon variegatus
AGTTATAATTAAAAGTCACAAACGAAAAGTATTGGAGTATTTTGTCATATTTAAATCAGATATTTGCATGGAGTGTGCTATGTGTTTAACCTAAAGTACCTCCTGTTATCACAGGTTAAAGCACAAGCAAACAGGTTTTGACGTAGCAGGGAGGTCTCTGTCTTTTGAACTTTGGCTGAGATCTTGACCCTTAGTCAAGATAAACCTGAAAGCAGAGCTACCGTTTTATTAATATTTATCTGCTTTGATCCTTTTATGAATTAAATCCTGTCCATGTTTCAGTGTTTTTCTCCTTTTCTGACGCCCAACAGTTGACTGCGTGAAGCAGACGGTGAACGGCCATGGGGTGAAGGGGCTCTACAGAGGCCTGAGCTCGCTGCTCTACGGCTCCATACCCAAAGCAGCAGTCCGGTACGGCGGCCTCACCACTAAACACACACCAGCTTTTATCTAATGTGGAGGAAAATTTAAAAAAATGGTTCTAGGGATATTTTATTTATCTTCCTATTTTCATTTACAGTGATTTTTACATAAATCATCTTTTTATTTTGTCGTTTTCTCCCAGTCACTAATTTTCACAGCTCACACACAATAAATACTGATTTGTTATAAAGCCTAAAGCTTAATATTGATCCATGATATAGTGAACTATATATTTTTTAAGTTCTGGCAGATTTTCAGAATGGCAAGTTGTTTAATTGCAAAAAAAAAGGAAAAAACGAAACAAATAAAACATCTTAACTGAGATTATTGCTTAACAACATCTGAAGAAAAACTGTTTTAAAATGACGTAGAAATCACTGAGTTTTTCTCTGTGATTTTCTTTGTCTGCTTGATCTTTGCAGGTTTGGGATGTTTGAGTTCCTCAGTAATAAAATGCGAGATGAAAGCGGTAAACTCGACAGCAGGCGAGGGTTCCTCTGCGGTCTGGGAGCCGGAGTGGCGGAGGCGGTGTTTGTAGTCTGTCCGATGGAGACCGTTAAGGTGAGGAAAGATAATATTTCTAAATGAATATGTGTATGCTATATGGGAATGTTTAAATTGTAAATCTTAGGAGAAAAATAATCCAACTGGAGGAGTAAACCTTTAGATTAATTTCACATACTTAGAAGAAAATGCTTATATTTATCTGTCCGGTCAGCAATGAATAACCAATGGGTCACTATTTATAACTAAAACTAATACTTTTAAAGTGATTTGATGAATTTAGCGTTAATCAGTAAAAAAATAAAAACAATACTTTTCTTTGTGATCACTGAGTCTGGGAGCGGCCATTTTTGCCCAAATATAGTAACCCCTCCCTGACATTTTCCAGCAGTGATGTCACGGTGCGGTAAGCCTGGCGCCATTCTCCTCACTTTACAAGCAAAATCAATGGGAACTACTAGACACATCTGCAATCAACAACAATTATTGAAGATTTCCAGAGGACTTCACCATTGAAATTCACCAGAGCTATAGTGAAACTGACAATGCCCATGTGCATGGCAGCTGGATGTTGGAATACATCAAGTAAAAGTGGAAAAAAATGAGTTATTTCACCTTTCCAATTCCTGATCCTCCACGGACGGGTTCATCGTCGGATTACTAACTTGAAGAGGGAGGATTTGCCATCGAACTTCTGGCCAGAGGAAAAACACGTAATATGTAGCCAACATTTGGAAGAAGAATATTTTCAAGATGACTTGGATAATAGCGCGTTGTGACAAACACCTGATACAGCACTGGGACTTGATCAACAGCTGATACCGCACTGTGACGTCAAACCAAACCAGTAGGTGGCAGTAGTGTTCTTTGACAAACATGGACGCCTCCAGTAAAGCACATTCAAATGAAAATTACTCTTAATTAAAAACAACAGTATGTAATAATTTAATCTTTAAAGTACTTTCAGAAGTTGGAATTCTGAATATGATCGGACTTTTCCTCTAGATTTGAATAAAAAAAAAAGCTGTCCATTTTTCTATCATTAAAGGCATACATTTATATTATTAAAACACTGACATTGTGGCTTGTTTTGCTTGTTCTGGGGATCCCATATGAGATGTTCATGATGAATCTGCTGCAGGACAAGTCCTTCCTAAAAACATCTTAAAAATGTATCCAATAAACCTTAAGGTGGATTCAGATTGAGTGCTTTGTCCACTGTGATTTCCACACTTATGGCCTCAAAATTCTGCCAAAAGTTCACACACACACTAAATAGTGATGGTTATAAAGCCTTAAGAGTGGGTTATCCTCCCGCAGCAGTGTGTCGCAGTGAGCTTATGGCAGACACTTTTGATTTACACTCAATATTGAAGCGTGGTCTGCGCTATGTTATTCCACGCCACAACGCAAGAGGGACCAGGAACTAGCTGTGGGTCTAGATACGGCTGAGGCGGTGAGGAAGTGGGGGCAAGTTTGTATGACAAAGGAGGGACATGAGGGCGAAAAACAGCGGGGATCCAGGTGGAAAAAGGGTCTCAGCGTTCTCGCTCACCTCGATCTCCTAGCTGGTCCAACTTCACGACTCGTTTTTTCATAATGACGGTCATTTAAACGAGACAAGCCTGTAAGGTACCAAACAGGAAATACGCATAGAGTAGAGAGTATGTAGATTTGTCCAATCAGAGGCCCCCTGTCTGCGGTCACCTACAATTTTGGAGAGGTGCAGCAGAGTGTCTACAGGAGGGGCGGGGCATATCTGCGTTCACTGTGACACTGTGACCATAAACCAGCCTTACAGCTGCTGTGAAGAAGGATCTGTGATAACGCTCCCTGGTGCATTTAGGGTGCAGCAGCCTGTTTCTGAAGGAGCTCTCAGTTCAGCATCAGCTTCATGCATTGGGTGGTAGTCAGTATCCAACAGAGATGTTATTTTAGTTAGGATCCTTTGTTTCCCACCTCCTGCACTGAGTCCAGAGGGCATCCAACCACACATCTGGCCTTCCTCAGCTACAGATAAGCCACTTCTACATCAGACAGGTCCATAGAAGATGGCTGATGCCACACTCTTTTTAGTGCCCCCTGCACTCCAAAAGACCTCAGGCTCCTCAGCAGGAAGAGTCTGCTCTGACCCTTCTTGTAGAGAGCCTCAGCGTTGTGAGTCCAGTCCAGTTTGTTGTTGAGGTGAACACCCAGGTACTTATAACTTGTATATGGTGACTGCTGAACCCGAAGTAGGTGATCACATTTTCTGCTGCTGCTGCACCTCCCTGCTCTGTCCCTGCTTTGCTGTGTCCTTCTCATCATATCACTCGAATTCAAACAATGGATCTGTTCAGCTGGTCTCTCAATGAAATTGATCAAAATTTCTCAACTGAAAGACAAGGAAAATGGGACTGTCCTGCTGGGGCATAATTTGTGGGATGCACCATGGACGCATGGAAGACTTGGAGGAGGACTTGGAAGACGTATGGGTTTTCGGATTTATGATACTGAGATTTTGGATTTGGAGTAAACCTAATGTATCTACAATTACAGAGGATGTCAATGGCAATTTGGGTGTTGATCAAGCTGCTGGCAGCAGTTAAAAAGCTCAAAACGCAAGCTGGCTGTGGTGGTTAAACTCAAAGGTGAAATGGGATAATATCTCGGATGTACACGCTCACTTTAAGGCGAAAAAGCCCAACAAATTCGGAATATTGGATTCGCCATGTGGAGCCCAGCGACAAAAGACTTCAAGGCTGACAGAAGATTCTGTGCATCTTGCTCTCAAAACAAAAAAGTGTATTTTGTGTTTCGGCCTCCTAGTTATCAACACTGCCCAGGATGTTATGGCGGAAGGGCCCAGAACTGCTATCCCCAGAATAGTATGGATCCCCAAGATACTCCTCCACCACCACCACTAGCGGACATGTGCTAATGAGTTCAGAACTATAGCGCCAGTTGATAAACTTCCGTCTTATCAAGGACAATGGCCTCTGGAGAGCGTTCATGGACAGATTGAACGCACTCACCCATACACACACATTGATGCTCAAATACCAGATTGACTCACAGGTTACTCCGGCCTCAAAGGTTTCCTTTCTGCTGAAATGTTTGTATCGTGAGGTGTTTTTTTGGTATCTCAAACTGTACCCTGTCTAGGATAAAGTGTTAAATATCCTTTTTTTCCCCCTCACTCTCCATCCCCAATGTGGCTCCTCTCTTGCCACAGAGATAAAGGCAGCCCTGTAAGGGAACCGCCTCATTTCAGGGCCCCTGGCAGCTGAAAGAATGCGGCAAACAGCAGCGTTCTGTGGCATGCAGGGCCTCAGTCAATCATTCCCCTGTCCACCCCCTCCAGTGTATGTGATGTATTTGATGAACGGTTTGTAATGAAACTGAAATCT
>NW_015150595.1:1262279-1279272 GCF_000732505.1 Cyprinodon variegatus
TGGCAGCTGAAAGAATGCGGCAAACAGCAGCGTTCTGTGGCACGCAGGGCCTCAGTCAATCATTCCCCTGTCCACCCCCCCCCAGTGTATATGATGTATGTGATGAACGGTTTGTAATGAAACTGAAATCTTTATTAAAGACAGTGATTAATTGATTGATTGATTGATTATAAGAGTGAACTATCTCAATGTCTGTTCCCTGGATGATCACTGGGGTCAGTTTGGTGGATTTGCTTCTGCGTAAGTCCACCAATAGCTCCTTGGTTTTCCCTGCATTAATGGAGGTGGTTTTATTGGCACCAGTCTACAAAGTCCTTGGTTTAATGTCTGTACTCTGTGTTGTCCCCACCTGTGATGAAGCCAACTATGGCAGAAGTTTTTAGCCCTGGTGCCGTATAGTTTAATGCCGATTATTGTGCTGTTTAATTTATCTCTGATTCTGTTTCTTTTTAGGTTAAATTCATCCACGATCAAACATCAGCCAACCCAAAGTATAGAGGATTTTTTCATGGGGTCAGAGAGATCATAAGATCTGAAGGTGAGGATGGTTTTGTTTATATTATACTGCCCCCTACTGGTTCACTGCCTCTATATATGCAATGCTTCTGGCTCAAGTAGTCAATTAGCAGCTCAGCTTCTTTTCTGGGACTCTTAAATGTAATTTAACACATAATGTCCCTATTTTACTTAGTAAATAAAGAAATGATTAATTGTTTTTGTCTGATGCTTGTTTAGGACTGAAGGGGACCTATCAGGGTCTGACTGCCACTGTCCTCAAACAGGGCTCCAATCAGGCCATCCGCTTCTACGTCATGACCTCACTGAGGAACTGGTACAAAGGTAGGAAAACAAACTCTGTAATGGAATTAATTTAATAATGCAGCTCTATTAAGAGGTTTTTTGTTCTATTTTAAGGTGATGATGCCAACAAAACCATAAACCCCTTGATAACCGGGCTGTTTGGAGCTATTGCTGGTGCCGCCAGCGTCTTTGGAAACACTCCGCTGGATGTGATTAAGACCAGGATGCAGGTTAGCTGCATGAAATTTCTGTTCCTTCTCCGTCAAGTCAGCCAGGAGCTTTTAGTGACCTCTGCTTTTTATCCACAGGGACTTGAAGCCCACAAGTACAAGAGCACACTGGACTGCGCCATAAAGATCATGAAGCATGAAGGCCCTAAGGCGTAAGTACATGTCGATAGGGTTCACCCCTATAACCGTTGAAAAACGTTTTCCGCTTCAAATATTTGGGGAGATGTCTCTACCAGCTTTAACATTCCAGAGCGAAGGTTAAACAGGGGGTGCGTGAGCCATATGGGGTCCATGGAGGTACTGTATGGGGGTCGCGAAAGTTTTGTTTGATTAGACCTTTTTTTTTTTTTTTATATTCCCCCCTGCAATTATTTTCCACTAATTGAAATGTCTTTAAATCCACATTAACATGAATTCAACACACTGTAGTAAACAGATAAACGGAGGCAGAAGATGTCTTTCAGTCATCAATGCTCACATTCAGCGACACACAGGAGCTCTTTCAAGCTGGGCACCGTTTCATTCACAACACCTGTCCCATCAACCAGGAATCAGATTCAGAAATACTTTAATAATCTCAGGGAGAAATTACTTTCATTACATTACTCCATCTATAATAGAGTAACTAAAGGACCAGTTTGATATGAAACAATTTCATACAATATATATATATATATATATATATATATAATTAGGGGATTCCGCTTCATCTCGCTATCAGTTTTGAGGTCCTTGGCCTGGAAAACATTGAAGACCCTTGATCTTGAGACAGAAATTTCTCAAGCTCAGTCATGTGGCATAGAGAAGGAATGTGATCATTAATAGTCCAATAATCGAATAATTCAATTCAATTCAGTTTATTTCTATGGCGCCAATTTACAACATGTAATCTCAAGGCACTTTACAGTTCACCAGACCATCCAGTTAGATTGATTCAAAGTTTTCTATCTAAGGAAAACCAGCTGATTGCATCGACTCATTGACTTAAAGGCAATCCCTCACACTAAGCATGCTTTTAGCGACAGTGGAGAGGAAAATCTCCCTTTTAACAGGAAGAAATCTATAGCAGAACCAGGCTAATTGTGAGCTGCCATCTACCGAACAATTAATCCGATAAATCACCATTAATCGGATTAATTGTTTCAGCCCTAGTGTTTTCCACACCTCTTCCTGCAATTTGTGCACCTTTCAACACTAAACAAGGTTTAAATTGAAGCTCCTAGCTGTCTTGTCAGTCTGAATCATGTCTTCAAGTAACATCGTCCTCTCTGCACAACCAGGTTCTACAAAGGCACCATTCCTCGTATGGGTCGGGTGTGTTTGGATGTCGCCATAGTCTTCATCATCTATGAGGAAGTCGTGAAGGTCTTGAACGTAGTGTGGAAGACGGACTAAGCCGGACGCCCCCGGTGCTACACTACCTGCAGTGTTTGGACAGCTACTAAATCCTGTCGTCTTAAATCCTGGTTTCTAATGTCTACCTCCAAGTATCTTCAGACGGAAAAAAAAGAAAAAAAAGAAAACTGGTTTGTTTAATACTTGTGTAATGTACAGTGCAGCAGCAGTGCTAGCATTACCTGCTTAAAGGTTGTTAAAGTTGCGGAGCTGTCGCTCACAGTGGCTCTTTTTTCTTTTTCCCCCCATTAAATCTTCCTTCATAGCTCAGGGAAAAGAAACGGAGCGTTTTGTGAGATCTGCTCCTCTGTCAGCTCAGACTAATGCTGTATGCACTAAAAACAAACCCCTTTACAATGTGATTTAAACACTAGATGAAAAAAAAGTATACTTGAAAAACAAAGATTTTAAAGCCCTTATTTTTAGATGTAATTAACAGAAATTGTATTAATTTGGTAACAAATGCAATAAATAATATTCAGATCTACTATGCTGCTGAGAGAGAAATAAATTAATAACTAAATGCCTTAATTCTAGAAAGCTAATAGATATATAGATTTTGTTAGCTGTAATATAATTAGATTGTTGTATGAAAACTTTAAATGCACACATCCTTTAAGGATGAGTTTAAGTAGGGAGGGAGGGTTTCCCTTTCATTTGCAAAGATCTTCTATTCTCATGTATCGATGCCCTGCTAAGTGCCTGTTTTCTATGATTCACTTTGAGCTAAAGGAGGAGAGGAAAGACTAATCCGTCACTACAAATGTACTCTGTTTAAAACGCTGCTGTTAATCCCCCCGCAGTGCCTATAGTAGTCATAAACCAATGGTAGCTTCTCACCTCATCTGTATCCATGTCTCTTTATGCTCCTTTTGGCTTTGGAATTGTAAACTTCTCTTTTAAAGTGTTTCAGATGGACAGATGGTGCCTTTCAGCTCATTTCATTCTAGCTTTTAATTCCAGATATTTAATTCCTGACCATTTAAAGTTGATTGCCTTTACTTTTTTACACCAACCTAATGTGCCAACTACGAGTTCTATGTTTTAAACGTAGAGCTTGCAGCCTGTGAGACTGGCTTGTTTACATGCAGTGTTAATACTTCTGTGGCTTATTGCAGTCTCTCTGTTCAGCACACTATGTTTAATGTGAATAATATTTATCTTTCATATTGATCTTTTAACTCTGAACCTTCGTCACAACTGTTTAAATGGATGTGAAGTTATCAGATTAACAATGAAAATGTTCACAGGCCATAGGAGCTCGTATTGTGCCTCAGTCTCATTAGTTCCCCATGCATGTACACAAATAAACATCAGTCAGATTTACTGTGTTTTTGTCCTGTTCTTGTTCATACTGATGATGGGTTTTTTATTGCATATATATATAGATGTTTTTTATGATTTTCAATTCACCGAAAGACTCTTCCATATTGAATATTAAGAGTGAATATTGGTAAAAAGTAACTGATCTGTTTTTATCTACATTTCAATAGAAAATAGGATGTAAAAAACGATGTATAACTTTTTTTTCAATAATCAAATCCAAACGTCCATTAGCATTTCAACAATCAGTGTTTACTGGTACATAAAATAGCTTTTACTCCCTCTACAAATCATGTATCTGTTGAGAGTTTGAAATCAAGCATTTCTCCAAAATATTAATTACACTTCATTTCAAACGTTGTAAAATGTTGGTTTTGTTGAATGGAGTATTACTTTTAAAAGTAGATCTGACAGAAATATGAATTTAGCTGTTAGATGTACCTCCTCTTCTTCAAGTAATGTTTTATGGTGATTGGCAAACTGGTTAAAGTGCATTACCGCCACCAACTGATAAGGAGTGAAATGAGGAAACAGGAAACAACTCACCCCCAGAAAAAAAAAAAACATAATAATAGTTTTCCGTACTGTATGTTTTAACCCAACATAATGAAATATATAATCCAATTCGTCCTCATAATTACTAATCTGTCTTCATGCTTATGTCACTGCCGGTTTCTGATGGTCCTACTTGTTTTCCCATCATACTTTCAACAGTTTCCCAGTTTAAATCTTTCACTCCAAGGTATTTTTCTGCAGCTTTCACTGTTATTAAGGTTTTGTGGTTTTTTTTTTTAAGTCGTCTGAGGATTACAATTGATTACCCCACCATAAAAATGACAAAATCCTTTTTTTTTTCTTTTTTTCTTTTACTTTTTATTATTTTTCAATTTTGCATAAAACACACAAAAAAGAAAGTGAAAAGAGAAGGGCAACAAAAGTAGGTATACCAGAGTCCATGTTTAGGGGATGTGGGGGTCGCACAGTTCTTATATAGATTTGTCTGGCGTTCCAGTCTTATTGAGGGGAAGTTCTTTCTGATTTTTGTAATCAAGCCACTTGATCCTTAGATAGTAGGTCATTTTCTCCATTGTGAAGATTTCCTCTACTATTGATATCCATTGTGTCAGGTGTGGAGGGTCACTTTTTAACCATTTTCTGGTAATCGCCTTTTTAGATGCCACTATCAAGATTTTGAGGAGATGGATGTCTTTCCTGTGTATCTCTTATCACTCCAGCCAGCCCAAGTACACAATATGTGGGTCTTTGGGTATCTTATATCCTATTATTTCTTATAAAGCCTGAACAACTTCATCCCAGTAGGTTTGTATTTTTGTACATTGCCAAAATATGAGTGACTGGCATTCATCCGTCCATATTGCCGCCAACATTGTTGCTGAATATATAGTAATTTATTTTGTAATTGAGGTGTTATAAAGTAGCATACAAATTTTTCCAGCCAAATTCCCTCCAGCCTCTAGAGGTTGTGGAGGACTGTTGTGTTTTGCACATTGAAAGCCAGTCACTCTTTGACAGTTTCACTTTTACGGTAACTCTGCTTCACATTTGGACTGTGGGTTTGGGTCTTTTTTTTTTTTAAGATTTGTTTTATTAACAGAAGCTTTTACAAGATATTTATGGTGTATAGCAAGCATTTAGACTTAGATTTTGTCATTTTGTTTATTATAATATCATTTAAGATATTATATATATTATAATTTACAGTTATAATGAAAATTGTACTTTATAAAATAAACTTACTGATATATAGTCTTCCAGATACACCATACAAGTGTCAGGATTAGGTTGTGATGTAAGGACCCAAATGCAGAGGCAGGGAGGCAGAGGTGAGTTTCTTGGTGATTTAATGAAGAGTAAACAAACAACTGAGGCAGGAATCCAAAAATCAAAACATGAAAACAAAGTCAAACAAACCCGAAACCATGAAGACATCAGGGGGGGGAAACTATCACGAGGAGGAAGACTCAGAGAGACGGAGTTAGAGGAAGTTGGACAAGGAACCAGCCCTGAGGAACTGAACAGAGAGTGTATTTATGGGAGACTGCAACAAGGAGGAGAGAACTAACGAGGAGATTGGGAGCAGGTGTAAACAGAGCAGAACAGGAAAGGAGCTAGGGAAAAAGGAGAACACAAGAGGGCAGCAGAGGGCAACAAATAAAAACCTGAAAACTGAAAATAACCAGAAAACACAACAAAATAAGAATTAAACCACTGAAACCAGAAAACATGGAACAAAGTAAAACTGAGGACTCAAAAGAAAACATAACAGAACCAAAACTGTGACAACAGGGAAGAGGAATTTTTATTTTTAACACCAAAAAATAACAGCTAAACAAAATATAACAAACTTTTCCCCTCCCACCCTCTTTTCTCGTATGGTTCTCAATATCCTTTCATTTCTGTACACAACACATCCATCTGAGCAAAATATTATCTGTATAATTCAACACACCACTTCTATCAAGGTACCGTACATAAGTGAGGAGGTCATATAAGAAGAACCTGCAAAGGGCTAATTTGAAGCCGGTCCAGAAAGGCTCACACCACCATCAACAGCTGGGTCCAGAGAGGGCAGAATGTCTATGAAGTGGCCCCAGATTTTTTCAAAGATTGCATGTTTTCCTCTAGCATTATATAGTATCTTTTCAGGTGTGCAGTAAGACACAAGCTCATTGATCCAGTGTCTTACTGACAGGGAATTTTCAGATTTCCAGTTAACCAGGACGCATTTCCTCACTGCAGCACTTGCAAGTAATATAAGGTACTTCTTGTAGTAATTTATATTAATAGGGCCCGTGTCCATGAGAATCCATAGTTTTGGGTCTTGTTCAATTTGCATTCCTATTACCTTTGAAGTTACAGCAATGACACATTTCCAAAGTTCCTTTGTCATTGGGCAACTCCATAGCATGTGGATAAAATCCCCATCAGTCACCTGATGGGGATTTTACTGTCAATTCTATGTAGCCTTTAAGGAGTGTAATATGTCCTATGAAATAAACTGAATTTGTCTGCGTTTTGTGCAGGTTAGTCTTTTTTCCCCATTTCCCTTTAATAACTGTTTTATTAATCTTAAATGGGTAACTTTCCATTGATGATACCATATATAGAAGATATTATTCCTTTTGTTTATCTGCATGATTTATTACATAGGTGGCCTTCAAGAGTTTCTTTTGGGATGTCTGGGGATGTTTCTTTTGAATTCTCTTTAACCCAGTCTCTGATTCCTAAAAATATAAAGAAACTATATTTGTTGAGCTTAAATTCTTCACTTAACTGAGGAAAATTACAAGTTATATCATTAATGTATGAAACAGCAACTGTTTGGATTCCTCTATCTCTCCACTCCCGCAACGCTGAGTCAGCAATGTGATGTGAGAGGCTGGGATTACCCCACAAAGGTGCTCTTCAAAGAAAGGAAAGATTTGTGCCAAGAAGTGAATGTATTCAGTATTATTTGGTTGTTTGTTAATGCGGCTAAAAATTTCTTCGTACCCAAGATTGGAACATTCTTTAAAGGTATAGGTTTCATCTCATGTTGTTCCATTGGGACCCATCTTACCTCATATCCATATTGATCGGTACTGAGAGGCTAGATAATAATTCCTAAAGTTCCGTAGGTTAAGTCCCTCCTTTGAATAGGGAGAGGAGTTTGACTCTAGTGTTTTAGTAGTTATACTTTTCTTAAGTTCTTTGAAGAAGTTCTTAGGAACATTTATTGGAAGACACTGAAATAGATATAAAAAGTTTGGTAAAATATTCATTTTAATAGTGTTAATTCTGCCTATAAGAGACTTTGGGAGCTCCATCCATCTTTGAAAGTTAAGTTTGGTTCGTTCCAATAATTTGATATAGTTTTGTTTGAATATATGCTAATCTGCTTTGCCAAATTGTATACGCAAATATTTGAAACCTGTGTTGCACCCTTTTAATGGATCAGTGAGAGCTCTAATATATTCTTTTAAACATTTCAATATAGGGGGGATTTATACATATGGATCAACTATATATAAAAGGAGATCATCTGCATACAGAGAAAGCTTATGTTCACTTGTACCAAATTGAATTCCTGCTATGGAAGTGTTGGAGCAAATAACAATGGCTAATTGCTCAATTGCAAGTGCAAAGAGCAGGGGGAGCTTGGACAGCCTTGTCTGCAGCCTCTGGTTAGTAAGAAAGTGTTGGACAGAATATAATTTGTTAAAATTTGGGGGCATTAAGAAGTGTTTTAATGCCCATAGCCTTTAGAGTCTGACACAAAAAGCTTGGTTCAACCTGTCAAATGCTTTGTTTGCATCCATGGACATTATTAGCATAGGAGTTTGATTTTTTATTTTTTATAGCAGAGTTCAGTATGTGGAGCAATCGGGGCACATTATCTGCTCCGTGCCTGTTTGGTCAGTGTTTATTATTTTTGGTATAACATCTTCCAGTCTAAGGGCAATTAGTTTGGATAATATCTTGTAATCTGCATTTAATAGGCTGAGGGGTCTGTATGAGTCACACTTCTGTTTGTCTTTACCTGGTATTGGAAGCAGTGTGATTGTTGCAATTTTCAATGAGTCTGGTCATTTCTAATTTTCTAGAGCTTCTTTAATCATATTGGTGAAGAGAAATAAAATAAAATAGCTTTTTTGAAAAGGCCTTATAATACTCAACAGGGAAGCCATCTGGCCCTGAAGTCTTTTTATTTTGTAAAGACTTAATGGCTTGGAGCACCTCGGTTTCTGATATTTCTATATTAAGCAGCTCTCTATCTTCATCTTGTAAATTAGGAAGGGTTATTCCATCCATAAACCTATTTGCTCTAATATTATCCATGTCCCGTCCTGTTTTATATAAGTCTTCGTAAAACTGCAGAGCCCCTGCGCGGGGAGCGTGATCACGCACAGAGACAGATTTGACGGTTGCAGAGTCTATGCGTCAGAAGCAAAAATTGGCCTTTAGCCAATCAGTGGTCACCCCTGTGGCCACCAATACCATTTTTCCCTAAAGCTGGTGGTAGCAATAACACTCAAGGGGAATATTCAAAAACATTAAATTTTTTCTTTTATTAACAATTACTTTACAGCTGAAACACTGTGGTTTATTATGCACATCGATATACCAACATTGAAGATGATAAGTACAGAATTCATGCTCTTTTCAGAACTAGATTTTGTGTTATATGTGGTAAAGAGAAAATGATGTCTCTGCAAGATATTAGTCCATGTAAATATTAATTTTATGCAGAACAATTTTTGATAATAGTAGGTAAGTTATGACAATGGAAAAGATGTTTGACCCAGAAGCTTTGTCCCTTAAACCTTTTATTTAGACAGAATGGAGGTTTAAAATATGCGTCTATTTGTTAACAAAGGCTTTAGGAAAGTATAGTTAGTCATATTTAGAAAATATGGATGTTGTGCTTGTTCCAGTTTAGATTGACCCTGAGGTTCTGGCACCTATCTGTTTTTCGGCCACCCCTCAGTGTACATTGGTTTTTGACTCGCCACCCCTATTAAAGTTTTCTGGCTACGCCTCTGATCTTTGGCTCTGTTCGAATTCATGGGCTGCGTCCTCCAAAGGCCAGATTCGATGGCCGATTACGTCATAGCACGGCGCCGAGGTCTGGTCGGATTCCAAGACTGCTCGTTATGCGTCCTTTTTGCCCGATTTGAAGGATGGGTCCGATGTATCCTATCCTTGGATATCCCAGGATTCATTGCGAGACCAAGTACGCCAGCTGCTTCCTGATCAGAGGAAATGGTACTTAGCGCCAAACAGTGGTGAATATTGGAAGATCAGTTTAATATAATCCAGTCTGTGAATAGTTCCATCTGAAATGAATGAAAATAGCTGTTTTAATGGTTATTGAGTCAGATATGTGGCGGTAATGTTTGATTTATCTAAAGGTTTTTATCTGTTACAGTGTAAATGGGTTTGGCTGTAATTTAAGGACAGATTCTAATATATCTGCACTGATGGGACTATAAATCTGATCTGCTTTTTATTTTTTAATTGCTATTTTGCACAATTTGCTTAACTATTTGTTGTTGACTATAAAAGATTTTGCAGATATTTTTTTTTTCATACATTGTTTAGATTTACTTATATCTTTCTACCCTTCTTTTATAGAATAGAGTACAAAAATCTCTTTATTGTCCCACAATGGGGAAATTTACAGCAGCAAAAAGATTATTGAAAAATGTGATCACACAAATGTGTAATGATAACATAACAGTGTAGAGTTAAAATATAAGCAATAAAATACTGTAAAGTGAAGTGTTTTAACTATATAAAACTGTCCACATGGAGAATAATATAATATCCAGCTATGGACATTTTTACAGTGATGGATATTTGAAAATAGAAAAATCAGAGATGTGCAAAATGACAGCAGCATGTTATTTAACTGACTAAGGTTTATATATATAGGTTTATACATTTGCTTTTTTTTTGTTCATGCATCCAGTGGTTGGCATCTTTATTCCACTCTGTATTCTCATGAGCGGGGTCTTTGTTCACTTTACAATAAAAGAAAAAAGAAACGGTTTAGAAAGCTTTCATTCTTTTCCTGCTTTGTTTGTCAGCGGTTGCTAAGCGACAGAGCATATTGTAGTAAAAGCCGAAGGTTGGACCTGTTTTAATCCACAGCCAAAACTCTTCCGGTCTCCTTATTTTTAAGGACTTCAAAGGATAAAGTTCAGTTAGACCGCATCCTCGGAAGATGCAGCCCATAAATTTGAACACAGCCGTAGTCAGTGAAGCTGAGTGCTCCCACTTCTCTTCCTTCATGGTGCCCATCTACATTAAGATCTAAAATTCTGAGATTAAAGTCAGAATCATTGGCGTAACTATCGGTAAGCAGAGACTGCAGCTGCTTAGGGGCCCCGTCACTGACTCCTGAGTGGTCCCCTACGCAATAGGCTAAGACGTAGTCTTGCAGATGTAATGGTGCGATAAAATCCTCTTAAACCCACCTACTTTAACTCACCAGACCTTATTTATACCGCAACACATGGCAGATTCACCATGATGGTGAGCCGTGTAAACAGGACACCAACAGCAAAGCAGACAGTGGCACCTTTAATTACTATGTTAATAACTGTGTATAGTTCATTAGACGGTTGGTAAAACATACACTCATATAATATGTTTCAAACCGCAATAAAGATCTTAAAAGAACCATGTATTTCAGTATTTTATTTTTTACACTACAACTTGGAATTATGGGTAATCCAGAGCATAGATTAAAACCATAACCGTTACGTACAATGTGTTAGCGACGACGGATACCAAAAAGAGTTACTTAAGCGGACAGGATGTTGTACTTAATATGGGGCCCTTCCAGATAATGTTTGTTATTGTTGTGTCATTACGCCATTGGTCAGAATTCTGACTATTTTTCCCATATTAAACTAAAATAATATTTAAATATCAGATAACATTTTTTATTCATTCAGTGGCCCTAATCCTCTTCCGTAGGTTGTTGCCTAGCAACCCTTATAAAAATGTTCTGGTGCCTCTGGAGGATTACACATTTTCACATAGTAGCTCATATATCCAATGAAAACTTTACTTAGCTGATAAATGCAATAGAACTGCTCAGGTTTATATATAAAGTGACAAACTAAACACAGGGTGTACTGTTTAATGGAAAAAAAGAAGCAAATGTACAGAGCATCTTTGGCGCAGCAGAAACAGGCCCAGTCTGCTCTGCTTGTGACCTTGCTTCGCCTTATTTGGACCTCTCGCCCACCGTAGCTCCAGCTGGGCTGTGTGTTTTGGTCGGATGACGGGAAGAGGATGTTTGTCTCTGTATAGTGGAGTCCGGGGCAGCCGTTCAACATGTCTCTGGATGGAGGAGGATGCAGAGGCTTCTACTTTAACACCGTCCTTTCTCTGGCTCGGTCCCTGGCGGCTCACCAGCACGCGCCTTTAGACAAGGTAACGGTCCAGCTAGCTGAGCTAGCGGCACACTGCGACACTGACGTCCTGAACTTCTCTCTTCCATCTGTCGGATGGGTTTTTACTAATATTTCCGTTCGGGATTCACTTCATGTTCCTCTGTTAGCTTGTATTGTATCGATAACATTTAAATATTAACGTCGCTTGGCGGTAGGTAACCGCTAGCTGTTTTTAGCTCCTAGTTAATCTGTTATGCTTCTCTCAGATGGAGCGCCTCAGTCTGATCTGTTTATCTTTCTTTCTTCTAAATCTGAATATCCCGTTTAATTATCTGAATGTTTTGGTAACCTTCCAGATATTCTAAGCAACTTTCTAAAGTTTTAGGATTTGAGGAGCACTAAAGACCAACTGAGGGGTGAAACTGGACCTATAAACTCCTAAGTTTGAGGACATCTTACAGGATAATAATGTAAAGTTTATCTGATTGTAATGTTAGTGACTACATCAATATGTGTTAATACTCAGGAAGAAAACAGATTTAGTTCCCTATCCTCAGCAAAGCAAAGGGAAGAACCTTCAACTGTAGCTTAACTTGGGGGTTCATTGGCTCATTTCTTTGGTTAGTGGATTTCATGATACACTAATTAAATCATATTTTATTTATCCATTCCACATTGTGTTTTTTATACTGTTTCTTTTTTCTCTTTGGTTAAAAAAGGCAGATGTGTTGGTTAAAGAAGAAAAGGTCAGAGAATGGGGAAGTTTAAAACAGGAAGTGCATAATGGGATGAATGAACTGTTTTACCGACACCACTTTATTATTTCGAAGGGTTTTAGTTTGAGGAACTAATCTACTTCTCCAATGCTTCAATTTTTCTCTTAGGGTTTTTGATTTTTGTAGCATTATTTTACTAGTTATGAAGGTTCAACTACAGGAAGAACCAGGATACCGTACTTTAACTAATATGCAATTACCTTCCACTGCTCTTTAATTTAGATAACTTCTGTCCAAACTTTATTTATTCATTTTATAGTAAAGGCCATCTGTATATTATGCTGTTGTACATAAGTGTAAAAACCCTTTTTATAGTAATATCCACCTGTATATTATATTGGGTACATATCCAGCTGTAAATTTAGTTCATAGCACTAGTTATCTATATATTATATTCATAGGACAGATCTATTAGTAAAATTCTGTTTATAATGGTGTTCATCTCTATATTTATTCAGTAGAAACCCATGTCCTGTATTTATGGAACCATTATTTATCCTGCACTTGCTGCTATTGCACTTCTGGTTAGAACTAAACTGCATTTTGTTGCCTTGTACCTGTACCTGTGTAATGACAATAAAGTTGAATCTAATCTAATCTAATAAAACTGGTAACTTTCAATGTATTTTTGGTTAGTCTATAATATTTATTTAAACAATTCAGATAAGCTCTCAGTCAGTTTTCATGTCAAAGGGATGAAAGAGAGAAAATACAGTTGATCACAGTAAAGACTGAGCCCTTAGCTATGTCTAGGAGAGAAACGGGATAAACACTGAAAAATAACCCCAACTTTATAATCTATGATCGGAGGTGCTGATGGCAGCAGCACGGCTGATTCATCTCTCCAGGATGGTGTCACAGCCAAACAGGAACAGACCAGATGAAGCTGCTATGATAAGAAAAGCAGAGAGCATAATATTTAATTAGCAAATAATCCAGAATAAGGGAATGGAGAGCAGAATAATGAAAAGTCATCCCCATATCCTCCAGCGATCTAAGCCTATAATAGCAATATAGAGGTAATCCCGTATAAACTGAGCTACTCTGAATATAAACTTTGTAAAAATAAACGTGTTAAGCCTAGTCTTAAAAGTAGAACCAGTGTCAGCCTCTCAGACTAAGATCAAAACAATCAAAATTCCTTTTTTTTTTAGATTATTGTTTGCACTGCAAGGAAATCAGGTTTCTGATTTAAATGTAGTTAGAGCGCAGCTAAACATAAGCATATGAATATAGTGGGCTCTGCTACTTTGAACAATGTTGCACAATGAGCTAGCTTATCACTTAGCAGTATACATCTGAAACCTTTATGAACAGGATGTTCCAAAAGGTTATCAAACTAATTTATCTCTGTCCTAGTCTGATGTATTAAAATTAAAAGATTTCTAAACCTTTTAGGTAGTGAAGGTACCGACCCCCACAGTTCATAAAGCCTCATGTGAACAACATGTCACCACCTACTGGTGGAGTGCATAACTACAGTTTCTATTGAAATCCGTGATTTTTTTGATTTTTCTTTGCAATTGTTTTTCTCTTTTTTTTCCATTTTAAGTTCCTTTGAAATTTTTAATGATTGGTGTGTATAATATAATATTTTGTAGGTTTTTTTTTTTTAAGTGTAAAATGTCTTAAAAGAGAGCAATCATTTAAGGTGCACTGTTTTATTGCCATTTTATTGAAATAAACTCAAGCAGACAGTGAAGCTGTTTGGCAATGATGAGAAAAATGAAAGGTGTTTGTAATTTTTATTCAAACATAATAGTTTTTGCACACTTTTTGGTTTTAATCGGGTTGGATTTGGCTAAACCAGCCAATTTTATTTGGAAGTGTTTTTACCTAATCTATATTTTTACAATACAAATTAGTCTCATTACCCAAAATACTTAAGTATAATCGCAACTTTCAAAAGTGGGTCTTGAACCATCAACCTCAGGAGTCAAACAGATGACGCCACAAACATTGTATAGTAGTAGTATAGTATGTAACATTAAAGTTACAGCTGTGTCCAGTGTCTTGCTCAGATTTTGATCGTTACATTGTTTAATCTGACCAAAATAGTTTTAACCAATTAGATCTGTTGTTTTTCCAACCAATCTATTCTTAGAATCTATCCAAACTCTATCCAACTGACAGCACCTCTCCTACAAACTCCCACATCTTGCCTGTTGAAGTTCTTGCTCTTTCTGAACCACTTCCCCTAGTGGTCACATGGTATCACGGTAGCGAGGCTTCGGACGTCATCAATTTTGGCCCCTCCCCTAAATGAATCACGCCTTGATACGCGATTCGAGGAAACGCTCATAACAACACTAAAATGGGTTATTTTATTTATAAAAAAATAAAATAAAAAAAAATCTGTTAGAACTGTTAATATACAAATTGTCTAGAGCTGTTCTGAAGAAAATGTATTTTTGTTTTCACTCTTGTATACAAAATGACAAATCTGTCTGTACTATACTACTTTTAGGGGTTGGAGGCCCAGAAATACATAATAACTGAAATTTATTGATCTCACATTGGAGAAATGTGTCTCTGCATTTAACCCATCCCCTTGGGGAGCAGTGGGCTGCTATTGTGCGGCGCCCGGGGAGCAGTGTGGGGTTAAGGGTCTTGCTCAGGGACCCAGAGTTGCGGTCTGTGGGAGTGGGCCTTGAACTCAGAACTTTAGGATTCCAAGCTCTATGCCCTAACCAATAGGCCACCTCTCCCTGTTTTTTAAAATATATAAAATATATTAGGGGTGGAACGATAGAAAAAACTCACGGTTCGGTACGTAGCTCGGTATGGACCCTACAGTTAGGTACGTTTTCGTTACAGTGCAGAAACAAAAACCTGACCAAAAGGCTATCCTCAAAGGCAATAGATATCTGAATCCTGCCTGTTCTACTGTGGATTATGGCTGCACAGCAGATGCGATATAAATTCCAATTGCTTCTGTAATTTCTTTTGCTCTGCATGTATTCGTTAGCCTGACGTAGTCCTACTCAATTCTAGTCAGAATATGAGTCTGATACTGCTCCATAGAGCTGTGATTATGGGGCGTGTTTTGAACGAACCAGGAAAAAAAATGCCTCTGCACTCAATTGGATAGATCTACAACCAATAAGAGCAACGGAGTGCGTGACGTATGTTAAGCGACGCATAGTTGTCAACAAAAATCAAAGCGTGCAGTTGCACGCCTAGAATAAGAAAATGAGCCTTGATTGCGTTTCTGTTTCCCTTTTAAAATTAATTTGCTGTCGATATCTTCTAGAACAGACCTAATAGCAGAATCTACTCACCTAAACTCTCCAGCGGCAGCCATTATTGTTGTCACCCAAGCGCGCTTTGGTCACGTGGTTGATTACGTTACTGTTTGTCATCTGTCCATCATCGTATAAAGCCCGCCCTGACAATTTGATTGGCCTGCCAGATATTGTGCTAGCATACTCGCGCTACTGTTGAGCAATGCCAGACCGAACTTCCCGACCTCAAACGTTGTGGGCGGGACTAAGTTCGGAATGGCACCCAGGCTATGTATTCGTATCAAGGGGTTGTTGTAATACATTTGGGAGATGTAATTGGACCCTTTTCTTCCGTCTCGTGTCGGTGATGGGGATATCTGGGTGGTGTCGTTTGATATGTGTCAACATATTTGTAGTGTTCCCACTCACGTAATGAACAGGTGTCGAACAATGACGACATACCGCCTTTGTTCTGCTCTTCATCGCTATTATACCTTACAGGGAACCCGAGGTTATCCCACACCACTGACTTGAATGATGATGGTTGGTCTTCTAATTCTTCGCCACTCGCCATTGTTAGCACTCGCTCACAACAACAAAACCCAACAGCGTTTCCTTCCCACAGAGTTCAGTTTGTATTTTAAGGTGGCGTTTACTATCTAGACCAATTCAGGCATGTCTAGGACTTTTTCCCAATTCACAAGAACGCGAGTATGGACTTGTTTCCTTGCCAAGTATGTTCTTGAGAAGAAAAATTGGTAAATAGACCATAATGTTGATGATTTAAAATATAATGTTTTCGCCTCAAATGATCTTAAAACGTACTTTTATTGAACAAAATCAACAGAAAAGAGAACTTTTAACTTAATACTCCAGCCCTCCATTGAAAGCTGCTGCTGCCGCAGTGCATGCTGGGACAGCTGCCAATCTTAAGAACGGACAAGTCTGCTCTGATGCATGCTGGGTAAAGAGGGAGGGGCGACAACAACATCCAGGGACATTGATCTGTTCTCGGTCTGCTGTTCTTGTGAATTGGACAGTAGTAGGGCTGAGGGTGATGACGTTTCACAAGCACATGAGAACATGAGAATGCACTAGTACACATATTGAGAAACGGCCTCTATGACTACAGACCAATCAGAGCTTGCAGGTGTGTATTCTGCATGGCAATGTGCGTGCCGAACCAAGACCCCATACCGTGTGTATGTATATATATATGTATATATATTTATATATGTGTGTGTATATATAGTATATATATATATATATATATATATATATATTAGTGCTGTCAATCGATAAAAATTTTTTAATCGCGATTAATCGCATCAATGCCT
>NW_015150595.1:1280170-1281533 GCF_000732505.1 Cyprinodon variegatus
TAATAACGCGATAATTTTGACAGCACTAATATATATATATATACATATACACACCGGTAGAGGAAAGCTTTCCGCTTATGCAAAATCCTAGGTGGTTTTCCCAACTAAATGTAAGAGAAGAGCAATGAGTGAAATACAGAAAGCGTAGGGGAGGAATCGAAGAAGAGTCTGGAAAAAGAAATGAGATTCAAGGAAATAGATTATTTTAGATTCTTTTAATTTAACTGGCGTGTTAAGCAATAGGGCTGGGTAAAAAAATCGATTTAATCGATTTTGAATCGATTCCTTTACATTTTTGCAAAATTGAGGTCTAGGGAATTTGATCAATTAATTTTATAGTGATGTTCACGTTCAAATAAGCAGGAAAGATGCTTTCAAGATGACTTCAAGCCAGACAGCTGCAAATATAGCCAATAGGTTGACTGAAGACATTAACAAATGGGGGCTGAACAGAAAACACCCTGTAGTTATTACAGACAACGCTGCAAATATAGTTTGTGCAGTGAAGATAATGCATCTCATGAGTGTCTGTGGTGTTTCACGTCTGCTCGCTCGACTGAGGCTTCACTTTTTCACTTTTCACAAACAAGTTTGCATTTTTGTGACAGTTTTGTTCACATCTCCTGTTTAAACTGTCTGATTTACAAGTTTGCACTTTATGTTTAGTGTAACAGGAAAAACTAAAATACATGGGTGTTTTGAAACACAGTTGAACCACCTTCATTATTGTAAAAACATCTTACCGAAATTAATCGATTTAGAACTGTATGAATCAAAATCGAATCGATTCAGGACTTTGGCAAAAATACCCAGCCCTTTTAAGCAACACAATAATATATTTCTTTTGTTAATAGACGCTGCAAATTGGGCAAGTTTTCACCCCTCCTCCAGGAAGGCCTGCCCCCAAATGCAAAGAGAATGGAGAATGGTGTGAAATCCAGTATTTAAAAAAAAATGCAATTCATTAAACTCAATCTGACAAAGAGGAACATCAAAGAAAGTGGAAAATATCTGTAAAAAAATGTTTTTGTTAACATCTTTTGAAAAAAACAAAATCAGGGAAAACTGCAGTGTTACTCTTTTTTTTTTTTTATTAAATGTTTTTCAAAGTTGGATTTCTGGATTGGCCTTTATTTATTCCAATATAAAAAAAATTGTTTTTCTTTCAAATTTCTATTTAGGAAAACATGGGAACATAATTCACTCCATAGTCCAGCGCCCTCTAGTGGATAAGAACTTTTACACAGTCTTGCTTTAAGTTTGATTTTAGGGGGATTATATGGGAGAATTATCCTGCCGTAATGCAAGAGCACATAATTTCAATTTGAGAAAAGAATCTCATCTTCTTGCACTCAAAACTTAT
>NW_015150595.1:1283460-1285755 GCF_000732505.1 Cyprinodon variegatus
ATAGGATTATAATTTTTCTAGTACTCTCAGATGTATTTGCTGATCCAATCAACTCTCTCCTCCTCAGCAAAGCATAGCTTCTCAACACAGAGGTCACTCCCCCTAGTGGACTGCAGTAAAACTGCAGGGGGGTTGGAAATTCTGCTGTAAAATATTTTGTTTTATCAAAAATAAATGAAACATAATATCATCCATCATATTGCTGAAACACTGTATTTTTTCCTTTACACAGATGCTGAAAGTTTGCAGAAAAACCTGGATTTGAGTAATTCATAAAGTTTGTTAAAAAATAATTGTTGCCTTTCTTAATTTTCCTGTGTTTTTGTGTTGCAGGTGCAGAAGCTGCAATGTATGTGCCCTGTGGACTTCAGAGGGGTCTTCCAGCTTGATGAGAGGAGGAGGGATGCCGTCATCGCTCTCGGTATTTTTCTGGTAGAGTCACACCTCCAGGTAAACCCTGTTTGTCACTTTTTATGCTTTCGCGCCAACAGTGTGTTGTCGGAAAATGTTGATTTCTCTTCTGTTATATATTAATTCATCCTATTTACTCACTATAAAAGTTTTCACTCAGTCTGTTTCACTTTCAAGGCCACACCATTCTCTGCAGGATAGTGTTTGTAGACCAGACATAGCTTCTTCCCACAACAAACCAGATTCTTTCTCATGGTTTATTCATAACATGTTACTGTTTAAACAAAGTGTCTGTAATTTGTTTTGACTCTGACTACATTCAGTTGTTGTATGTGAGGGGGAACGAACGCTGCTCAGGCAGAACAGGGCAGAATGCTGTGCCATAATGGCTGTATGATGAACTGTTCTCTTTTTGAATAAATGTGACGACTGAGTGAAATCCATAGATCTCCGTTTCTTTAACTAGGGTGAATAGTTGAATACTTTTTTTCCCAACTACACAGTGACCTGCTGAAACTGATGTTCTGTGTGATCTTGTCTTGCAGCACAAAGATGTTATCGTTCCCTACCTTCTTGGGCTGCTTAAAGGGCTTCCTAAAGTCCAGTGGATAGAGGAGAGCTCAGAACGCAAAGGACCGGGTCTGTATCAGTGCAGTGAAATCCACGCTGTGTTTTGAGGGTTTCAAACTCTGGTTGATCTTTATTGTCGTTTTCTCACACAGATGCTCTTCCAGTCGCTGAAAACTTCAGCTTTTGTCTTGTAACGCTGCTGTCAGATGTTGCCCAAAGAGATGAGAACCTACGAGGACAGGTCTGTGCCGACGTGTTTCTGCTTATTAGGAATGAAAGAAAAAAAAAAATAGAGCCTCATTACCTGTTTTTATTCTATATTGTATGAAAATAACAGGATTTTGGTTTCTTAGCAGGAAAGTTCACTAAAGCTTTCTTTCACAGTACGTCAACAACCAAGTAATAACACGGTAATAACATAGCAAGTCACACAATATTACTAACAACTAATAACAAGAAATACTTTATTTGGTAATTACCTCAAAATTAAGGTATGTAATTTTAAAGTAATTACCCACATGTAATTATAAGAATGATATGTTGGCATCTAACTATTGGGTGGTTAGTTACCATTAGGTTACCATATAAACGTTTCTACTATTGGCCACCTCCTACCAACGGCTTATAAAGTAAATTGTAACTTATGATCAAGTAACTAAAGCATTATAAAACTGAACTCAGGTAACATATAAACATGGGTTAAAAAGACTGGCTTGCTGTCTTCTAGGTTTGGTTTCTGTTATATGCCAACAGAAAACTGCATTTTACTAGATAATAACACTAATTAATTGCTGACGGTGAAATTAATGAGTTACCTGCTGATAACAGTTTGAAATCTAAGAAGTCTGACTTTACATTGTCTGCCAAAAAATTGAAACAAAACAACTAAAAAAATTCTCCATAAGGTTTTCTTTTAGTGATATAGTGTAACTTGCTATGTTATTACAATGCTATTATATGGTTATTGATGTACTGTAAAATAAAGCGTTACAGAAAGTTCTAAATTGAGTAGAATGTTTTATTTTTAAAGTCTTCGGGAAGTCATATTTAAATGTCTAATCATTCTGGCTTAAACATTTATAAATGTAATCTTTATTAGACGATTTTTAGAAAATTTCTATTTAAAAAAAATCCTGTCTTAAAATCTGTGTGTTTTTTTCCCCTTTATCTTATGCAGGCCAGTTAGTTATACGTCAGCCTAAACACCTCAATTCGGCCAATCATAGATCAACGGTCATCTGTCAATCAAATTTTTTCGGTCAGAGCATCTTGATTCATATGTCGCAGCTAATAAACGCAACGGCTAAATAAGAA
>NW_015150595.1:1285980-1291182 GCF_000732505.1 Cyprinodon variegatus
CTGTCCATAGCGTTCCTTGACAGTGTCGTTTCTAAGTCACCAATTTAGTGCTACTTGGTCCCAATAGAATTTCCCATTGGGAACCTACTAGCACTAAGTTGCTAACTGGTTAGCAAGATGCTTCCAACAAACCGGCCACAATCAAAGTTGCTTCAATCCTGCCCCCTTGATAAACGACCAATCACATTCACTTTATTCAGCCGTGTAAAGTCGTGTATCTCTGCACTCAGGAGAATTCGGAAATTCAACGGTTGGAACGGCTGTTTCTCTACAACTTTAAGACATAAATTACCCATAGTTTCTTTGGTTTGATTGAAATTGGCTACATCAGGGAGTGCAGGAGGGGCAGAGGTTAGCACGCGCAACCCATGTACAGAGGCCTTAGTCCTAGAGGCGGCCAAATGGGTTTGAATCTGACCTGCGGTCCTTTGCCGCATGTCTTCCTCTCTCTCTCATAACCCCTTTCCTGTCAGCCTACTGTAGAAAAAACGAGCCACTAGTGCCGCAAAAACAAAAGAAAAACCTCAAAAAAAAGAAGAAGAAGAAAAAAAAAGAATTTTGCTACATCAGGCCTTATTGGAATTAATATTAGTGAAATAAATGTTTAGTGTTAGGTATGTAAATGTCGATCTTATTGATGCTGCTGTTAGTTTTAGGACCGTTCTGGATTATCGTTACATTAACTCTCTGGCTGCTGTGTGCAAAGTGCTTCCGGTAAAATATCTCTTATATATAGAATATGAATCAGCACTTAGACTTAAACAGACTTTATTGTCATTTTAAGAAAAAAAATTATTTTCGCTCGGTACAGCTCCCAAGACATTTCTATTTTTAAAGTGCAGCAGTGATAAAATATAAACATAAGATTGGTATATTATTTACAGATTCCAACATTCAGCGCTTTTTTCTTCTTCTTTTAAACCCCATTTTTGCATCTGTGATACATTTAGACTTGAAAGTTTTGAGATTATGGTCTAAAAAAAATAGTTGTTTTCTTTCATTCTGTAAATAATTTAGTTATTAAAATGTTTTATATTTTTTTTAATGGAGGCCAGTGTCACTGTTGACTGTTTGTTTTTGTTTTTAATGTATTCCATCGTCTAATAAAGCTGTACTTCAGAAGCTAACCATGTATTTCAGATCCTGGAGGCGCTCATGGACATCATGCAGGTCCTCCGAGACATCTGCAAAAATCCAGATTCTCACGATAAAGGTGCCAACATAAAAAACTTGCATGTCGAATCAATATTTTAGCTGCTACCTCTAGATTCTGATATATTTTGTGCTCGATTCCACTTGCAGAATACCTGTGCAGGTACGCTGTACCCAGCCTGCTCGGTGTAGCCAGGGCATTCGGCCGATACAGTAACACTGACGAGCCGCTGCTGTCTAAGCTGTTCCCCCGACCTGCTGCTCCTTTGCTGTCCACTGCGGATGGAGGCGATGCTGCCCGCCGGCGCTCTTTCAACGAGTTCCGTTCAATCCTACCGAGCTCTCTGCTCACAGTGTGTCAGGGAGACTCCCTGAAGCGTAAAGGCTCCTCCGTGTCCAGCGTTTCACAGCAGGTATAACAGACCGGGAGCAGAATAAGGCAAGGCACCTGGGAGCTGCTAATTAAGATTGGATCCATTTTTTTTCTTTTTAGGCAAGTCCGGAGAGAACAGGGCTGACACCTAGTTCTCCTGCTGATCCCTCTGCGCAGTACTTTGAAGGTAATTTCCTCACACTAAAACCTCACATTTTAATGTATTTTCCATTATTTTGTTAATAGACAAACGCAATACAGAGTAAAACTGAACACGGCAAAGAAAGGGATTAAAAATTAGGAAAATTTACTTCAAATGAATCCAGTGGCTCTTATTTCAAACAGCTAAACTACATGAAAATCTATTGGAATTCATGTTTTTCCCCTTAAAATAATGTAATAAGGTAATTAGACATTATGGACTTGTAAGGAAACAAAGAAGTTGTTTTTTTCTTATTAAAACACTTATTAAATCGACTTATTAAACATAAAATATCTTATTCCTTTAGCAAATTTCTCACTCAACTCCTAAATTCAAGGGAAAATACACTTATTTAATGAAAAATCTTGCCTATAAATCAAGCGAACACATGCTTTTAAAAAAGTGTGGTGTGCTTATTTATTGCAGCTATTTTTATCTGTTATCCTTAAACAAAACCAAGTTAATCTTTTTTCCTTCAGAAGTCTGTTATAAAGCTAACATAGTCCACCTCGATGTATACTTATCTGTATAAATCCAGCTTTTCTGTGACGTCTTCAGATGTTTCCATGGCGACTGGCCTCACGAGCCACCGGGAAACGCTGAAGGTCGGGGTGGAAGTTGTGGTGAAGCTTGACAAAATGTTTGGTCACAAAAATAGACCAAAAGCTGCACAGTATCTCATTCTGAAGCATGGTGGTGGGAGTATCATGCTGTGGGAATGTGGCTTTTTCTTCTTAACAGGGACAGGGAAGCTGGTCAGAGTAGATGATGAGATAGTTGGTGCTAAAAAAAAAGGTTGTTCCTGGTAGAAAAGATGTTAGAGACTTCAAAAGACAACGGCAAGATATAATCCCAAACTATCCCCAAGTTTAATCTATGACAAACATTCCCCTAAAGAATCACAGCTGCAATTTCAACTAAAGGTGGTTCTAAATAGGATAAATGTGCATCTTAGCCTTTTAGAATATAAATACGAAAGAATCCCTCCAATATTTTCCCTTTACATCACAATAATGAGTTACTATGTTGCAGTCAATCACATCAATAAAATACCTTGATTTTCATGGCTTTAACATGCAAAAATATGAAATAAGTCCCTGAGGTTTGAATGCTTTTGTAAATTAAATTGAATACTTGTTTAAAGAAATAGCTTCTGATCCTATCAGCCACTTTTGTTGCCGTCCTTTCAAAAAAAATCTCTGATGGCTGTGATTTTCCGTTCTGCCTCAGGTTCTTACCTCCCTGACGGCAGCGCGGTGGACCCGGATTACTACTTCTCCACCATCAGCTCCAGCTTCTCCGTGTCTCCGCTCTTCACCGGGAGCAGCGCCGGAGAGTTCCAGGTCCCTATGGATATGCTCAGACTGCTCCTTCAAATGGTTGGTGCCTAATATAATAATTAACACACTGCAAAAAATTTAAATCTCAAAAAGTCTTTTGTTTCTTAAAATAAGTGCATTTTTCTTTAATTTGGGAGGTAAGTGAGAAAGTTTGCCAATGGAAGAAGACAATTTACTTTTGAAATAAGAAAAAAACAATTTTATTGTCTTATTTCAAGTGAATATTATCTAATTTTTTTTTTATTTCAAGAGTTAAAAAATACTCATTCTATTGGCAAATCTGATTTTAACTATTCAAATTAAGGCTAAATACACCTAAATTAAGAATTCTTTACTTCTTTCTAGATCGTTTTTGCAGTGCAATTCCTTTTACACTGGAAAAATGATCTAGAAATAAGTAAAAATTTCTTAAATTAAGTGTATTTACCCTAAATTTAAGTAGGTAAATGAGATAGTTTGCCAATCGAATGAGTATTTTCACTCTTAGAATAAGATAATTAGAAAACATGCGCTTGAAATAAGACGATACAATTGTACTTTCTTATTTTAAATGTAAATTGTCTCATTCCATTGGCAAAATGTCTCACTTTCCTCCTCCATAAAAAAAAAAATGACACTTATTTTAAGAAAAATTAACTTATGTAGATTGAAATGTTTTGCAGCGTAGCATTCATCCTAGTGAAATTCAAAGTCTCTTTAAAAAGCATCACGGTGACGATGAACTGAAATGTTAATCTAAACTGTTGCTTGTCTTGAACAGGTTGAGCAGTTTGTTTCTGAGTCATTTCTAAAGTCCCTGGATGGAACCTTAGCAGAACTTCAAGAGGTAGGACTCCACATGGCTCTGTTCTTCTTTTATTCAAATACATGTAATTATTATGATTTAATTAAATCTTTATTTAACCAGGAAAGTCATCTTTGAAAATATTCTATTGAAAGGGAGGCCTGGCAAAGAAAAGCTCAACTATTACATATAAAACATTCACTGCTCACAAAATTAAAAGGAACATTCAAAAATCCACCCTAGATCTCAATGAATCTAATATTCTGAGTGAAAAACTTTATCATAAACAAAGTGGAATTGATAAAGAAGAAAATGAATCAAAATCATCAATCTAAATCAGAATTATTACACCATAAAGATCTGGATTCGGATTTATAGTCGATAAAAAGACGTTTTGGTCAGAGAGCAAGTGAAGCTCACAAAATTGCTTGTTTCTCTTTTGTGTTTTCATTTCCCAAAAAGTGGATTTCAACAAGACCCCCAGTTACTCACTGTGATGGGTTAAATTCTTGCAGTTTGTTACAAATCTAAAGGTGATTAACTCAATCTTATGAATCACTGGACAGAGGGTCACCATAATCCAACACTGGCTTTTTTATTTTGAAGTAGAAGTCTGGACAGGAAGGAATAACCAATGGATCGTTATTTATACCTACAACCAATACGTTTGTCGTGATTTCATGAAGTTAGTGTTGATCAGTAAAAAATTAAAAACAATATTTTTCGTTGCGATCACCGAGTCTGGGAGCGGCCATTTTTGCCAAATATAGTAACACCTCACTCCTGCCATCTTCCAGCAGTGATGTCACGGTGCGGTTAGCCTAGCGCCATTCTCCCCGCTTTACAATCAGAATCAATGGGAACTACTAGACACATCTGCAATCAACAACAATTATTGAAGATTTCCAGAGGACTTCAGCATTGAAATTCACCAGAGCTATAGTGAAACTGACAATGCCCATGTGCATGGTAGCTGGATGTTGGAATACATCAAGTAAAAGTGGGAAAAAAATGAATTATTTCACTTTTGCGATTCATGATCCTCCACGTGCGGGTTCGTTGTTAGATTGCCAACTTGAAGAGGAAGGATTTGCCATCGAACTTCTAGCCAGAGAAAAAACACGTTATTAATCCGTTACTCTCTGCTTCGCTTGGTGCAATGGTCATCACCCTTGGATAATAATGCGTTGTGACAAACAACAGATACAGCACTGGGACTTGCTTAACAACCGGTACCGCACCGTGACATCACAAACCAGTAGGTGGCAGTAGTGTTCTTTGACAAACATGGATGCCTCCAGTAAAGCACATTCAAATTAAATTACTCTTAATTAAAAACACCTATTATTTA
>NW_015150595.1:1292111-1293803 GCF_000732505.1 Cyprinodon variegatus
TGCCATCTTTGTTAGTCACCGCTGTCGGGTAGCTACAGCCTATCGCGACACAGGCCACTGTGACAGCAATTCCCACAATTCTTTGCGAGGGGAGCTCTCCTCACAAAGCATTCTGGGATATAACTGCCTCTTCTGAGGCCTTTCTTTTCTTCTCATACGCTTCGTAGACACTTTTTCTCTTACGACCCTCGGCCATTTTCAAAGAACCACTGTGAGAAAGGTGAGCTTCAATGACTGTCTGAAAACGTAGCTCACCACAGATATACGCCTGAAAGTGTTCATGAGCAGAAAAAGATAGCTAACGGGACGAGCACGTAGGACGGCCTTACCTACACATATCACCAGAATGATTGACAATTAGGAGGACCACTTATTTAGATGATCCACCCGGAAATAAAAGATCATCCTCTATATTTTCAGTTACAGTAAAAAGTCATTTTGAACTTCTCACTGATTCATCATAATAATGGTGCTTTTCTCCTGGTAGAGCAATCCTGGCATCCATTTCCACTACAAAACATTCAGTGATCCATTATATGTGGCCATATTTAAAATGCTGAGAGACACTCTGTACAATTTAAAAGGTAAGGCCGCAAATCTTTTAAATGATAATTAAAAAAACAGCATTGAAGCATTGTGGTAGTCTGTATAATAAATGATGTTTTTCACGGTTTAGACCTTCAGACGGACTATGTGAAAGAAGTCCATGACTTTGTCCTGGAGCAGTTCAGCAGCAGCCAATCAGAGCTGCAGAGGATTCTCCATGATGTGGAGTATCTCCAGAGCGAACTGAGCCCGCTCAAGCTGCGCTGTCAGGCCAACGCTGCCTGTGTTGACCTCATGGTCTGGGCTGTAACAGAGGAACAGGGTAAAGATTGGCTTTTCTCACCTAGTTTAACAATGACTACGTTCAACTGATGCGAATTTCAAACTGTTTGCTTTTTTTCCTCCAGGAGCTGAGAACCTTTGCACCAAACTGTCGGAGAAGCTGCAGTCAAAGACCTCTAGTAAAGTGATTATCGCCCACATGCCCCTCCTTATATGCTGCCTACAGGTAAAATAAACCAGTTTTTAATTAAACGTAGCATTTTGAAAGGCTTTAAAGATCCTATATAATCTTTTTTAAAGTCGTTGCGAAGTCATATTTAAATGTGGAATCATTCTGGCTTAAACATGTATATCGATGTACTCTTTATCAGACGATATTGTCCCAAAATTTTGAAAATTTAAATTTTTAAAAAATCCTGTCTTAAAATCTGTGTTTTTTTTAGGGATGCACGATATAATCGGCCCCCTATCGGTATCGGCCTTAAAACTGAATATCGGACATCGGCCACCCCACCGATATTTAACCAGATATTTAATCAGCTTCTGAGTGACTAAAGGAAAAAAACAAAAAAAAAACTACTTCTTCTTCCTCAAAAACTTCTTTTTTACAGACTTAAAAGCTTTTAAAGACAAGGGAAAAAAATATTGATACATTACAATATCCCAATATCTTCATATGCTGATATATTTCCATTTAAAAACACCATATCAATCTCTTTTACTAATGAAATATTGCTATATGTCATCGTTATGCTACGAAATCCCCCGAAAATTCACGAAATTTTGCCTTATTTAATGAGAGTGATACACTGACGCGGTATCGATCTATTTTACTAACAAAATCTCACAAGAATGTCCAAAATA
>NW_015150595.1:1296767-1298771 GCF_000732505.1 Cyprinodon variegatus
ACAGCCCCCATTGTGGCTTCGTCTGCTCCACTCTGAGTTCCTTGGAGATGGTAGAGAGCATACGCCAGATGATTAAATTCAAAGCAGCAAAACATACGGAAATTATCCATTGTTTCCGCAAATCATTAAAAATAATTACAATTCATTATTTTTTTTGGGATTTTTTTCATTAATTTCATAAAAAAAATTCATTAATTTTTATATTTTTTTTTTATTTTTCGGTGTAATAATAAACATATACCGAATCGAACCGAAAACCGTGACCACGAAACCGTGAACAGAACTGAACCGTGGATTTTGTGAACCGTTCCACATATATATATATATATATATATATACAACATCAGTAAAGATGTGCAAAATTTCAGTAGCATTCCATTTAAAGTGCCTGAGAAAGATTATTTGGTTGATTTTTTTTCTGTAAACCACCTTGAGATGATTTGTTGTGAATTAGTTCTGTATAGTGTGAGTTAGGAAGCTGAGGCAGAGGCAAATTTAGCAAATACACAGATTTATTTCACGTCCGCAGATGAGAGGAAAAAGCTCTGACTGGGGCAAGCTCAGTATATACATTGATACAACAACTCCCAGCATCATGCTGTCAGGAGGCAGCTGCCAAGGGAAGCTGATTCAAGATAAACATAGAAAACTTGTTGGAGGTTAATTAAGAACTGGGGACTGCAGCTGTGTTCCTCCTCTACTTCGACATTTGTGTGTTTAATGTGAAAATATCTTGTCTAATATGTCTTCTTTCTTCATTGGGGAGGAGGCGGAAGATGTTAGCTACTTATATGAACCGTTTAATACCAATTGATATCAGTTTACACAGAATGAGACGTTTGGAAAGAGATAATCTGATGTCTGAATTGATCTTTTTGTCTGTGGTCCATTTGGTCGTAGTGGTCTAATGAGAGCTGTGGAGGATGCCTTTAGAGGTGACCATGAGGTTAAAATGTCAATTCTTCTTTAAAGCAGGGGGTGAGATCAAGATCCATGTGACCAACGAACATTCCCAATCCACCATCAGCGCCAACGCAAACAAGAAGAGCCAGCCCTCCATGTACGAGCAGCTGCGGGACATCTCCATCGATAATATATGCAGGTGAGTTCACACAGCAGGGCTTATATTTACCAACCGTCTCTGCTGGTAAATCAGTTTTATACTTTCTGTTACATCAGATTCAGAACCAGAACATCTTCGATCAAAAATATCAGTGATTTTGGATTCATCTTAATTCAGTTTAGCAGTTTTTCTTCCCATTGCTTTGCTACAAATCAGCATTGGCAAAAAATGTCCCAGCCCGGTGAACAAGTCTTTGTGCTTGACTTGGAAGTCCTGTGCTGGGTGTCCTAATATCTTGATTAAGATAAAAAAATGTTATTATCGTATTTGAACTCACCGTTTTCCCCCAGGTGCCTAAAAGCCGGACTCACCATGGACAACGTCATCGTAGAAGCTTTCCTCGCCAGCCTGTCCAACCGTCTCTACATCTACCAGGAAAACGACAAGTAAGCCGGCCCTTCCCTACTCACCCCTGACCTTAATGTCCTTAAACAAACCTGTGAGTTCCTCTCTCCTCCCCCTCCAGGGATGCCCACCTGATTCCGGATCACACCATCAGAGCTTTGGGCCACATCGCTGTAGCTTTACGGGACACGCCCAGAGTGATGGAGCCCATCCTGCAGATCCTGCAGCAGAAGTTCTGCCAGCCTCCCTCTCAGCTCGACGTCCTCATCATAGATCAGCTGGGCTGCATGGTGATCACAGGAAATGTGAGAGCCGGCACGTTTCTTTTTAATTAAGAGATTCTACACCTCAGTTAGTCCTCATGTTAATAGCTTAACGTCTCTTTCTTTGCTTTTAGCAATACATCTACCAGGAAGTGTGGAATTTGTTCCAGCAGATCAGTGTGAAGGCGAGCTCCATGGTTTATTCAACCAAAGACTACAAGGACCACGGCTACAGGTGAAGTTCAAACCATCTTTACTTTGGTTGCTTTACAG
>NW_015150595.1:1302655-1304089 GCF_000732505.1 Cyprinodon variegatus
AATTCTCATAATTTTAGGACTTAATTCTCATAATTTTAGGACTTTATTCTCGTAATTTTAGGACTATTCTCGTTGCGACTTTATTCTTGTAATTTTATGACTTTAGTCTCGAAATAGATGGAAAAAAAAATCTCTAGCCTGGCCCTAATACTCTGTCATAACATGGAAACCGAATCATGCAGAGTTTTGCTCTGTTTAATGGTGTGGCTCTAAAGATAATCTTAGGTGATAACCCCGCCCTGTTTGGTGTGTTAAGAGTGATCAGGTCAGTTTAGGACACCGGGAAAAATCAGGGAAACCAAAACACTGGATTCTCTTGGCCCGATAGTGCCTGTATATGCTGGCCATTCAATTTTGATTTTGAAATGGGAAATCCAAAAAATGAGAAACATACTGTGCTTCTGATTTTAAAAAAATGGAAAAACCATTAAAAATGATCCAGTTTTTGGTTGTTTTTTCTTGACATATCCAATCCGACAAACACTAAACAAATCTAGACGTCCTTTCTGTCCTGAGCGTATGCCCGGCTTAATGGACAAATTCTTAAAGCAACTTCTGACTAATCCTAACTTCCTGGCTTCCTGTAGTGACATTCAAGGGTCAGTGGTTTACCTAGAATAATGCTAGCTTCTTCTCTAATAGTTTTCCCAGAGATCAAAACGATCCCAGAATGACTTAAAAAAAACAAACTGTAGGTTCTCTTTTATTGTAGCTTTTTTTAATTTGTCATTTGTTTTTATCACAGTTCTCCGCTAAGACTGAAGCTTTTGTTTCGTGAAAACTAACACTTATATTAATCCAAGCTATGTATAAATAAACGTCTTTAGTACCTTGTGTCCTCTTTTATTGTTAGAAGCATCCATTAATGCTGATATTTTGTAAAAAAGTAGAAATGCACTGTTATTATTTACAGGCATCCAGCAGTGCTGGGAATCTGGGTGTCCTAATTCCAGTTATTGCTGTGGTAAGTGAGCAAAGCATCTCTTCTTGTTACCAAACTTAAACACTTTTTTTTATTATACTTGGTGCAAATTAAACCTCCATTCGAAGGTGTGACCTTTTTCTTCATCACTGCAATGTTTACTGTCTGTGCTTTACTTCAGCTCACTAAGAGGTTGCCACCGATAAAGGAAGCAAAACCACGTCTGCAGAAGCTGTTCAGAGACTTTTGGCTCTACTCTGTTGTCATGGGATTTGCGGTAGAGGGCTCAGGTACACAGTTATGTTTTTTTTCTTTTCAGTGAACTGTATTTATTATTGAAGACTTAAAATGGAGTAAGATAATGTCATGCTTGTGCTACTATAGTTCAGGGCAGAATATTTTTCTTTTGAAAGATGTTTGTTGGAATGAATTGTCCACAGCAGGGAAAAAAAGGATATCCAAGCCTTCTGGCCAAAATCTAATGTCTAATTATATATCTATATATATATATC
>NW_015150595.1:1304385-1309252 GCF_000732505.1 Cyprinodon variegatus
GCAATGAAATAGTTTTGCAACAATAGCTCTGAACCATTTAAAGGAAAACTGAGAATGTAAGAGGTTTTTGATGTGCAACTTGTAGAACAGAATTTGTGTAATACTTAACATTTGTAAAAAAAAAAAAAAGTGTACTTGTAAATTTTTTTCTACAAATACAAAATTTAGAATGTAACTCTCTCTACAACTTCAAATTCCCACTTACAAGGCACAAATAGTTTTGAAAAAAAAATAACCTTCAATAATATCAAGCCCACATTATATAAATATATGGTCTCTAGTTTTTTCAGTAATGTTTCCTTTGATCCGTGTTGAACCTATCAGGTCTGTGGCCAGAGGAGTGGTACGAAGGAGTTTGTGAGATTGCCACCAAATCGCCGCTGCTGACGTTTCCCAGTGGAGAACCTTTACGCTCTGAGCTGCAGTATAACTCTGCGCTGAAGAACGACACCGTCACTCCAGTATGACCACACACACCCACAAACCTATACTCGTTCTGCCATTTATAGTGAGGACATGTGTTGACTTCCATTGATTTGCAGTCATTTTCAACCCTTTCTGTGCCCTAACCCAAAACCAAACCATTACCAACCCTAAACCAAACCATTACCAACCCTAAACCTAACCCAATTGGCACCTTTGCCCTAAAACTAGATGTTAGAAAAATAGCATGAGGACCAGCAATATGTCCTCACTTTGCAACAACTGGTCCTCAATTTGATGGTGAAATTGGAAATTGGTCCTCACTCTGAAGGCTAGACAGGTACTCACACACACAAAGCTTTGTTTTCAGGACGTATGGGGACATTTCTTTGACCTGCATTAATTTTATAGTGCCTAATCCAGATCCTAACCCTAACTATTACCAACATACGGTATACCTAACCTCACGCTGGTGTAGATTCTCAGTCATCTAGGTCATAGTCATTCCAAAAAACTTAAAAAAACAAGTTTGCAGACATTTCACTTCCCATCCAGGAAACTTTTTCAATTCAAAATGTCTGGAATAGCGTAGAGTTCCAGCCTTTTATAGAGTAGGCCAAGAAAACCTAACCTAAAGGGAATTCTCTCCTTAGTCCTGCACCTAAACCCAACTCGGGGAACAGAGTTTACCTTATGGGGACGAGTTGAGTGTCCACATATGTATCTGTAAAGGCTGGTTTGTGCTCAGAAACCATGTCATCTGTGTGTGTGTCACAGATAACGCAGATATGCCACCACCCCCCCTTCCGCAGACACTCTGCTGCACCTCCCCAAAATTGTAGGTGACTGCAAATTGTAGGTGAAGATGGACTAGCTAGAAGAGCGAGGTGCGCAAGAACGCTGGGACCCTTTTTCCACCTGGATCCCCGATCTTTTTCGCCTTAATGTTGTGGCAAGAAATATCATAGCGCAGACCACGCTTCAGTATTGAGCATAAATCCAAAATAAGTTCTTCATATCTGCAACAAACTAACTGCGACACACTGTTGCAGGAGTATAACCAGCCCTTAAGTTCTCGTGTGTAGCATATTTTACAAAATAATTCCTCCACATTGTAGGTAAATAAAGACCACCCCCCCACATACACACAGACATCAGACCTGTCTGACTTTAGCTGCTCCGTTCCAGGCGGAGCTGAATGACCTCCGCAGCACCATCATCAACCTGCTGGACCCTCCTCCAGAGGTGTCTGCTCTCATCAACAAGCTGGACTTTGCCATGTCCACCTACCTGCTGTCCGTTTACCGGCTGGAGTACATGAGGTAACAAACGCAGGTCTGATCTGTCTCTGTTTGCCCTTTAACCTGAGAAACATGACCTCACCTCATCTCGTCTGTTTCATCTGTGCCAGGATGCTGCACTCTCTGGACTCGGACCGCTTTCAGGTCATGTTTCGTTACTTTGAGGACCGAGCCATTCAGAAGGATAAGTCTGGTGAGGCCATCAGAAAATGGAAACCGGTTCCTGAAAGACAAACAAAAACATCCCTCATGTTTTAAATCAGTGTTTTTTTTACAGGTATGATGCAGTGTGTGATTGCTGTGAGCGACAAAGTGTTTGAGGTTTTCCTTCAGATGATGGCTGAAAAAGTAAGTTTTCACCTTTTAATGTTGTCGGAGAGGAATTTTCCACACTTTTTTTTGTTCATGCCAGAGTACTTCATAAAATAAACAATCATATAAAACATATTAGTGATAAAAATTTTCTGTTCGTGGTCTAATCCAAAAACATAAAATTTTTTTACCATGTTAACGCTCAGCTTTAGAAATCTTTGTTTTGCTAAAACCTGTTCTGATTATTATGATCTGATCATTTTTAGCATCAGCAGGAACACTGCAAAATCGATCTAGAAATAAATAAACATTTCTTAAATTAAGTGTATTTACCCTTAATTTGAGCAGGTAAATTAGATGATGAGTATTTTAGTCTTAAAATAACATAATTAGATAATATGCATGTAAAATAAGACAATACTGGCCTTTTACTGGAAAACACTTTATCATGATTATTGAATCTTTTTATTGAACAATTATTTTTAATGCTCGACGCTAATTTATTCATTTCTTTTTCCTTTCTGTGTTATATACTTATTTTTTAATATTTGCACTAACCTGAAGAGTTGTGTTTTTTTATTTAGTTTATCTTTTTTGCACAATAGCAATACAAGTAATTCTGATAATGTTGCTTCCAAGTATTTGTGGTTATTACCCAATGGAAATTCTTGAAATGCGGTTAGTTTAAGCATGAATACTATACTACTAAATCAGTAAAAATGCATAAAAATTAAAAAAAAAAAGGGGTGTGCCTCATATTTCTAGTCTAATATAATCATTTGACGTTACTTGTGTCACCAAATCACAAGGGATGCAATGGAAAAAATCTAAATCTAGATAAGTCATTTCTTCTTAAAATAAGTGCATTTATTTTTCTATTGAAGAGGTAAAAGAGACATTTTGCCAATGGAACAAGACAATTTACATTTAAAATAAGAAAACACAATTGCATTGTCTTATTTCAAGTGAATATTATCTAATTATCTTATTTTAAGAGCAAAAATACTCATTCCACTGGCAAACTACCATATACCGACTCAAATTAAGGGTAAATACACTTCATTTAAGAAATTGTTACTTATTTCTAGATCGTTTTTCCAGTGTGAAAGTATGGAGTAATTATGTTTCCGTTATTGCAGCAAACAAAGCACATGAAGTAAATGGAAGTAAAAATAAAAAGGCAATCCATAAATAAATCTCTGATAAATTTCATATTAAAAAAGAGAGTAACTTGGATGTTTTCCTAGATTTTATTTTTGCAAGATTTTTTTTTCATTCTTTATTTCTTTAAAATCATATTTTTTCCAAATGTTTTGTCAGGTGTCAGATTTTCTATTTTTTCTATTTTTTATTTCTCTTGAATATTGTGTTATAAAGATGACATTCTCTTCACTTCAGTTGTAGTACTATGTTGTTGCTAACGTCCAGCAGACCAATAGAAATTGGTCTATGTTCCTCAATCCAAAGAAAAGCCCGCCCCCAGAAGTGAGCACAATTTGAAATGAACGCCATAAGTAGAACTAAACCTTAAAATAAAAAATGTTTAATCTGTAAAAAGAAAAAACACATTTTAAAAGGAAACCTAAAATTACTAAATGAGCTTTTTTTATTAAACATTTTTCAAATTTCCATTTACAAAACTTTCTTTTTATTTGCTTACAACAATAATGGAACCAAATTTACTTCATATAGAAGTTATTTATTTTGGTTTCTCAAGTGTTTGGGTTGGAAATCAACCGAGAGTGATACCACAGTCACAGAGAGCAGATGACCAGGGTTGATTTACTGACTCAGTTTTTCTGGGTGACGTTACAATTACAAGGAAGCCAACAGTCATACTGAGATACAATCTGATGCAGTAGCACCAATTAAACCTGAGGAGGGCGCCAAACACATTTTTAGATCCTAAAGCAGGATAAACCTCGGGGCATGTGGATAGCACTATAAAACATCAATATACAAAGTTTAGTCGGAAAGTTAAGTTGATTTTGGGGTGAGTTGTCCTTTAAAAAGGGCCTGAAATGCATTTATAGAGGAAGCAATCCTCCCAGTGTTTAATCCATAAGCGGTTTCATTTTCAGCCAAAAACTAAAGCTCATGAGGAGGAGCTGGAACGCCATGCCCAGTTTCTCCTGGTCAACTTCAACCACATCCACAAGCGGATCCGCAGAGTGGCTGACAAATATCTGTCTGGTCTCGCTGAAACGTAAGAGAGCGTCAAGCCATCCGTCGTTCCCCTCAAACTTTTGGCTTTATAAATAAACAAACATCTCCCTCCTCAGCTTCCCCCACCTGCTGTGGAGCGGCCGGGTGCTGAAGACCATGTTGGACATCTTGCAGACGCTGTCCCTGTCCCTCAGTGCGGTGAGCGACGGTTATATGGTGTATCAAAGAAGTTATTGTCGGTCAGCTTATTATCTCTACCATGACTTTATTCCCTGTTATGTTGCAGGACATTCATAAAGACCAGCCCTATTATGACATCCCGGACACGCCTTACAGAATCACCGCCCCGGATACATATGAGGCCAGAGAGGTAACTTTGGTTTACTTATTCAGAAATCCCTCCGTCAAATCCTGCATTTTATCAGCTGCATGTGAATTAAATGCCCAGAAAGCCGATTATGAACATGTTATATCATTTTCGCTTTCTTACTGTAACCTTTAGAGCAGAGGTCACGGATTAGCGGACCAGGGTCAGGATCCAAACCCACTTGCTGGCTAATCCGGACCCAACCTGATTTAAAACATTTATAAATTACTACATGTTCTCTGACGACAGTGTCTAATTTCACTTGAGCCGCTTCTCCTGTTAATACGGTAAAGCCCTC
>NW_015150595.1:1310086-1312643 GCF_000732505.1 Cyprinodon variegatus
TCCCCGCTTTCCTCCTCTAAATAAAAAATGGATGTCGGAGGAGACTCATCCACCGCCTCCAACACAAAACTCTCCTCCTCTTGCATGTTTCCTCTGTCCATAGCGTTCCTTGACAGTGTCGTTTCTAAGTCACCAATTCAGTGCTACTTGGTCCCCATGGAATTTCCCATTGGGACCAAGTAGCGCTAAGTTGAGTGTTTCCCATTAATGAACGATAATGTGGCGGCCACCACAGTCTTGTTTGGGCCCGCCACAGTCTTATATAAACACACAGAGAGTGAAAACAACAACAAAAAGATCTGTCAGTTTATCAGACCATTCCACAGCTGTACTTTCATACCGCCTGTAACCCAGCGCCATAGAGAGAAAATTTGTTTGTTATATTTTTTTCGAAGTGTGCATCCCGCCCTCCTTTATAAAAATGCTGCCTCGGCTGCCTGGTTCGCACATGCGGTGTTTCCAACTCAACGACTTTGTCGCTATATTTAGCGACTTTTCAGACCCCTCCAGCGACTCTTTTTCAAAAAAGCGACTAGCGACAAATCTAGCGACTTTTCTGGTGTCACTGGCGGCTTTTGGAGACTCTTACGTGAAAGCACCTATCGTTCCTACTCTTGTCCTCCATCGGCAGGTGCTGCCGTGGTTCGCCTCCCCCGTCCCAACCCCATCCTCCCGCTTCCGCAGGAGTCCCTCTCAGCGCAGCAGTCACAACATGTTTACCCTCAAAATAAATCTGAAATGTTTTATTTTAAATAACGGCATTTGATTCACACAGCAACAGTCACTTGTTTAACTTGTCCACTGTGTTTTCCTCTCTAAGATAATGATTTGTAGGCTCCTTAGTGGACCAAAAGGGAAAAAAAAAAGTGGTCTCAAAAATGCACTTAAAGGGGAAAGCCGTTTTTTTTACATTAGGCCCTTGATTTTACGTTATTACATCATGTTCTACTCACCCATATTTGTTTTGTGACATTTGGAGCCCTTCTGAAGATATTCCGTTAGGTTATATCCAAGTAACATTTTCAGCCTAAACACTGAAGTCTGAAGTATTCTCTACTTCAAAAAACTCTTCAGATTTTAAAATGGAAAAATTTTACTTTTTATTTTTTATAAATTTTTTTTATTAAGGAAGTCAGTGTGTAACATTAATACATAAAAACCTCATTTTATTTTAGTGTTAAATTCTGTTTAAAGTAACAGATTAGAATGAAAAATGTCTCCAAACCTTTACTGGTTGATGATTTTCTTTATTCGGACCCCGCTTGGTTGCCCCTCCTTTAGAGCATCGTGAAAGATTTTGCTGCGAGGTGTGGAGAAATCCTGAAGGAGGCCATGAAGTGGGCTCCATCTGTCACCAAATCCCACCTTCAGGTAATATTTCTCATTGCATTCATCTCCTCTATGGAGTATAGGAGTTCAAAGCAGCTCTATGTTTAAAAAAAACAAAAAACAAAACAGTTTATTAAAATAAAAACTAAAAGTAGGTGTAATAAGTTTATCTTTTTTATAATACCTCTAATTTAGAGAAACGATAGTTATATAATATATTTGTATATTTTGCATCTTTTTAAATACTTCATGTCCATATATGAAGACATGAATTTGTAATGTTAAGCCTGGACGAGGGACTCATTGAAACATGTTTTTATCTGTTGTTTTTTCGTCTGGCGTCAGGAGTACCTCAACAAACATCAGAACTGGGTCTCAGGTCTCTCTCAACACACGGGTCTGGCCATGGCGACAGAAAGCATCTTGCACTTTGCTGGCTACAACAGACAAAGCACCACTTTGGGGGTAAGACTAAAACTTATACTCAATGTACTTATTTACTAATTTAACTTTTTAAAAGCTGGATCACTTATATCTAATCAAATAGACTTAGTTTTTTTTTTTCTGTTTCACATTAAAACTGTGAACAGAAATTTAAATGGTTTAAGATCAGGAAAGAATCAGGGGCCGAAAAGGTGTCTCTGCGAAATCCCTGGTCTGGAGAAGAGTAGATGCAGAGTTAATAGATGTTCTTATCTTATGGAATGGAAATGTTCATTTCACTGCTAAGCTGCTGCTCATTTACTGTCAGAAAAGTCATATAAAATGAAATTTGTTCTTTTATACACTGTGTATACAAAATGAAAATAAAGCTTGAATAAATCTAAGTTCTCACTCTTCCCTTTAGTCCACCCAGCTGACTGAGAGGCCAGCCTGTGTGAAGAAAGATTACTCCAACTTCATGGCCTCCCTGAACCTCCGGAACAGATACGCTGGAGAGGTAGAACCACCAGAACTACCAGTGCTTTCAAGGCCATGTTTTTCTTTTTACCGTTAAAACTTTCGATGATTGTTTTCATTCACTGAATCAAGGATGTATGTGAAAGTGAAATATTTCACTTTCAAAATGTATTTTGTAAATACTTCAGAAACGAGCTCTATTGCTCTTTGTTTTTGTTTTTATTTCTTTATTTTAAAAAAATGATTCCTCCCTATAATTCCTGACATCAGTTAATTTCTATCAGTTTTTGACCATTTTTTTTCAGTTATAATAATTTCAGGTTTAAAG
>NW_015150595.1:1313471-1319958 GCF_000732505.1 Cyprinodon variegatus
ATATAATACATGAGTACTTGAAAACACAGTTGAACCACTTTCATTATTTTAAAAACAGATCGAATCAAATTAATCGATTAAGAACTGTGAATCTAAATCGAATCGATTAGACTTTGGTGAAAATACTCAGCCCTAGTGAAGAACTTTGCTGATTTCTCTGATTTTCTTTTTTCTATAATCAACTTTTTTACCTTTTTTTCTGATTTTATTTAATTTTTTCTTTTTAAACTTCTCTCTTTCAGATTTTCACAAATTACAGCTTTTTCTTATTGTGTTTTCCATGTCGCATTCTCTTAACTTCAAGCCCATAACGAATGCTCACTCTTGACCAATAAAAATTGTCTTGCTAACATCTCGCAGACCAATAAAAATGGATTTTTGATCCTCACTCCAGAGGAAAGCCCGCCCCCAGATATGAAGGGAATGTAAACTGTTAAATGCTGTTTGCAAAGAATGAAATTCATAAAACTCAACCTAAAAAAAAGAATTAAAAAATAAATAAATCTGTGAAAACAGCAAAGTTAATTTCTAAAGTTTTTATTTATCAATAATTTTTTTTTTTTCCTGCAGGTTGCAGGTATGATCCACTTTGCTCAGGCAGTCAGAGGACAGTCTGATCTGACTCGGCTGATGATCAAACAGATGGGAGAGGCTTTGGACTCGGCTCAGCCTGAGGCCTTCACTGAGGCCATGTTTAAACTGGCTGCTTTGCTCATCAGCAGCAAAGGTTGGACTTCACTGGATTTCTTTATCTTCTGCTTTTTTTACATGACGTGATTTTGCTCCCGTCGTATTTCGTGTACAGAATGCGACCCTCAGCTCCTGCACCACCTCTGCTGGTCGCCCCTTAAGATGTTTACAGAGCACGGCATGGAGACTGCCATTGCATGCTGGGAGTGGCTGCTGGCGGCGCGTACGGGAGTGGAAGTGCCGGTACGTTGTGGGAAGTGTTTGACCTGTTCTTGTGTCCCTTGTGTTTTGGACATTAATGTTTTTTTCTTTTCTCTAGTTCATGCGGGAGATGGCAGGCGCCTGGCAGATGACGGTTGAGCTGAAGATGGGCCTGTTCTCTGATGCTCAGGTGGAGGCTGACCCTCTTGCTGCTTCAGAGGAAAGCCAGCCTGTCCCCTGCCCTCCAGATGTCACCCCTCACCACATCTGGATCGAGGTCAGAGAGCGTCTCTGTTGGGAGAGGATGATATCACTGTTATGAGTATGTTGCCTTAACATCTGTAGCTTCTCTCCTTGGTTCCCAGTTTCTCATCCAGAGGTTTGAAATAGCAAAGTATTCCAGCGCCGATCAGGTGGAGATTTTTGGCAGCCTGCTGCAGCGCTCCCTGTCCTTGGATGTCGGTGGATCCAAGAGCGGCGGCCTGAACCGCCACGTTGCCGCCATCGGACCACGTTTCAGGTATTCCAAAACTTCAGGGCCTTTCCACTTAAAATATGGAAAGAAGTTTCTTCCATTGTTATTGCAAGCAAAGAGCATGTTTTGTTTTGTAAACAGATTAGGAAAAAAAGCAATCCAGAAATGAAACTTTGGCAGTGACTTTGCTCATTTCTCAAAAAAAGAATCAAACATTTTTTATTTAATTTTTTATTTTTTATACTTTTTTTCCCCAAGTTCTTTTTATATATATCACTTTTTCTTTTAACAGATTTCATATTCTAATTTATTTTACAAATTCCTGTTTTTCAGACAATTTGCGTTTTCCAAATAAGATCCTTTGGAGTGAGGAGGTAAAACAGATTGAAAAGAATACACTTCATAAAACTCAATCTGGCAAATAGAAAGTGGAAAATAAAATTTTAAAAGTAAAATCTTTAAAACACTTTTAGAAAAACTACTTTGAAAAAATTAAAAATTGAGCAAAATGTTTTAAAAAGAAAAAAATCCAAGACAGCAAAGTTAATTTTAAAACCTTAAACACTTTTTACTCTTCAAAAGCTGTAAAGATTAAGACATTTTATTTCTTAATCTTTAAAATGTCTATTTACAAAACATGTTCTTTGTTTTCAGCAATAATGGAAGAAATAACACTCCGTATTAAATGCATTAGTACCGGTGGAACTTTCCACTCATTTAGTCACACCAGAGCAACAGGAAACATTGTTCTATTTTACTGGGATTATATTTAACCAGTCAACACAAAATGTCACAAAATAGTGAATTGGAAAGAAAGAGATTTTAAGTTTTCAAAGGTTTTGCAAATTGTAATCCTTATTTTCCTTTGCTATTTTATCCTCTAATAAAATCCAGTGCATCTTATTTCCTTCAGTTCCATGCAGAGGTTGTGCTAAAACAGCGCCCTGAAACCTTCAGCTCCAGAGCCACAGATTGCTCTTTTCACCGTCCACAATAGCTCTAAAAAATGATGGCTCAAATTTACAAAAAATCTAAACTAATAGTTTTACAAATAAATTTATCTTTCGCAGAATAATTTTGTGGGAAAAAATAGTGACGACTGGTGGAGTTTTCTCCGGGGGGGGTCTATAAATTTAAAATGGTTTTACCAAAAACCGATCAAATGTATACTGAGTTATCACACCAGTATATTTATATGAATGCCAACAACATTGAAAAAAACCAAACATAATTTCATGTAGAGGTTTACTTTTTGTACATAAATCTAGCCCTTCTGTGGCTTTGTGAAGTTAATTTGTGTTTTGCATGGTCCAATATTGTTCACACCAAAAAAAAAAAAAAATGTACCAGTTTAATAATCGGGAGGCTATTAGTCAGCTTTATATTTTTCTAATATATAAAACCTATTTTCTGAGAATGTGTTTATTTAGGAGCAACTATAAAAATTAAGAGACACCTAGAAAAAGTGTACTATATTATATTATTTTCCAGATTGTTCATTCTTCTTTGCCTTTTCTATAAAGTGCTTTAAATTAGTCCTACCTGTCTATCCATGCTGGGTCAGATCCTGACATTTGAAAAAGGAGGCAGGGAGAGCAGAATAAAGCTTTAGCCTTGCTGCATGCAGTTAGCCAAGCCTTGTAGCTAAACGGTCCTGGAAAAGGACGTTTCTTGCACCATTTCTCTCTCTCTCCAATGCGTCTCCAGCCCCCGTGACTCGACCTGTCAATCATCCGCAAAACATCTGAGCTGTGGCGGGAGGTGGTGCACAAATACACTTCCTGCAAGATCAGGACGCTCCAGAGCTAGCTCTCCTATACTTCTGTATTACAGAGGAGCTACCGCGCATGGACAACTTTTAACAAGAGTCAATGGGCAAAGATTTTTGTGCCCTAGGGCGGAAATACGTCACTAATCCGATGATAAATGGAATGACGCTTTACCAGTCATTGAAGATTAAATATTTATCTTGCACATCCAAGAAATACTTATTAAGATATTTCCAAATATTTTAAATTTTAATTAAAAATTTAATTATAAATAAAGTATATATATTTTTTATATATTAATCAGCCTACCCAATATATTAATTGGGTAGGGTGGGGCGGCTCCCTAGCACCCTCTATTGGCAAGCCGTCACTGGAAAGATTAACATTAAAAGAAATTTTAGGATTTATTTAGATGTATTTTTTTCTCATCATCAGGTTAGGAACAGTTGTTGTTTTTTTTAAATCATTGTTCAAAAATATCAACAACAAGAGAAGAAAATGTTTCAATCCATCTTTTGTAAAAGTTTAGTTTCTCTTTTATTGAACATTAAATAGAAATAAAGTGATTGCTCTTTGAGAATAAACTATCTATATTTAATATTTATCAATAAATAGAAGCTTTAATGTTTAAGGAGCTTGTTTAACGTGTGTAGCTCTAAACGGGTCCGATTTAACTCGACTAAATGCCAAAAATGGCTGTTTGCATTGTTAAGGTTGCAGATTCCATTGCTAAAAAAAACCACACAAGTTTAAACAGTTAAAATATCACACTACACGCCACCAAGGTGTGAGAATGTGAATTGTTTCAGATTAAGGTTTCGTCTTCATGTTTACAAAATGTGTCAAATGAGAATGGATGAGTCTCTAAAGATGAAAATAGCAGAATTAAACTCATCTCAGGCGACAGACTTCAGACCAGATTGGAGGTTCAGCGTGACGGCCGTCCTGATATTCAGAGCCGCGATGCAGCGGTTTACATCAGATCTCATTCATTTAGAATATAACAGAGTATCTGTCCCCAAAACTTTTACCAATGACAGAATTGTATTTCCGGCTAAAAATACAAAAAGCTGGTATAGCTACCCCTAAAAATGACAAAAAACACAACAAAAAAACAAAAACCTTCTTTAGTTAATGGTTCTTCAAGGTAATCAGAGCAGAGATAAAAACAATCACTCTTTTTATTTTTGTCTCTACTAATATTGTTCTGGTATATTGCATAAAATCCTGATAAAACCTTTTAATGCTGATAATTTTAGCACAACAAAATAGCATGAAGAGGTATAAACAAAAAAGCATGAGAAAATATTTCAATATTTCTAGTTGTTTCTAAGCTGTGTTTCTTTGTGCGTTAGGCTGCTGACTTTAGGTCTGGCTCTGCTGCATTCTGACGTTCTCACCAACTCCACCGTCAGAAACGTCCTCAGGGAGAAGATCTATTCTACAGCCTTCGATTACTTCAGGTAAACATTAACCGTTTGATGCCGTATCGTCCCTAGTGTTGCACTGATGTCGTTTTTTGGCCCCAATACCCAATACCTGGCTGTGCAGTATTGGCCCACACCAATACCATCTGTTATAAATGGATGTGTGTGTGTATATATGAAGAACTGCATACTACTTGGATGTAAAATAATTACCATCATGGCTTTGTCAAGCTGCTGTCTACCTTTGTGAAGCAGGAAAAAAGTGAATCCAGTAGAACTTTTTATTGCCTACCTGGAATGGGTGACAATAGTTGAATAAACTTTTGGCTCTCTAAATGGTATCAGTGCCCTATTTGTTGGTACTCGCTGATACCAATGCCACCATTTTAGTGCTAGATCGGGGCCCCACCTCATACTGGTATTGGTCCAACAATAATCGTCCCAGTCATTGACGTTTAATCAATCGAAAGTTTCATGGTGAGTATTTTATCCTCTGATCCAATGTTCTCCCTAAGCTGCACATTCTCTGCGCCCAAGAAAATCTATGCAGCTACAAGAAACAACTGTTTTTTTCCCCATAAATTTTGTTACATAACATAGAGAAATGGAGAACAGTTATTTTTCAATACCATACTAAATTCAATATATATTAAAAAACAAACGAATAGGGAAAACAATTATTTAATTTTATTTCCTTTCTGGCTCTTATATCATCTCATCTTTATCATCTATAGCTCAGCTGGATGGTCCACCCTGCTTCATTGAATAATAAAATCAGCTGTTCATCTACTCTGCCATCCCATTGTCAAATATCACTTTCAAATGAGTTTTATAACATAAATTAATACATGCAAGAGTTGCATTTGCATGAATATGTTTAATTATATGTTCTTTAAAAAAGAAAAAAAGTACTGCAAACAAATAATTCAACAGGAAGAAGAATTCGTGGCTCTCTCGGCTTCCAAAACAATAAAGCTAGCAACAGCACTGCTATCCAACATTTCCACAGTTTCAATACTTCATATCATGAAATGCTTCTATTCAATTCAATTTCAATTCAATTCAGATTTTTTCTTATATAGCACCATTTATCAACACATGTCATCTCACTTACACTTTACAGTTTACCAGATCATCCAGTCAAAGATTTTCTATCTAACGAAAACCAGTTGATTGCATCGACTCATTGACTCGAAGGCAATACCTCACACTAAGCATGCTTGTAGCGACAGTGGAGAGGAAAAACTCCCTTTTATAAGGAGGAAACCTCCAGCAGAACCAGGTTAAGAGTGAGCGGCCTTCTGCTGAGGCCGACTGGGGTTCAAGGAGACAGAAGCAGAGATACAAAAAGCAACTGTAAAAGGCGGCCCCGTCCAGGAAACACACAGCCAGGCAGACGAGCTCTGAGTCAGCTCCCATGCCAGAGGACGAAGAGAGCACATCCAGCCAGTCACAGTCAGAGAAACCGGACCACACTGGAAAACAGGCCAATCTCCAGCATCTATAAACAAAGGTGTTGATAGCAGCAGCACAGCTGATATTTCTCTCCAGGATGGAGTCACAGCCAAACAGGAACAGACCAGATGAAGCTACTGTGAGAAAAGGCAGAGAGAGCAGAACGTTAGAGATTGAACTAACAGATTCTGCAAAGTGGGAGAATAGAGATAGAATGAAGCAGAATGATGAAAAGGGGTCCCTATGTCCTCCATCAGTCTAAGCCTATAGCAGCATAACTATAGAGATAGCTCAGGATAACCTGAGCCACTCTAACTATAAGCTTTGTCAAAAAGGAAAGTTTTAATCCTAGCCTTAAAAATAGACAGGGTGTCATCCCTTACGGCCAAAACTGGTAGTTGGTTCCACAGGAGAGGAGCCTGATAACTAAAAGATCTGCCTCCCATTCTACTTTTAGAAATTCTAGGAAC
>NW_015150595.1:1320123-1329039 GCF_000732505.1 Cyprinodon variegatus
CATTTTCCACAGAACTCTGGCTACAGCATTTTGGATTAGCTGAAGGCTTTTAACTACAGTTTGTGGACTTCCTGATAGTAAAGAATTACAATAGTCCAGCCTTGAAGTAACAAATGCATGGACTAGTTTCTCAGCATCACCCCTGGAAAGGATATTTCTAATTTTTGCAATATTATTATGCATATGCAATTCATGTTAGTATAAATGCTAAACAATTTAATTAGATTTTTTTATAGAAAAATAATTACAGAAATGTTTACAATATCACAAGCTGCAGCACACTTCATATAGATGAAAGATGTCTAATATCTTCCCGAGGTGGACTGTCACATATAACGTATGACACATCTCATAAACAATTTTTTCTCTTTATTTTAAGTGAGCCAAATTACTTGTATTTGAAATAAAATAATGGAAATTGCTGCTGTATTCTGGTTATTTTAATAAGCCATGTAACTTGCTGTGATCCCGGGCGTTTTTTAATCAGGTAGTGTCTCTCTGTCTTTACAGCGCAGCTCCGAAGTTTCCAACCCAAGCGGACAAGCGTCTCCGCGAGGACATCAGCATCATCATTCGCTTCTATGCCAGCATCCTGTCGGACAAGAAGTACCTGGCGGCGTGCCAGCTGGTCCCCCCCGGTGAGCTTGGTACTACCTCAGCCCCGAGCACTCTGTCTGCTGGGATATTCGGATCGCTTATCGTGTCCAGCACTACTCCGATATCTATCTTAAGTAAGCCTGAAGCGGTGGAGCTCGGAAGCAGGGGCATGCTGTCACGCGTGTCAGATTTGACATGGCTTCTCCTCACAGGGCTGCTGTCTCTCTAAATTTCCTTACTTCCATTTCTCTAATTCTCTAAAATCTCTTGCTGTCTTTTAGCTTTTGGATTGTTACTTTTTCCAGCAGCTGTGAGGAAAAGCACAAATTTGGCATCAGCGTCATGATGCATGACTGTCCATCAGCCCAAACCGTCTGCCCCATCCTCCACCTGATCAGTGTGGTCTCAAAACAAGAAACCAAATCCTCAAAAGATAAAAAAAAAAAAAAAACTCCTGTCTTCATTCCTGATGATCCAGAAAAAGACATGCCTTCATTCTCATCTACATCAACAGCTTCAGGTAGATTAGAGCTCTAATCCCAGAACCTGGATCAGATTTCCACCACGTCTGACCGAGTATCAGTGGATTAAGGCGACTTCTACCTCCATTTACGGCCCAGTCCCCCATTTTCTAAATGCATGAAGAAGACTGAAGCAAAAAATTCATCTCTCTTCCCAAACAAATCCTCATCATCAACCATGCTCTTTTACTTTTATTATTATTTTTATTATTAAAAGGTTATGTAGATAATACTAAACACATTAAAACTATAAACCTTAAAGGTGCATAATCATGTTATTTATATTTTTGTACTTTATATCCCAGTAAAGGGCAGATTATACTTCTGCAACCGCAAACATGTTGGGTCTGGTTGCGAACCGGTTTTGCTGGTATGCTTCTGCACCGTCGACACACAGCAGTTTCCCGCCAAAGCGCAAGGGGGAGCCTAATTTCAGAACTCGCAAGAACTTTGCCGGCACCGGCAGGAATGTTTATATTCCAAAACAACAATGGTGCGTCTGCAAGATATCACGGTCACAGAGATGGATCTAGAGTTGCTAGACATTGAAGAGGAACAGGTTCTGTTAATGGAGTTGGCAAAAAGACTGATCAACCTTTCGTAGTGGTTATTCATTGTTGTTCCTCGGTTTTCAAAAAAGGCGCCCCCTGGCACCGAATTGACAAGGACGACCACACAGACAGCCAGAGAGGCATACCAAGGACCAATCACAGCTGCTTTTTGTCTGCGCACTTCCGCTTGAGGTCTGCGCGGGTTTGCGACCATCCAACGCTTAGTCAGGATTTTTTTGAGGTGCATGACAACGGTTGCAGAACCTCTGCTCAGGGATGTGGTCGCGCACAAAGACAGATTTGACGGTTGCAGAGGCTATGCTTCGAAAGCATAAATTGGCCTTTAAGATTACCACATCCTGCTGTTGTATTATTTATTTAATTTTCGGTTTTACTCTTTATTTTTGCTCAGTTTGTTTGTAAATAAAACCCTTTTGTTTATATTTACAATAGAAAAGAAGGTAAGATACTGTACATGTGCACATGGGGTAAACAAGGAAGTAAAGTAGCCTATGGTGGCTAGGCCAGTTAGCACCTCCTAGCGAAGTGTGGAAATAATGAAGAAAAGTCAAAATTTCAGTATGGGGCAAAAAAAGAAAAATATATTTGATTGCAGGAGGTATAATGATTAGCAGAGCACTCTGAACGTTGGTGTTTGCTGCAGAAGAAGCTAAAGCTGCGTAGGCGTTCAGATGTCTCTAAGTTGATGGATGTGTGATCAAACGTCCTTATTAATATTGACGCTACTGATAGCAATGCTAACCTTACTCTCTACGGTCTGAGAACAAGCAAAATTATGATTAGATGTGGTCCTTTGCCACATGTGTCTGCCACTCTCTCTTACCCCCTTTCCTGTCACCCTACTCTCAGAAAAAAAAAGCCAGTAAGACCTTACTTGTCTTGTCTACAGCCACGCGGAGCTGTAGCTTTTCAGCAAGTCATTGCAGGACGGTTAGGCTCTATTCAATCGTTGCACGCAGCTACAGCTCATGCTGTCAGAAGAAACCGCAGGGTTTCATCGGACACTGTGAGTTTACAGCACGCTCTAAAACCCACGTCGGACTCAGCACAGCAGTGAGACGACGCTACTCGGACACGTCTACCCGGAAGCCAAACCAGTAGAAGAGGAATATGAAGCTCACTAGAGAGAAACGCGCTGCTTTGGAAATTTGTGCAATTTTGTGGCTGAAAGCCCTAAAAAGAAAAGGTGACGACGTATTTGGACAAAGACATGGCTGAGCAAACGTGGCTACTACTGTCTGTCAATTTTACGGAAAGAACTCAATTTCACTCACACTCCCGCCATTCTTCTGCGTTTTCATCTCAGAGGAAAAAGAAGAAGAAGAAACCTTGTTTGCCCACTGAGCGATTTGCCCATGACGGCCGACTAAATTTCAAACATGAGAGGCTGATCGCCCCTCGTTACCTCCTGTACATTACACGATGCACGACGCGCGGTCAAGCTGGAAGTCGGCCCTATCGAAGAATTCTCGCACCACTGGAAAGTCGGCCCGAAAATCGTACACTGTATGCCCGGCTTTAGTAGTTTCCATCCGGCTTTCTGATAGTCCTGTGGTTCTACCAGCAGATGGCGACACCTCTGTTTCTATCCACCCACAGCACCCAGTGCTGGTATTCAATTTAGGCTCAAAAAGGAGAATCTAAACACTATCAGGCCAGACATTATTTATTGTGGTTTAATTACCGGTCCCATTTGTTTGTATAGATACATAACATGACGAAGCACCTTTAAGATGATTTTTTTTTTTTTTTTTTTAAAGCCTAGAATACATTAAAATGTGAATTCTTTCTTGAGGTTTTCATATTTACTGGTTTCACAGATTGGACTAGTGCTGTTTTTGCTTCGGTCGTTCCTGATTTTGTGCATCTGTGAACAGATAATCAGGACCCATCTTTAAACAGCCTGTCAGTGATGAATGCCGCTGACATGAGGAGCAACGTGGACTCCAGCTCACGCTCCCAGCAGAGCGGACAGGGGTGGATCAACACGTATCCGCTGTCCAGTGGGATGTCCACCACCTCTAAGAAGTCAGGTAGGAGTTTATCTTACAGCAGGACAGCAGAGGGAACAGATTCTGTCTTTTCACGCGACTCTGACGATTATCAATGATTAATGGGTGGATTCAGCCACTATCTGGAGCACCTGATCATTAGGGCTGAAATAGTGAGAAGATCAACTTCTTTGAGCTTTTAACTGTTTTAATTCTGTTTCTTTATCAATGTCATGGTATTTCACTTGATTTGTGCATCTTTGAGAAGGGTCCCTCGCTGCACCCAGAGAGAGGAGATGTGAGGCGGAGCATGTTAGAGAAAAAGGCTCTTTTAAGCAGCTAATCTGCACAATCAAGCAACTCTCAAGAAGTCTGAGACTTTGTTCAGTCTTCAGAAAGTGGGGTGATATATCCACAATGTAAAAAAGAGCCCTACCCAGACGGAAGAGGCGGCTTCTCTGTGTAAGCAGCCTGTTTAATTGTCTGTTTAAAGCATATAAATACATGGAATTGAACTGAAGTGTTTTTCTTCAGGTTTGGAGGAAAACCGCTCAAATTGAAAACAAATGATTCTCTTGGGAGGTTAAATGTGTAACTTCATCATATATTTTCCTGTAGGTGACTTTGAAAGGCTTAAAAAAGTAGAATATGGTACCCTTAAGTTTTATAGTCTGGGGCAAATTGGTTCTCAGTCATGAACAAAGAGCTAAAAAAAAATAATAATCTATTGAAAAAGTATAGTGAAACTGCCAGGAACCGATTTTCCTCGGGTGCTATCATTGTCCAGAACTGCAGCTGCATGGAGTGCTGAGAAGCACGAGGCGTTCAGGGCTCAGACCCAGGAAGCTAACGAAGGCTGAGACCCGACTAACATCGAACAAAACACATGAACTGAAGCAGAAGACGCCTGGAAATGTCTGAAATAGATATTCCAAAAAAGGTTAAAAAACAGCCGACTGAACTTTGTTCCCAAGTTTGAAGACATTTCACTTCCCATCCAGGAAGCTTTTTCAATTCAAAATGTCAGGAATAGTGTTGAGTTCGAGGTTTTATACAGTAGCTCATCAAAGCCTTGTTTTTGTTTTGAAAACATGCAAATTGACTTTGACAAATGTATCCATTCATTTACAATGGGGGGATCGTTTGGCAGATGGATAGTTTTCCATGTTCTTATGGACCAATAAGATGAGCGGACTCCTGACAGAGCAGGTGGATCGACTCATGGCTAGATCCGTAATAGAGCTCTACTTTAAGACATCAAGACTTGACTGCTGGTATTGTTAAAGTTTGACTTATCTCACAATCCACTTTATTTGTGCATGTAAATAGTAAAATCTAGGTCTATGGGGTGCCACCTATAATGGCCCAGAAACCTTGTATCCAAACTAGTGTTGCACCAATACCGAAAGCTGTATCAGGCGGGGCCCCAATCCAGCACTAAAATGGTGGTATCGGTATTGGCTAGTACCAACAAATAGGGCACTGATACCATTTTGAGAGCCAAAATTCAACTATTGTCACCTATTCCAGGTAGGCAATAAAAAGTTCTACTGGATTCACTTTGTATTAGTCTTTTTCCTGCTTCACAAAGGTAGGCAGCAGCTTGACAAAGCCATGATAGCAATTATTTTACATCCAGGTAGTATGCAGTTCTCCAAAATATACACATACACATCAATTTCAAACAGATGGTATCGGTATCGGCCAATAGTGCACAGCCAGGTATCGGGTAGCGGGGCCAAAAAATGGCATCGGCGCAACATTAATCCAAACGGCCACAGGGCCTCTTGGGACGGTCCTCAAGGACTGAAAAGCTTCAGTCTTATCGCTTCTCTTAACGCTTTTATTAAAGGAGAAGTTCACTTTTTAACACTTTAAGCCCATTTTCTGTAGTGTCCAGGATGAAATCGAATGATCGACACCAAAATTTTGACAATTGGTCCTGTCTCTGCTTTTTGGCTCATGCAGAATCACCCCCTGGCTGCTTTAGAATGGCTTCCATAGAGCATGTCCGATAATGTCCTTAAAACAACCTTAAACGTTCTTTTTTAAAAATATGCTACTCACCGGGTCGTCAGCGCTGTTCAATGACGTTCCAAAAAAAGTTTCGTAAAGAAAAAACGTTCCTGTAGTGTTTTATTTAGCATTTTGTAAATCCCATTGAGTTCTGTAGGAATAGTCAATATTCCGCTGCCACCGGAAACGGAAATGGGGCCTGTTTACACAGTTGTAGTCTTTTCGCTTCACTCTAGGTACTCCGACGTCGAGAATCAAGAATCCACCTTTCGTATTCAATTTTCAGAGTTTTTTAAAGTGTTTAACAGAGACGTTAGCACCTCGACGTAATTTCTGCTTTTTTTTCCCCTTTCCGCTTATTTACTTTAGCCACAGGTAACATCGGATCTGTTGCTTTGAGACCGCTAATTTGCGGTTGCTTTTAACTGCATAGAGAGTAGCTATGTGGCTGGAGGAGAGACGCACATCAGGAGTAAAGGGGAGCTACTTCGATGTATGTTTAAGTGAAAAAGTTAGGAGGCTCTTGAATAGGCTCCGATGCTTATAAAAATTAGAGATGCCTCCAAACAATCAGTTCGTTATACACACAGAGCTTTATCAGATAAAAATGGCAAAAAAAAAGTTTATACAAGTTAGTGTTATAATGCAAGAAGCTTGAGAAAACATAGTTTAAATGTTCTTCTTTACTAAAAAAGCTGGGCTTCTCAGAGGACCATGACTCCCAGGTACAGGTTCAAACTAACGCATGTTATCTTATTGTGCAGACAGAATCAGACTGCAGAGCTTCTTCTACATATCTCGAAATTTTGTTTCTGGCATCAACATTAGTAAAAAGGTTCATAAATAAATAAAATAGATGTATGGAACTGAAATTGTAGATTCTAGGGATGCATAATATATCGATTTTTGGCATCGGAACCGGCTGTTATTCATACATTTTTTTACATTAATGTTTTTGGCTACTATGTATATATGTATATGTATATATATATATATATATATATATATGTATATACATATACATTAGGGATGGGACGATTTTTGCACAAAGCAAAGCATACAGCCTCCACCGTGGCTCCCGTCAGGTCCGCTCTGAGTCCCTTGGAGATGGTAGAGAGCATACACGAGATGATTAAATTCAAAGAAGCAAAACATACGGAAATGATTCAGGGTTTCCGCGGATCATTTAAAATAATTACAATCCATTATTTTTTGGGGGATTTTTTCATTAATTTCACAAGTTTTTATGGGATTTCGGTGTAACAATCAACATATACCAAATCGAACCGAACCGAAAACCGTGACCACGAAACCGTGAATCGAACCAAACCGTGGATTTTGTGAACCTTTCCACCCCTAATATACATGTATATATGTATATATATATATACATGTGTATATATGTATATAAATACATATATACACATATATATATGTATATATATGTGTAATCCACTAAAATGCATCTCTTTAACTACCTATAAATATAGCGTATCAGTGTATTGTGGTTCTCTTGTGAAAGCATTTAATAACTATGTTTGAGCTCATTTTTGGAAAATACTAAGACCTAATGAAAGCATTTGGGTTGAGTAACTGTAGGTCCATCAGTCACCACCCTTAAAGTGTCCCCACCAACTTTCATTACAAAGTTACACCCTTGGTTCTGGGTGTTAAAAAAATCTTTAGTTAGAATCTAAAAAACATAATAAAGCAGTGATTGGACCAAAGAAACAACCTAAAACTGAGTTCAGAGGTTTAACTTTCTGCACTTCCTCTTCTTTGAAGGCACATCTAAGAAGAGCAACAGAGGAACGCAGCTCCACAAGTACTACATGAAGCGGCGCACTCTGCTGCTGGCGTTGTTGGTGAGTTCAGACCACCTAGTTGACCCTCTTTGCTCAGAAGGCTTTTACATTTGCTTCTTTCTTCTTCTCTCTCAACAGGCCAGCGAGATTGAGCGCCTGACAACGTGGTACAACCCGCTGTCCACGCAGGAGCTGGCCATTGCCACCGAGCAGTCAGTGGAGACCAGCATCGCCAACTGGAGGTCCAAGTACATCAGTCTGACAGAGAAGCAGTGGAAGGACAACGTCAACCTGGCCTGGAGCATCGCACCTTACCTGGCTATGCAACTCCCTACAAGGTGACCTTTTTCTTCTCAGTCAGACGAGCTGAGGTTTAGAAAAGCAAACAAAGCTTCAGTGTGTTACCTAAAGGGAAGGAAATCTGTTTATTGCTTGATCTGTTAGACATGGATCTGAGAGTGAAGTGAGGGATAACATTTTCCCTTGTGTCTGATAGATGTTTTTTCTGTTCCTAATAGAGTTTTAATTTGCACTTTCTGAGCTAGATATGAGTTGTGAGGCGAATTTACCTTATTGTAGGAATCTGTGAACAAAGACCTTAGGGCTTTGGTGCCTTTGTCTTTGTAAACATATTAAAGTTAATCAAAAAGATAAATAAAGGTGGTTTTACTTCTCTTTTCGGGTGATGAAGCAGACAGAAGACGTTTTATCATTGTCTTCCTTTTATCTCTTCTTTCTTTCATCTTTTCTCCTTTTTCCTGTTTCTCCTTTCCTGTTCTACTTTCCCATTGCAGTGTCCATATAATCTGTAATAATCCCTGCATGAATTACAGTGGAATCCTCTTATAGTGATCACGTCGGTCCAGAGCCAATTTAAACAGTATAAGTGGTTGATTACTATATCCGAATTTACAGTTATTTCACTTATTTTTTTATGCAGAATATCATCTAAATGCCATTTGTGTGGTTTTTCAATGAGAAAAATGAAATGAAACAGATAGCTTCCGCATTTACTAAATTATATTACAGTACCATGCAAGTTTAATTACAGTATACTGCACTGTGCGCAGACATAACTCTGATAGCCTGGTGCCGCTGGTGCATTTTTTTTAACCCATTTAGGCCTAAAACGCCTGGAAAAAACACCTTAAAAACCTATGGCCGATTTTAAAAAATACCCCTAAAACCTGAAGTTTTTCTGTAAATTCAGCAACTGTGTCAACGCCTAGTAAATTATTGATATCTCAGCTTCTGTAGCAGATAGAACTCAAAAAATATTTTATCTTTGAAAATCTTCCAAAAATAAAAAGTGAAAAGCAGTAATCAAAAAAAAAAAAAATTTTTTTTTTGAAAATTTTCCAAAAAAAAAAAATGAAAAACAGTAATAAAAAAAAAAAAAAAAAAATTCAACCTT
>NW_015150595.1:1332159-1333807 GCF_000732505.1 Cyprinodon variegatus
ATCAAAAAAGTACTCCAGAGTGTTGTTCAGCATGGGGGTGAGTAGAAAATGAAGGCTAATCATGTTTTGGGTGTACTATTCCTTTAAACGATCTCTGGGGCTTAATGCGGATGTTTTCTTTTGGTCATCAGTTCTTGGTGACATGGCACACTATCGACGCCGATTCTCCTGAGCTGAGTCACATCTTGTGTTGGGCTCCAGCCGACCCGCCCACCGGGCTGTCCTACTTCAGCAGCATGTACCCTCCTCATCCTCTCACTGCGCAATATGGAGTCAAAGTGCTGCGCTCTTTTCCTCCAGTGGGTCACACACCTGTGATTCTTAAATCCAGCAAATTGGAGAAATGTTCTTTTTTCTTTGATAGCACAAACATTTTTATTTATGTTCACAGGACGCCATCTTGTTCTACATTCCGCAGATCGTTCAGGCGCTTCGTTACGATAAGGTAAGGACCAACTTGAACTACTTTCTTCTCAAGCATTAAGTCATAGATCGGCTGAATAAAACCTTCCTTCGATTCAGATGGGTTATGTGAGGGAGTACATCCTGTGGGCGGCACAGAAGTCTCAGCTCCTCGCCCATCAGTTCATCTGGAACATGAAGACCAACATCTTCATGGATGAGGAGGGACACCAGAAAGACCGTGAGTCTCAATGTTAACTGATGAGGTCACGCTTCTGTAAACACAGCCATGTTTACAGGAACGGCACGGCTTACATTATTTATGAAAAGAGAAATGTAGATTAGAAAGTACGCCAAGAGGCAGCAGATTTCTAAGCAGACAAGAACTTTTTCTACATGCATAAATCATTTAATCACGTTTTAGTGTGACCAGATCTAAAAACTAAAACAAATGTGGGACAGCTAGGACGTATATGAGGGACAATGCAGCTGTCTCAGCTGTGCGTTTCTTTGGTGTTTCCTTACTCTGCGTTCCTCTCATCTCAAACTTAAAAATGACTTCGGCAAACCTCAGAATAAGCTCTCTGAGAATCACCTTTCACTGACTCACTCATTCCCTTTTCCCACTGGCTCATGTAATTGAAAAATTTATATAATGATTTATGCTATTTACTCACTGAAAAAAGCTTTTCTACTCAGTATGTTTCACCTGCAAGGTGTTTGTAGACAAGACACAGGGCTGCCAACTTTTCCCCAAACCTTAGAGTGAGATTTTGAAATAGTTTGGACAGGCCACCCTTGTCATCTTTAGATTGAAAGGCTCTGAGGATACGTGCAGCTATAGGTTGGAGGTTTTCAGAGGATTTACCGTAATATTCTGACTATAAGCTGCACCTGAATATAAGCCGCAGAAGCTAAATTGCATGATTTGTACATATACAAGCCGCACCGGACTATAAGCCGCAGGTTTTTTTTGTTTAATGTCCGTCTTTCTCGCTGTCGTTCTGTCTCGTACCACTCGCGGTAGAAGTCTGCTTCCGGAGGACCTCCGTATTCCCCCGCGCGCAGCTACCGTACTTGTGTGTCGAAGCAAATGTGATGTCAACATCCTGGATGGTAAAATCCATAGATTTAGGTATTACCCTAGTGCAGTGGTTCCCAAAGAGTGGGGTGCGCCCCCTAGGGGGGGCGCAATGCCATTGCAGGGGGGGCGCGGGAAGCAGTATGGATGAATGAAGAAAAAAAA
>NW_015150595.1:1335248-1341774 GCF_000732505.1 Cyprinodon variegatus
TTTTTTTTCTTCATTCATCCATACTGCTTCCCGCGCCCCCCCTGCAATGGCATTGCGCCCCCCCTAGGGGGCGCACCCCACACTTTGGGAACCACTGCCCTAGTGGCTGTTAGCCGTAAAAGTCCATAGATAAGCCGCATTGTTATATAAGCCGCAAGGTCGAAAAATGGGGGAAAAGTCGCGGCTTATTGTCCGAAAATTATGGTAACTGAAACTAAGTGCCAAAATGACAAATAAAAATAAGTGATCCGTACTTATGTGGAACATTTTCACACAATATACATTATTTTCTATTTTCTGGTGATTTTCAGAGAATTGAACTAAAAGTATGGGCCCTACTAAAATACTTGCATCTACAGTAAAATAAGAATTTCACAACTGTTTTTAATAATAATTCTATGCAGCTTGAGTAAAATAAACAATGGGAAACAAATGAGTTATTACTGGATTGCTGGCATTAATACAGGAACCAGTGTAAACAACATTGTGTATGAATATTTGGTAATAGGCTAAAAATGAAAAATCTTAACTCATTATCTTAAATTTTTACAATTGACAATTCAGACCTTCTAAGAGGCTGTAGATTGTATAAAAACTCACCATGACACAAGGCAGCATTTCTGTGGATGTTTTATTTTGGTAGATGTGATGGAAATTAAGTTTTTAAACATATTTAATGGACCTCAATACTGGTTCCTCCTCAATCAATCCTGGATAACTGAGTTGTTCTGCACATCCTCTCTATATGTGGTTGGTCTTTTCTTGGGTGGCTGATCTTTTGAAAAATAAAATGCAACAGTTCTTTTCTTTTGTGGATCTCCTATGGGTTTGTAAGGCAAATCTGAAAGCTTTAGAGATTTGTGTTGGTTTAATTAGTCCTAAAATCCAATGGGAGATCATTCAACTAGACTGAGCAATAATTATTTTACTTGTGAGCAAAACATGGACTTAAACTGGGATTAATTCAGGAGGTTAAATTAGAGGAAACCAGGATTAAAGCTTGATTTTAAAAAACAAAAAAGGCGCCCTAGATGTAGAGAAAACAAACCATTTAAACTGATCCTACACTCTCTCCACATTGATAATTTAGGCGAGCTGCTGTATAGTTTATTCATATTTACTCAAGTACTTTGCTTCAAATTTTCAATAATTTACAAAGCGAATGATCTTAGTCCAGATAAGATAAAATTAAATTCCAATGGCATACCTCCTAATATTTAATAATTATTAACTATTTTTCAATATCTGGCTCAGGTCCAGCTCTGCTCAGTCAGCACAGTGAATAAGTGGGCTGGTGCTAAAATACGGACTGGATATAATCTGGCATGTCCCTGCGTGTTAGCATTAAGGTTGTGTTGAAAACGCGGAATGGAATTTTATCAGCTTGGTATTTTGATATATAAATAAGTGAAATGGAGTTGAGTTTTAATTTATGCCCAATATTGAAGCGTGCTCTGTGCTATGTTATTCCACGCCACAATGCTAGAGGGACAATCAGGAACTAGTTGTGGGTCTAGATACGGCTGAGGCATTGAGGAAGTGGGGGCAAGTTTGTCCGACAACAGAGGGGCATGAGGACGAAAAATAGCGCGGATCCAGGTGGAAAAAGGGTCCCAGCGTTCTTGCGGACCTCGCTCTTCTAGCTGGTCCATCTTCACGAGTCGTTTTCCACAATGGCGATCATAAAAACAAAACAAGCCGGTAAGGTACCAAACAGGAAATACGCGTAGTGTAGAGTGGATGTAGATTTGACCAATCAGAGGCCTCCTGACTGTTGTTACCCTTCATTTTTGGAGAGGTGCAGCAGGGTGTCTGCGGAGGGGGCGGGGCATATCTGCTTTAACTGCGACGCACACGCAGACGACCTGGTTTCTGATTATAAGTCAGCCGATCAACCCATGTTTACCTGATATGTTCAGTGGGTAAGAGGCTTTATTTATTTATTGTCTTTATTGTGGCTTCATTATATTTTTCTAACCAAAATTTCCATCATATTTTGGATTTAAATCCTTTACCAGTACAGGTTTAAAGGGATAGTTCGGTATTTTTGACATGAATCTGTATGGCATCCCCATCACCAGCGGCATGCAATCACACTGACTTACCCCTGGCAGCGTCCTGTGAGCAGAGTTATCGTCCAGTTTTGGTCAAGCCGAAAGTAGTCCGACAGGTTTTTAGAGCCAGCGAAATAAAACTTTTCTCTTCCCAAAACATTATGTGTTCAAAAGAGCGATATTTTTGCATCCCAAAAACATTGTAGTGGAAAAAGTCCCACGTCGTTATCAATTGGTCCTATTTTCTCTCTGTTCGTATCAGTGCGCGCCGTCATTCAGACAGCGAGCTCAACAACAGCCATGTCTCCTTCCGCGGCGGAGGGAGACATGGCTGTTGTTGGGCTCGCTGTCTGAATGACGGCGCGCACTGATACGAACAGAGAGAAAATAGGACCAATTGATAACAACGTGTGACTTTTTCCACTACAATGTTTTTGGGATGCGAAAATATCACTCTTTTGAACACATAATGTTTTGGGAAGAGAAAAGTTTTATTTCGCTGTTCCTAAAAACCTGCAGGACTACTTTCGGCTTGACCAAAACTGGACGATAACTCTGCTCACAGGACGCTGCCAGGGGTAAGTCAGTGTGATTGCATGCCGCTGGTGATGGGGATGCCATACAGATTCATGTCAAAAATACCGAACTATCGCTTTAAGTGTCACTAGTATCGATACTCTGCATCTGGATTCAGTATTAATTTAGTAACATAACATAGTATTTAGCATTCATTTAGCAAGAACCAAATACAAGTGTTGTTTGGATATTTTTGTTAATAATTCTAGATTTATATAAATGTGAAATATTAACTCAAAAAAGCCCCCAAAATATTAATAGATTGTTTTTTTATATTTTGGGTTTTTTTACATCTATTTTTATACTTATTTAACTAATAACACCTCTGAATCTGTGAAGAAAGCAGTTTCCAAGATGACCACGACCTAGTGGTTAGGGCATTGTGCTTGGAATCCAGAGGTCCAGAGTTCATTTCGTTGCTCTGTGTGACAATGTAATGACAATTAAATCTGGACGTCTGGTCACTTTAGCAAGCTATGAAATGACCTGTAATATATGTCCTACGTTTCAATCCCGTAAAAGTCCATGTCTTGATCATCTGAAGAACTTTTGATTGAGTGCAAAAGAATGAACAACTTTTGTCTTTTGTATATAATTTTGAAGTAAAAGCACAAAGTAGAGTGGGAGGAATTTAGACCATTCTGCACTGTAAAGCGTTTGGTGTATTTTCCCCTTTAATGGAGGCTCACTCATCTGTCCATGCAGCCGACATCGGGGAGCTGCTGGAGCAGATGGTGGAGGAGATCATGGGGTCGCTCTCCGGCCCGGCCAAAGATTTCTACCAAAGAGAGTTTGACTTCTTTAACAAGATCACCAACGTGTCTGCCATCATCAAGTGAGTGCTGCTCTGCATGTCTGCTCTGCAGGGATGTGGTGATAGAGCTAAGTCTGCTCTGTTTTGCTGTTTCTATTCGCAGACCGGTTCCAAAGGGAGAGGAGAGAAAACGGGCTTGTCTCAAAGCATTGTCGGACATCAAAGTGCAGCCAGGTATGCAGCTGTTGGCTACAATCTCTCTGGAATAAACTGGAAACTTTTTGCTTTTAAAGGATTATTTTGGCTGCAACTTTTAGAATTAGGGGTTTACAGGTCAATCGTTCTGCTGGTTTGGCATGCCTGCTTAGAATAGCATACCAGAAGTACATTTTTTTTATAGCTCTCTGTCATTTCAGAGTACTTTTCGAAACAGTTTACCAGTGTTTATGAAGGGGTATGATTGTTCAGGTAGAAACGGTTAATGGAGTGGTTTGCTGTTACGATAGAGCAGGTGGAACCAATTAAAAAAATCAAGGGGGTCCGAATAAAGAAAATCAACAACCAGTAAAGGTCTGAAGACATTTTTAATTATAATCTGTTACTTTATACAGAATTTAACAGTGAAATAAAATGCTGTTTATGCATCCATGTTATACATTGAATTTTTAAATAAAAATATATAAAAAATTGCCACAGGTTTGCCTGCTGTGTCCAAAAGTAGCAACAGCAGCAACCCAGACTGACAGCAGCTCATTGGCTTATCTGTATCAGGTGTAGCCTGGTGACGGACACTCTGGGAGGGCTTTACCGTATTAACAGGAGAAGCGGCGCAAGTGAAATTAGACACTGCCGTCAGACTACATGCGGTAATTTATAAATGTTTTAAATCAGGTGTGGTCCGGATTAGCCAGCAGGTGGGACAAGATCCGGACCGCGGTCCGCTAATCCGTGACCTCTGCAGTAGAGGCTCTAAACTCTATCTAGCACCATATTGAATGATCTAAAATAAGATTAAAAGATTTTACAACAACAAAAAAAGCAATCATACAGAAGTCTGTTGCAATTCAATGCAATTGTTCATTTTTATGCAAATTGTTAAAACACAATATAATACATAAAAAAACACCATTGAATTTAGTTGAGGGGGTTATGCTGGAAGGACAGCTTGAAATTCACGCATGTGCATTATTGGTGGGTGGTATGCTGACCTGTTAGAACGGCTGTTGATTTAAGAGTAATTCAATTCAGTTTATTTCTATGGCGCCAATTCTCAACTCATGTCATCTCAAGGCACTTTAAAGTTCACCAGATCATCCAGTCAAATTGATTCAAAGTTTTCTATCTAAGGAAAACCAGTTGATTGCATCAACTCATTGACTCAAAGGCAATCCCTCACACTAAGCATGCTTGTAGCGACAGTGCAGAGGAAAAACTCCCTTTTAACAGGAAGAAACCTCCAGCAGAACCAATCAGTCAGTTCTCTAAACTTTGTTGTATATTTGAAGATCCAAACCTGCTTTTTCTTATTTCGCAGGTATTGTTTACCATTTTTAACCAGGACAAGATTGAAACGCCGTGATCGTGTCAGTTATTGCAAGCATAGCATAGTGACTATAGGAAAATGTTTTCTGCAGATGTGGAAGAAATGTATTTCATTAAAGAACATTTTGTTTTGATTTTTTTTTTTTTATTTAAGTCATGTCAAATGTGAAAAGAAAGTCTATTATTAGTTCTATTAGCTTTACCAGTGCTATTGTTGGTATTGTGAATCCAGCAGCAGCTTTTTAAGCCGGTTTATTATGTATTAAATATTAAAAGCTGAAGGAATAAGAATCATTGTTCGTCTGACGTGTTGTCAAGCAATTAATTATTTCCTGTTCCTCCTCCAGGCTGTTATCTACCCAGCAACCCAGAAGCCATAGTCCTGGACATTGACTACAAGTCTGGAACCCCGATGCAGAGGTAAACAGTCCTGGTGTTTAAGGAGTTAGCGTTATCCGCCTGTTCTTCTGTGTGTCTGTCATCTGGGTTTGTGTTTGTAGTGCTGCCAAGGCGCCATATCTGGCCAAATTTAAGGTGAAGCGCTGTGGGGTGAGCGAACTGGAGAGGGAGGGTCTGCGCTGTCCGTCAGACTCCGTGGAGGACGGAGAGGACAATCCAGACGGATCTGGCAGGGTTTGCTGGCAGGCGGCCATCTTTAAAGTGGGAGATGACTGCAGACAGGTATTTCTCTCTCTTTCAGTGAATCCACAGTGAATCAGTGGAAGAGTGTGACCCTCCCATGATGCTCTTCTTCCTGCAGGACATGCTTGCTCTGCAGATTATCGGGCTGTTTAAGAACATCTTCCAGCTTGTGGGTCTGGATCTGTTCGTCTTCCCCTACCGAGTGGTTGCCACGGCACCGGGGGTAACTAGACTTTTTGTAATATTCTGCTATATATTATTCTGATATTTATCTATCTTAAGTTAACATCGGGATATCTTTACATTTCAAATTAGCTGAATAATACGAATACGTCACAGTAGGGATGCACAATAGAATCGTTTTTGGTCCACTGAGAAAAACAGGGACGATATAATTAACTGATATTTATTACCGTCTTGTTTTTGTTGTTTTTGCAGAGAGGGGTTTAAACTGTATTTTATTTTTTTAATGAAATATAATGTATCTCCATGCATAAAACCACCTTTTTTCAGTTCATCAGTAATGATATCTGTCTTAAAGGAGAAGTCTAGTCAGCAAAGAATAATCAATGGATCATTATTTATACCTAAAACTAATACGTTCGTGGTGATTTAATGAATTAAGCTTTAATCAGTAAAAAGCTAAACATTTTTGTTGCGGTCACTGAGTCTGGGAGCGGCCATTTTTGCCCAAATATATTAACCCCTCCCTCCTGCCATCTTCCAGCAGTGACGTCACGGTGCGGTAAGCCTAGCGCCATTCTTCCCGCTTTACAAGCAAAATCAATGGGAACTACTAGACACATCTGCAATCAACAACAATTATTGAAGATTTCCAGAGGACTTCACCATTGAAATTCACCAGAGCTATAGTGAAACTACTGACAATGCCCACGTGCATGGCAGCTGGATGCTGGAATACGTTGGGTAAACTTGAATAAAAAAATGAGTTATTTCC
>NW_015150595.1:1342177-1347798 GCF_000732505.1 Cyprinodon variegatus
TTGAGATATCAAAAAAGTACTCCAGAGTGTTGTTCAGCATGGGGGTGAGTAGAAAATGAAGGCTAATCATGTTTTGGGTGTACTATTCCTTTAAGGCTGATTCCGACATCAGTCCAACTGATCAGCAATATGTACTGCTGATACTTTCAGAGGCTGATTTTATCAGTTTAGACAAAAAATAAACCATTAATCAACAAATCAAGCAAAACATGGATAGAAAATAGATAGTTGATGCACTTTATATGATCTCAAGGCATGGCTGCTAAAGGCGCTGATGACTCATTGAACACATGTCAGCACATCAACACATCTGGAAACAATAACAGGAAAAAAAAACAGCTTATATCGCCAAAAATATCGACCTGCAGATGTATCGGTCTGTCTCTACTAAAAGCGCTCATACAGACCACTGTAAAGGGATGTTGATTGTTAAGACATTGATTCCTGAGTCATGACATCTGCTACTAAACATTAAAAGTAATTTTATAGTAGATTTATCTCTTTTTTCGCAGATTAAATGAAATACAGTGCTTGTTAGAGCTGTTTTTATTAGATTGTCATAGCAATGGCTAAACAATGTAAAAACATTTATATAAACAAATGTTATTATTGTATGGATATTATAGAGCAAAATTGGGGCAATTTAGTTAAATAACTTTTTTTTTTAAATTGGAAAAAAATATGTTTAACACTGAAAAGTATTCCGTAAAAAATGTGTGTAAAACTGAAAAGTAATATTCAGAGCTTTTAAAAATTTTTATTTTTCAAAACTATTCACATGAAAATAAAGCAAATCAAATATGAATGAGACATTTCTAGTTCCCACAGTTCCTGAATGCAGCTTATGGGAATGTTTCCTTCAGGCACCGAAGCTGTCAGTCATCACTCTACAACCCCGTGTGATCTATAAGTCCCGCCCCCACACCCAAGGGACGGCACTTTTAAACAAAAATGTGAAATTTCAAAAAAAGAGGTCTTCAAAGGTGTTTTAAACATTTAATTTTATTTTTCCTCTTTCCAATCTAAAATCCTTGTTTTATTTAAAAAAATTTTTTTTAAAACATTTGGCCCCAATTTAGCTCCATAGAGACTTAGACTTAGACAGATTTATTTGTCTTTTTTTTTTAACACAAGTGTAAAACACAAAGAACAGCTCTCTGGACAATTTCATTTTTTTTTAAGTGCAGCCTTGAAAAATAGTAAAAAAGAGAAGCTCCTTGCTAATTTTTCACAACATTTGGCCAAAATATTATCAAAACATATCAGTGTAATTTGTACCAACATGGTACCAATGCTAACTGTGCTACGCATGCAGGCGTTATAGCCGTGGATCTAAAACCTTTACAAATTGTCGCTCTTCTGCCTGGAGAAAAATCTGGAGATGCTTCCTCAGATTAGATGTTTTCCATCAAACTTTGCTTCAAAAATAATTCAGCTTGCTCCGTCTGCATCGCATTCTGTTATTTAATCAGCATTTTACTCAAAATCCTGAAAAAAAACCATTGAAGTCAGAGTTTGTAGTTCAACTCTGTTCAGACGTTTGAGGGAAATCTTTAAGCTAACATGACAGAAAAGGTAATAAATTCTACTGATGGGTTAATGAGGCATCTTGAAGCGTTTCATTGCCAAACTGTATTGATGTTGCTTTGATCCGGTCTCACAGAATACTGACACCTGCTGGACATTTCAAGACACTACAGGCAGCTGATTTTACAAACTAAACTAAATTGATTTGATGACCTAATACAATGATATAATTGCAGTTATTGTAGGTTATATTGTATTATTTCATATCTATGTTTGAATTGAAAATATATTAATAATGTAATAAATAATGTAAACATATATCATAACGTGAACATTTTGGGGAAAAAGATGAATGAGCATGCTAGGATTTTAAATCATATTTTTAAAACAATAAGTACAGTTAAAACAGTAAATAAACTAAGAGTAAATTTAAAATTAGCTTGAATTCAATAAGTTGAGTGATAACTGAGAGGAAAAGGATGATACAATGAGAAAGTAAAAATAAAACAATGGCTAAAACGTTCCTATTGCTTTTAGGCTGCTCCAAATTCTTGATCATTTTAATGACAAACCGCAAAAGATGGGATATTTTTTAAGCAGATGCATCATGTTGACAAATACGTTTTTAACCACAAGTTTAGTGAGTCAGTCAGTTAGAAACAATCGGTATCGGTCACATGACTTTCTGGAAACACGCAGCGAAACAGTCTTTTGCTCTATAGGCTCCACGCGTGCACCCATAAATCACTGTTGCTGGATGCATCACTAATAAATACTAATTGTGACGATAGCGGTGCTCTGCTCACCCGTCCTGCTCTCCTACCGCTCCCTCAGGCTCGCTATAACTTCATCCGCAGCATGGCCGCCTACAGCCTCCTGCTGTTCCTGCTGCAGATCAAAGACAGACACAATGGCAACATCATGCTGGACAGCAAGGGCCACCTGATCCACATCGGTAGGATATCCTGAGAACCTTTGTTGCTGTTGCATCTGATTCCTCCTAAAAACGTAGATGTTTGTTTTTCTCCAGATTTCGGCTTCATGTTTGAAAGCTCCCCAGGCGGTAACCTGGGCTGGGAGCCGGACATCAAGCTGACGGATGAGATGGTGATGATCATGGGAGGCAAAATGGAGGCTACCCCTTTTAAGTGGTTCATGGAGATGTGTGTCAGAGGATATCTGGCCGTGCGGTGAGAGAAGTGTAGGTTCAGCTTCTGCTCTCCTTTCAGCTTGGCTTTGTTTCACATGTTTTATTTTTCTGCCTTCAGTCCTTATATGGATGCAGTGGTTTCCCTGGTGACTCTCATGCTGGACACAGGACTGCCATGTTTCAGAGGACAAACCATCAAGCTTCTCAAGTAAGATTTGAATATGCAAAACTTCAACCAATACAAATACCAGAGACCAGGTATTTACTAACAGATTGGCCTTTGCTGTTAAAACTTTTACTTTTTAAGTAAGACATTGTGGGATTTGTTGAGCGTCATTTTAAACACTTCAGGTTTCATTTGGATCATTTTAGTATCTTGTAAAATTGTATTGCTACATCAAACTATGTGATGTAATTTATTCCTTAAATTACTGTAAATAATCTTTCTAAAGCTTTGAAAGTTGGATAACAGAATTATTATTATTTTTTTTTGTCAAGGCTGAAACTGTAGATTTATTGCAATAAAGCTAAAGTTTTAATTACAGGTGCAACAAATTGATAATAATATTGAAATCAGCCCAGACATTTAAAAAACGTTATTCAGTCAATTGCTATAATGAATTTTAAGTCATAGGGAAATCATATTTAAATGTCAAATCATTCTGGATTAAACATGTATATAAATGTACTCTTTATCAGATGATATTGTCCCAAAATGTAGAACATTTTTATAAAAACCAAAAAAACTCTAAACTCTTTTTTTCTTCGTTATCTTATGCAGGCCAGTTAGTTATACGTCAGCTTGTACACCTAAATTCAGCCAATAATAGATCAACGCTCATCTGTTAATAATTTTTTCAGTCATTGCATCTTGATTCATATGTCGCAGCTAATATACGCAACGGTTGAAATAAGAATCTTCGCAGAGTAGTGGTGACCGTTACAGGTGTATAGTTGGAGAGCGAATTGTTTACTGTTTCTCAATTCACAAGAACACGAGTATGGACTAATGTACTCGCCATGTATGTTCTTGAGAAGAACACAGGAAAGTACGGACTTGGGGAGAACGGGAGCAAGCAGAATAAATATGGGTCAATTGGAACAGAAACATACTGATGACATCACTACACGCTCCTCTTGGAGCTGCATTTCACCTCCTGTTATTAATAGTCTCTAGATAATAATAAATTCTGACTTTTTTCATTTAGTGTGGGAATAATAGTTAACACAGTCAGATAAACACAAATAAAATGAACATTTTGCCAAATAAAACCAAAAACTCGCCATCAGAGCCAGCATTTCTTCACACACGGCAATGCAGAGAGAGGGCTGCTGGAGACAGGCTAGTATTAGCAACCAGCGGAGCCTCGGAGCTCCACTGGTTGCTGCAGTCATCTCAACATTGGAACTTTTTTTTTCATTATGCATTAAATCTGTAAATGGGCCATATAGTGACGCTTTAACGTGTAATATTCTCACCATAAATGGTTTTAAAACATACTTTTATTGAACAAGAGCAACAGAAAAGAGAACTTTTAACTTAATACTTTGAGCTCTGTGAGCGCTCCAGTCGTGTCTCAGTCTAGCCTGGGTGCCATTCCGAACTTAGTCCCGCCCACAAAGTTTGAGGTCGGGAAGTTCGGTCTGGCTCTGCTCCATAGTAGCGCGAGTATTATCGCCCACTGTCAGGCGATCCAATCAAATTGTCAGGGCGGGCTTTATACGATGATGGACAGATGACNACAGCTCTATGGAGCAGTATCAGACTCATATTCTGCCTAGAATTGAGTAGGACTACGTCAGGCTAGTCTCAGTCACCAATTTAGTGCTACTTGGTCCCAATGGAATTTCCCATTGGGAACATACTAGCACTAAGTTGCTAACTAGTTAGCAAGATGCTTTATAGAATCCGGCCACAACCAAACTTGCTTGCAAGCCTTTCGCCACAACAATCCCGCCCTCTTGATAAATGACCAATCTCATTCACTTTATTCACTCCTGTAAAGTCAGGCACCACTCGGGAGAATTCAGAAATGCAACGGTTGGAACAGCCGCTTCCCTACAACTTTGAGCTAAAATAACCTGCAGAAAATTTTTGTCCTTTATGAGCATTTTTAAATAAATTAATTGAATGAAATAAATACCATCAGTTTACTGTTGGATGTTTGTCTTGTTAACAGATTTACTGTTATCACCTCCTTTTCTGACCTTATGCTGATCTCAAGTTGCTTTTTAGGATAAATGTGTGACCGACCCCATGAAATATTATTTATTTTACTTTTTCATTTTTACATTTCCAATTTTTTCAACACATTTCCACACTAACCACCTTCAATAACCTTAAAGGTACCGAATTATAATGACTTCAAGATATGCTGACCATTATTTCAATTTCACCAATTAAAACGAATGATTGTTCTTCAGCAGATCATCATATTATTTTGCAAAGTATTTAAAATATTTACCTTTAATTTTTTACGATAAAAAGAAAATCTTTATGTGCAAAATAGATAATCCTTATAAAAATTGTATCCTTTTGGAAAAGTGCTTTAGAGTTTAACATAAAAATATCTCAAAGAAGCATAAAACCTACAAATGAATAATTTTGAATTATCCCCTAATATTTCCAACTGTCAAATGTATTCAAAAGAACATTTGCCATTGTTTTATAAAGTACAAATTGACTGTTAATGTGCACGTATTTTTGTATTTACATGCAGGTCAGAGACTTTAAAGATGTTGTTGCTTTTTCCCTTTCTTCTCAGGGGACGCTTTAACCCGCAGATGAGTGAGAAAGAAGCGGCGGCGTTCATGATAAAGGTCATCCAGAGTTGTTTCCTCAGCAGCAGGTGAGAAAGTCGCTCCGTGTCCAGCTGCTTATTTAATGCTATATTTATTAGGGGTGGAACGGTTCACAAAATCCACGGTTCGGTTCGATTCACGG
>NW_015150595.1:1348622-1350762 GCF_000732505.1 Cyprinodon variegatus
CAGTACCGCCACCTTCTGCTCTGGAGTGTAAACGCTTCCTCTATGAGAAAAAGGAGCAGCGCATGAACCGAACACAACACACGCGAACCGAACCGCAAATCGACCGGTCGAAACGAATGGTTCGGACGGTTTTCATAAACCGTTCCATTCCTAATATATATATAAAATCCAGTTGTACAGTTGTAGTACTCAAATACGTCGTTCTTTTATGATCTTCATTGTAGTTTAAAACCTATTATTAGTGTATTTTTTACCAACCGTCCAATGAACTATACACAGTTATAAACATAGTAATTAAAAGTACCACTGTCTGCTTTGCTTTGTGTCGTGTTTAAACGGCTCACCATCATGTTGAAATCTGCCATGTGTTGCGGTATAAATATGGTCAGGTCAGTCACTTCAGGATCAGGCGGGTTCGCACCATTACATCTGCAAAGATATGTCCTAGTCTGCAATTGCGTAGGGGGCCCACCAGGTGTCAGTGATGGGGCCCCTAAGAAACTGCCATCTCTGCTTACCGATATTTATGCCATTGGCTGAAGACCAACCCTAGCTAAACCAAAGCACGGTTAAGGAAATGACAGAGCAGCCATGTATTTCCAGGAAAGGATTCCAGTTCATGTCGACGTCTTTTAGAGCTAAGATATGAACATCATTTCTGAAAGCTGTTTTTAAAACAAAAATCTAACAAATCTCACATTGAATATGATCTACAAAGCATTTTCTGTCTTTTAGTTCATCTAGAGCAGTTTTATCGTGTGTGGTGGTAGATTATCCTTTCTTATCTCTATGTTGCTGGTCTAAATCGCACTAAAAGTGCTCCAAGTAATAAAAATCTAGAGATTTTTACAGTATACCGTGTGCCTCTAGGGATCCCCAGCTGTGATGTCAGTGTAGTTAAACCTCCTCTGACAGCATCAGTTGGATTCAATATACTAAAGTATCGGCGGCTTGTTTTCTCTGTTGTATCGCTTCAAGTCCCTGATGGCAATAAAGCTCATTCAAAGCATTTTTTCTGCGTTTCTTTAATGAAATGTTTTATTTCATAAAACGACAACTACCAAGCCGTTGAGGCACCCTGACTCGACCGCCACCCACCCAACGAATCCCTCTGCGGATGGTGGGTCCGCAGGAGGGCGGGCCCGCGTCATCCATTCGGGCTGAACCCGGCCAGTTACCAGGTGCTCACATCCGAGCCCCAACCTCAGGCCTGACGTCACGGCCCTTGATCTGATGCTATCTATAGTGGTCTTGTGACACATCTAGGACACGCTGGATGGACTATGTTTCTGAGCTGGCCTGGTGTCGCCTCGGGTCCCTCCAGAGCAGCTGGAGGAAGTGTGTGGATCAGGAAGTCTGGGCATCTCTGCTCGGCCCCGGATAAGCAGAAGAAAATATGTATAAAACAGCAAACCCTAGCTAGCTGCACAGTTTAGTATAGCTGCAGCTCCAGATGGATTTTCATAACCTCAAGTCTCCGGCCTCCAGAAGAACAAGAACCGCGATGGATAACAGTCAGTTACCGCAGGCGGAGACCCACAGCTCCAACCCCACTGCCACATCTGAAGGGCAATGCTCCCACCCAGGCAGCAGAAAGGACCTGGTGCTTTGACCGCTCCCTGTGATCGGGTTACCGAGGGTCCCTGTCCAGGCACTGCAGCAAAGCACAACCTGCTATGCAGAACCGCCGGCGCCACACACACCGCTCCGACACTGACCGCCAACCGCAATATCTTCACCTCTTCAAACTAAAAGTTAGACTCTGGTTTAAACAAATTAAAACACAGCAGCACCTGGAAAATGCTCTGAAAGTTAATGAATTTCTACCGTCTCTGCGTACGATTAAAGAACATTTAGCAGCGGTGATTAGACCAGTGAGCTTTTATTAAACCACCAAGACTCTGATTGCTTCGTATTCGTCCTCGTTAAAAAATAAAAACTCCATCACAAAGGTGAATAAATATCGACTCGCTATCACTACTTCCTGATGTCACGGCGTCCCACAGTGGGTCACGTGATTAAATAAGGAGTTTATCATCTGCTGTCTTAGCTAGGGATGCACGATATTGGGATTTTGGCCGATACCGATGTTAAAGCTGGACAAAAATAAGTAGTCATTGAAAATAGCAGTTTTGTTATC
>NW_015150595.1:1351123-1352528 GCF_000732505.1 Cyprinodon variegatus
TTTTTTTTTTTTTTTTTTAGACTTGGGGAACTCAGAAGCTGATCAAATATCGGGTTAAATATCGGTGGGGTGGCCGATGTCCGATATTCAGTTTTAAGGCCGATACCGATAGGGGGCCGATTATATCGTGCATCCCTAATCTTAGCGAATAATTTTATGCTATAAACAATAAAAATGCTGGACATTTTCTCACTTGTGTCGTATTTTATTTTGTACGTTCTATCAAATTAGAAACTACGTGTTTTCTGTTTGAACTTTAAATGAAAATCTCTCATTGAATTTTAATCATGTTCTTTGTTTCATTTGAACAGGAGCAAAACCTACGACATGCTGCAGTATTACCAGAACCAGATTCCTTACTGAAGGAAGCAGAACTCCTCCTCAGGACGTCGGTGGGAACCTGACCTCCTTCTGCTCCTCAGACTCCGGCGGCAACGGGCCACTTTAACCCTTAACCCTCCAGTTTTACTCTGCGCACTGTTAGCTATGGGATTTTATAAGGACGTCCATGTGTGTTTTAGAGAATTACTCCTTCTATCCACTCAAACAGGGATTCGAATCACCCTTTAACTGTTTGTGTTTTTCTGAAGCTTTTTGTTAGTTTACCAGCAAACACTAAAGCTTTACTTGCAGAATGAGGTCAAAAAGGGATTTTTAGTTCCTGCTGGTTTAAGTAGGAACCTCAGCTGTTTCCATTGAGTCGCTGTGCTGTAACCCACTTAATGCACTTTATAGACCAGTGTTTCATCAGCAATAGATCAGCAGATTCATTATAGATGGAAACAATCCAAGCAGTATTCTAGAAAATCATAGATAGATGTCGTTATACATGTGAAACTATACTTGTATCAATGCAGGAGTCATTCCACATTTATCCTTACAGTAGTCTGTAGTACAGTGAAGTGGTGATTTGCCTGTAGTGTGTACCGTAGAATATTTACTGTAGAGTGGCATCCAGATCACAGGCAGCTTTTTCCACCACCTACCTGTATTTACATGTTAGCATTAGTGTTTACCGGAGGAGCTTTTAGCCCTTTTGCACATTAAATGTCAGTGTTGACGTACAGCCGTTGAAATCTACCCATAACTTGGACCTCCAGAGCTCTGCTGCTGCTGCTGTTACTAACCCAGATGTTACAAAGTTTCATTAAAAGTCATTAGATCATTATATTTTGAAATTAAGGCCTTAATTGGCATTAAAATTCATTACATCTGATTATCATGGCATTTAAAATACTTAGTTAAAAAAAAATAATTTTTATACAAACAATTTCATCAGATATATTATATCAGATATAACTGGTTCCTGTTGATTGTAAACCAGTGTGTTCTGAACAGAAGCTCGAGGCAGAGAAAAAGCTAGATAATGGGAAAATGCAGTTTTCATCGAAAGTGGCTGGAAAAC
>NW_015150595.1:1356716-1362350 GCF_000732505.1 Cyprinodon variegatus
ACCGTGGATTTTGTGAACGTTCCACCCCTAATATTTGGGAATCATGGGTACTTGTTGATAGCAAAAAAAATATTTCTAAGAGCAATTGGAGAATGAAGTCGTATTAATTATATTTACACAAACCAATCAGAGCGATCTTTATTTTAACTGATTTGTTTTAGGCAAAATCACGCAAAAGAGAAAAAAGTTCTGGTGTATTTTTGAATTTTTGAAATGAAATTTAAGCTAGATGAAAGATTGATAATACAGTTGTTGTTTTTTTTTTAAACAAAGGGCTTTTTATAAAAAGACACTTTGGGTTGATGGCTTTCGGGTCCAACTCCCAGATGACACCTCCTCCGCTCCACCCCTTCCCGCTCACATACGTCGTGCGAAGCGTTTGCACAGTCGTGTTAGTCAATGATAGGGGTGTGGGGAAAAATTTGTTTTGGCGATATATTGTGATTTTTGGCTGCCCAATATAATATCAGGCTTTCACTTCCTAGTGTAGATTTTTTTTAAACAAAAAAATTTATAAGCCCCACTCCCAGACTGCCTCTCTGGGTCAAGATCAAAGCAAAGACCCTTAACCCCCCCCCCGGGCGCCCCACGGTGGCAGCCCACTGCTCCCCAAAGGGATGGGTTGAATGCAGACGGTTAATTTCACCAATGTGAGATCAATAAAGTTCAATAATAATAGATAATATTCAAGGAGGCTAAACCTGGAAGTTGCAGGTCAGGCGCCCCCTGGTGGCTAAACATTGCACAGTGTTGCTTTAAGCTTTTATTTCTAGATCAGAGGTTCTAAACGTGGGGTTTGTGACCCTCTAGTGGGTTGTATGTACAGTAAAAAAATAAGGAAATGTTTCTTTTTAGAAAAAAAATCTGTTTTTAACTGTTACCCTCAGAAAAGATAAATTAAGAGCTGATAGATGTAGAGTTGTACTTGCTTTATTCTGTTATTAGTTTAAAATCCCACAGAGCTCATCAGGTGAAATCTTCTTTGTTCCAAGCGGCGCTCCGAAAATAAGACTACTAAGGCCCAATCCACTCACAGATAAACGCGCTATATTTCCATGAACAGCTTTTCTCTTTAAAAGCAGCAGGTTCCTTACAAAGGCAAACCAAAAACTCTGAAATGAACACCGCCCTCTCCAAATAAAAATCATGTTTTTCAAAGGATTTTAACATTTATGAGCTCCCTGTGTTTTTTTACCTTCTGTTTACATTTTTGAAATAAAAAAGGACGAATGAATAAAATAGAATATATGCATCTTTTACAATTTACAGACAATTTCCTGCTTCAGTGCTTCTATGTTTTATTTTTTTTATTTCTGGGAGGAAGCAATCCTTTGTCAATGTCACAGACAATCTGCTGCATTAAAACCGGAGGCTATTGTATAAAACCTTATTGATTTAAGGGACAAAAACGACACTTAGAGCAGCAGCAAACGTCGTGCAGGGAAATAAGAGCTGAAAATATCCCCCCCTCCTTCCTCTGTTCTGTCCGTACAACAATCAAGGTCCATTAGCTGTCCTGGTGAAGTTGTTTTCCTTCTGTCTGCAGGCAGATCCTGAGCACATGTTAAAAATATCGCTGCAGGATGGAGAATGGATAAAAAAAGCACAAGTTCTGGTAGTGGAAAGTACGGAAGAGGATTAGGGCCACTGAAAAAATAACAAAAATGGCTGATTTTTAAATATTAGTTCAGTTTGATATGGAAAAAAAGTCAGAATTCTGACTTTTTCCCCAGAATTCTGACAGCTAACAACATGTTAGCATCAAGCCGTAGCCATGTCTGTTTCAAAGACTAAACTAGCTCTCTTGTTTTAATCACCCTCTGCTCTTCCATTAATGAAATAGCGTCACCAGGGACCCCTCAGGCACGTAAAAAGTCGCCTAATTACGTCATTTCCAACCAATGTGTTACTGGCCGTCCCAAACTACTCACATCTTTGTCAGTGAAGCTGAGTGCTCCCACATCTCTTCCTTCATGGTGCCCATCTACATTAAGATCCACAATTCTGAGATTAAAGTCAGAATTCTGAGATTAAAGATTGAATTCTGATATTTTTCACATTTGAACTAAAACAATATTTTAAAATTGGTTAACTTTTTTAATTTTTTCAGTGGCCCTAATCTTCTTCCGTACGACAGACTTATTTAGTAAACAGACAAGTTTTTAGGTTTACATGAACTTATTTTTTATATTTTACTCTTTTCTTCCTTCGGTCTTTTATTTCTTTTAATGGTTCTTTCTAAATTCTTATTCATTCTCCAATCCGATCCCTTTTCTTTTCCGTCCGTCCGTCCGTCCCTCCATCCTTCCTTATTTAGCTTTTAAGGGTCCGTCATGCATTTATTTCCCATCCAGTGAAATTGTCAGAATCAGTGTTTGAAATGCTTCTGCTGTTTTTTTAAAACATCACCACGTCTTTATCTCAACCCGACCTCTGGAAGATGAGATCTAGAGGATGATGATGAAGATAACTGATACAAGCCATTTCTCCTACCCTCGGTAGAAACAGCTGTAGAAATACTTGAGAAGAAATTTATGCAATATGTTTCTGTGTATTGATGCTGTATCTGAGTGCTGTGTCGTGTCGCCCTCTGTCACATTGTTGGGTGTGTGTTTGTTTACTGCTTTCCTGCTGATCTTAACTGTGAAGGACATTCTGTCTTTATGAGGACCAGCTAAGTAAAAAAAAAAAAAAGCCCAATCAAGGTCATTAAAACCTTAAGAGTTTTGATTTTTGGGGATTTTTAGAGATTTCATTTACCTTTAAAATGTAATACTAATCTCTTCATGTTCTGATGGCACCATCTACACCTATAAACACCAAGAGATGCAATAAGAATCACATGTTTAAGTCTGAATATAGGAAATGCATCGATAAATGTCTTTATAATCGGATCTATGCGATCTGATCTCTGGAAATCTGTAGCTGCATCTGCAATAAATGTGAATGTTTTCACAGCAGCCCGGTGTTTTTTTTTTTTACTTTTTATCCATTCGTTGTTCTGAAGACTCCTAAATGTTTTTTTTTTTGGGCCATTTATAAGCTCAAATGGAGGATTCAGGATTCCCTCTGGGATGGATTGTGGTGCTGAAGCACAATTCATTAAAAGTCCTTTTTTCTTAAAACAACTACATTTGTTCTTGAATTGAGGACATAAAAGAGAAATTTTGCCAATAGAACAAAACTTTTCATTTAAAATAAGAAAACATAATTGCATTGTTTTATTTCAAGTGCATTTTATCCAATTATCTTATTTTAAGAGTAAAAATACTAATTCCATTGGCAAACTATCTCATTTACCTACTCAAATTAAAGGTAGATACTAATAATTTAAGAAATTTTTATTTATTTCTAGATTTTTAGATTAACACATTCACCCCAAGGTTCCCAAACATTTCAGACTCAGACTCACTAAACTCCGAGAATGGACTCATGACCACGACTTCAGGTTGGAATCTCGATATTTTTAAACTTCTTTTAAACCTCTGGTATAATAGTAATACAGACAGCATCAGCAACCGAGGTGCACTGGGGTTAAGATTGTAGAGGTTCTCCTCAGAAAGTTGTCTTTGACTATGGGAGACAAAATGAGAAAAGACAATGACAAAAAAAAAATCACACGAAGTAATTCATTCAAAAAAAGGAAGGTGGTATTTATAAGGGCTTTATTTGAATTAATGCATTTATTTTCAAGAAAAGGGCAAATATTTAGTTTCACCATCCACCTAGTAAACAACTTTTCATGTGTTTGGAAAATATTTGAGCTGAAAGATTTGACGAATCAATCAAATGCCCGAATTAAAGTAGGGAGAGTGGAGACAGTTGCAAACGGTTTTACATTTCTATCAGTTTCTCCTGGGTTTTCTGTGTTAAAATCTGAGTACCCATAGACTAAACTCATACAAGTTCTGTTTCCAAACCCGTATAGATGCAAGATGTAGAGAATTTATGTAAAGCAAGTAACAAGGAGTTTGTCAGTGATCCTTGTGCTGTGCAGCCTGCACCACAGAGCTACAGACATGCATATGGGGCATCTCTGTGTTGCCATAACAACAACTACTTTCCGGTGAAGGGAGGCAGGCGTCCCATTCGTTATAGACTCTCCACCCTCCATCAAAGCACCCTCCACAGATGCAACTGTGACTTCATTGGGATTCAAATTTGATATACTGAAAAAAATCTAAAAATAAGAAAAACTTTGGGTATTTGTACTTAATTAGAGTAGATAAATAAGGACATCTACCAATGGAATGAATATTTTTATTCTTAAAATAAGATAATTAGATATTATGCACTTGAAATATTTTTTTCTTATATTAAAAGTAAATTGCCTTATTCCATTGGCAAAGTGGTCACCTTAATGCAAGACAAAATGCACTGATTTAGAGAAAGATTGACTTACTTATATTTGATTTTTTTGCAGTGTAGTGAAGGTGTAGAGCATAGGGCACAGTTTGGGATCGGCCTCCAAACTCAACCTTGACCAAGATCAGAGAGCTACTGAAAGACACCAGGAAAAAACTAGACCTGCACCCAGCTGGGAAGAGTCAGTCTACAGCAGGCAGCAGATTGGTGGGAAAATAAATGAGCTGTGTGAGAAACTGAAAGGAAATTTAAGATAATTGATAATCTCCATTCATCTGTGGCCCTGTGCAAGATTTTATTGTGTGGGGACAAAATGATTATCAGAATAAATCCCAGAAGTGCATGGATGGACCTGATGAATGGGAGCAAAGGAACAAAGGCTACAATTCATACCACCACCACCAGAGGGACTTGCATCCTGCAGGGGGGCCTGGAGCAGATAGATAATCAAGATGATGACTGGAGAACATCATGTGGTCAGATGGAACCAAAGTAGAACCTTTTGGCAAAGCTTAACTCTTTGTGTTTGCAGAAAGAGGATTGCTTATTTGCTTTCCAAAAACACTTACTGTGAAGCACGGGGGTGGAAGCATCATGCTTTAGACTCCAGTCCTGTCAACAATTGTAGCCAATCTTTACATGGAAGAAATGGAAAAGAAAGTGTTGGGCACTTTCAGAGGAACACCACCAAGCCACTTTAAGGACAAAGGACATTCGTTTGATGACCAGAATGTTCACATTTTGGACAAAGAAAACAGGTGATTTTTAAAGGGAAGTGAAGTGCCATTTATGTCAGAAAAACAACCGTAAACAGAGGGGGTGGACTCCGCTTTCAAAGACCTACAAAGCAGCAATAGAGTTGGTTCCTTCCTGCTATCATCTCAACTCCCATCTTTATGCAGAGGAATGAAACATCCCGCCTGATCAGCCAGGCAAACAATGACCTCAAACGACTCCCCATAACTAATCGTTGGACCTGTTTTTTTCGATTCAATTTTTATGTTTTCTTAGCCGTAAAAAGGCTTTTGTGCCACTCTATAAGCCCGGAACTCAAAAGCTAATCCAGACATTATGAATTGAAAAAGCTTCCTGGATGGGAAGTGAAACATCTTCAAACTTGGAAAACAAAGTCCAGTTGTTTGTTTTTAATCTTTTTTTTTTAATTTTGTTGGAATATGTTAAGTGTAAATTACTCATAAGTCTTGGTGTCTATACAAACCTATGAGTAACTTGTGCATAACTGATGTGTAGCTTATCGAGAACTTATCT
>NW_015150595.1:1363058-1368078 GCF_000732505.1 Cyprinodon variegatus
CTGCTACTTTAAACCTTGTTTCTTTTAATTTATATATTTCTTCTTTTTTTTGGCAGGCAGTAAAAAGCAGCCAGGTTAATACCGCGAGCAAAGAAATCCTTTTATGCAGGCTTGGCCCCTCTGGGCGCATTGCTGTCCCCCTCAGGACACTGGCTTGTGACATTTAATGGGCATTACACTGTCGTGTGTTATGCATAAGTTTTGCTGTCATTGGACATAAGTTCTAGATTCGTTACAAATATGCTATGTATATAACCAAAACTGAAAAAATACACAGAAAGTTCAGCATATGCCAGATTTGTAAAAAATTTTGGGACGTCAGGGAAACGCTGGCTTAATCGTCAAGGTGTGACAGGGGCTTTGAGCGTAGAATGTATGGAGACATGATAATGATCCCAAACACACCAACAAAGCAGTGGCTGTGTTTAAAAGTATTGTACAGAACCAGGGCTCTGTGACCTGCAGCAGTTCCTAATTATCCAGAACTGAGCATATAGAGAGAATCAATGCATTTATATAATGTCTACAAATAATGACCTCCACAGACATACTTTTATGGATAAGATATCTTTTTATGCTGCTTGCCTTCATTTGTCATCATCTGTCCTGATATCTGACCCTAATTTTTGACTTCATTCACCCGCCTAACTCTGTCCGGTTCCTAATCATTCCTCATCTTATCCACCTGCATCTGTTGCTTTATATTCGGCCAGATCATTGGTTAATGTTTGTTTGTTTCGTTAGTTTGAGTTACTCCAAGGTTCATGCCCCCATCACTGGACGCCAGTGGGTTGAGAGGGTTTTTATGATTCTTATCATCTGCTGATAATTTCCTGGCCCTTTCCTGCTGGCTGGCATTTCCCATCCTGTGTTCCTGTTTTGGCATGGCGTGGGAGGGAAGCTAATTTAGAGTCCTGTAATCCTGGCTCCCAGGAGGAATAGTTTAAAGTTCTGCAGTTATCCTGGTACCATGTCTTGTGTCTGTACCTCTCAACTGCTGAGCCTGCCTGTCTCCTTCTGAGCATGTCTGTCATGGAACCCTGAACCTGCCTTTACGCTCTCTGGATTCCTGGAACCCTGAATGTGACTCTGTCAGAATCTGACTCCTGGATTCCAAAGCCGTCCAGTCTAATCTGTTTTCCCTGACCTGGATCGGATTCCCGCTTGCTCACTGAGGTTTCTGCATCAGGGACATTTTCGCCGCAGCTCGTTTAGCAGTCCATTGTCTTGATCCTCGGCAGGATCGTAGTCACTTACTTTTTTTTTTTTCAACCTGTGATTCTACCTCCAGAGAGCCAGCGATTGGGTGGTGCCCCGCCTCCCTCTGCAAATGCTGCAGTCTGCGGATCCACAGCTCCGCACATTTCTGTTCTGTTTGCATTATAAAACGTTTTGAACTTTCCCACTGTCCGTCTCGCCTTAATACTGGGTCCATTTGCCTCGTTTATAACATCATCAGCAGTTATTATATAATTCTGATTCTGATTTAGACTGCAAGCAACAGCTGTTTTCTGGAAATCACAAACGCACTGGAGATTTTTCACAAGATTTTATAGGAGATGAAAAACATGGAATAAAAAGTGCCAGTAGGGTAGAAAAGGCTAAACATTTGGATCTTGATGCTACAGGTTATGCTCAGGAAAAACAAATCAGCATCCCAATGAATCATGGTGGTGGCAGCGTCATGCTATGGGGATTCTATTCCTTAGCAGAGGATGGGAAGAAGGTTAGATTTTATGGGAAGTATAAATAAAAGTCATCTAGTCAAGGTTAACATGTGCATAAAATTGAGAATGTGGTGTGAGATTTGAAAATAAATGTCCATAGATGCTTTCCATTCAATCTGACTCTACCTATTCTGCAGAAAAGAACAAAACGTTCAATCCTTAGATGTGTGAGGCTTGTAGAGACACTGGCAGGTGATTCTAAAGCAAAAAATTATCACCAATTATTCAGTCACTAATAACTTTGTATTGATCTATTTTATAAAATCGAGAGTTTTCTGGACCTCACTGAAGATTATTTTAAATGTTTTTTGGTGGCACAGATGGAACTTTAGGACATATTTTACAGATTTTCCAAATCTATACAGTCCCCCTGCCCCCAGGGCCGGCCTAAGCCTCCATGGGGCCTTAAGAAAAAGGTGTTTTTATGAGCCCTTTATTTCTTCCATTAGCTGCAAGCAACGATCCGATGAGCAGATCATTGACACTCCTTTAAACTCACTGGCAGAGCTGTTTATAATCTCCTATATGAATCCATCATCTAGTATTATTAAGAATACTCAGATAAACTAATATACAGTTTATTTAAAGAGTGGAGGATTTTCGCAACTTTTTGAAAAGACCCACCATTTCCACACAAAAAAATGCACATGCACGACCCTGTATCCACTCCTGAGAAGCAACGTCTAATAAACACGTATGAGAGCGTGCACGAGCCCATTTCTCCTCGTGCACGCTCTGTTTAAAAGTTGCTGTTTGCATCACTCATACAAGCTTACTTACCAAAAGAAGATTAGCTATTTTTCCACTATGTCAGACTTTCCACCACTAAGTGAAAATGAGGACAAAAGTAAACAAATAAACAGAATGATTGACAATTAGCAGAACCAGTTATTTTGATGATCCACCTGGAAATACAACATCCTCCACAATAGATTTTTTCATTTATTCTGTCTGGTTCCAACAGTGTAAACAACTTTGTAGAATGATGCAAACAACTAACAAATTAGCTTTGATACATAACAATATATTAAATTGTAGAAAAACAGACAACATTAGATAAATTAAACGATACTTAATAAGCTTATCTTTGTTTACCAAAGATATATTTATTTCAGAGAAGTTAACGCTGACTCCAAGAATAGAAAATATACTTCTTAAATGCATAAGTAAGCATTTTTTTATATGATTAAAGATAATTTGATGAAAAAATTCTCAATTTCATCATGAAATTGTGTGTTTTGTTACTATATTTATACAGTAATCATTATATATGATATATATATATATATATATATATATATATATATATATATATATATATATATATATATATATATATATAAATTGATGGATTTTGATTTCCAGAAAACAGCTGTTGTTTGCAGTCTAAATCAGAATCAGAATTATAACTTTAGGGCATATTTTACAGATCTTCCAAGAAAAATTGTAATTTTTCTTGGGGACCCGTTACTGCCATGGGGTGCTAAGTAGTCACTTAATCCACCGCTGCGTTCAGCACCTGAGAACACAATTAATGATGTGTAGAAAGTTTCTTTACAGAAATATACTCCAGACACTAAATTTGGGAACATTTATTTAAAAATAGTGTAAAAAAATTTCCAAAATTGCCAATATAAAAAATAAATAAAAGGACATGAAATAATACAAAGAAACATGAATGTAAATGAACAAGATCAATTTCATTCTGTTAATATATTTCCCAATGAGAATATTACTAATAACCATAATTAATGTACCAGCTTGATCATTAATGGCAGAAAATAATTAATTGTATCTTTGAATTCAAAATCAGTTAATTCAATTCAATTCAGTTTATTTATATAGCGCCAATTAACAACACATGTCATCTCAAGGCACTTTACAGTTCAACCAGATCATACAGTCAAATTGATTCAAAGTTTTCTAACTAAGGAAAACCAATTGATTGCATTGATTCATTGACTTGAAGGCAATCCCTCACACTAAAGCATGCTTGAGGTGACAGTAGAGAGGAAAAACTCCCTTTTAACAGGAAGAAACCTCCAGCAGAACCAGGCTCAGTGTGAGCGGCCATCTGCTGAGGCCGACTGGGGTTCAAGGAGACAGAAGCAGAGACACAAAAAGCAGCTGTAAAAGGCGGCCCCATCCAGGAAACACACAGCCAGGCAGACGAGCTCCGAGCCAGCTCCCATGTCAGAGGATGAAGAGAGCACATCTTGCCAGTCACAGACAGAGAAACAGGACTACACTGGAAAACAGGCCGATCTCCAGCATCTATAAACAAAGGTGTTGATGGATACAGCACAGCTGATATTTCTCTCCAGGATGGAGTCACAGCCAAACAGGAACAGATGAGGCAAAGCTACAACAATAAATGTATTAACTTTAAATTGTTAATCAAAAGCAACACTTAATAGGGTCTTATGAACAGTTTGTACTGAAACTGAAATCTTTATTACAATGCAAATTGTAGTTCACAATAAAGATAAATTGATTGATTAATTAACTGATTGATTGATTGATCTGGTTGAATTAATCAAGGATGCTTTGAGTGATTTTATCTTCTTCAGTTGTTTTACACAGCCAAAGAGTTTGGATAAACCTCAGACTCCAAAAACATCAACTTTGGTTCAACAAGCATGCCGCTACAGGTAAAACACAGCGAAATTCACAATATGAGGGATCATTTTATTTGAAAGCTCCTTTTGACCATTTCATGAGTCATATTTTTGTTTTTTCTGCCTGTCTTTGTGGTGAGTGGTTTCAGGAAATAAAAGGCCTCTGTGAAGAAATGCTCCACCAATCGGGAAAGGGAAAAGGGTTGCCGAAAATCTAAATGAAGACTACAAAAGACTGGACTTTAGGTTCAAAATCACGTTTGCGAAACAGACTTACAAGTGAAAAATGCTAGAGAATATTTCTGCTCTGAGATCATCAGCAAAAACATCACCAAGGTCTTATTTGCCACAATTGACAGGCTAACAAACCCAACTGTGACTGTAGCCTTTGGACGCCGCTCTACGAGGGGCTGCAACACGTTTTCTAATTTAATCCCTGAACAAACCCAAAGGGTTAGAGGGGCAGTCTCTACTTCCATATCAAGTCCAGTATCAAAGTTGTCTACATCTATCACTCGCATTGAAAGAAATCCCCTATTTCACCAAACAAAAGGCCCTCCTATTCAATACCGACACGCTCCTCCTAATTCAGATCTTAAAGGAAAAGTATGGCTCATTTTCAGAATTCAAACTCCTGAAAGTATTTTAAATATGAAATTATTACATACTGTTCAA
>NW_015150595.1:1369141-1373895 GCF_000732505.1 Cyprinodon variegatus
CTTCCAAATGTTGGCTACATATGACGTGTTTTTGCTTTGGCCAGAAGTTCGATGGCAAATCCTCCCTCTTCAAGTTGGCAATCCAACAACCACAGTAACTTCTACTACTTCTTTTTCGGAGGTGTCAAGTAACAAAGAACAAATACTTTGTTACTGTACTTAAGTACACTTTTTAGGTACCTATACTTTACTCCATTACTTATTTTTTTATCCTACTTCTGACTTCTACTCATTACATTTTCACACAAATATCTGTACTTTCTACAGTATTCCATACATTCTTAAAACAAACATTACTTGTTACTACTCGCATCTCAAAGAATTTTTCGAAAAATTGAGCTTTCAATTCATATAGTGGTATCTGGGTGGTTTTTTAAAGGCTACTTTATACTTTTATACTTTAAGTAGTTTTTGGAGCACATACTTTTTAACTTTTATTTGAGTAAAGAAGTCAAGTTAATACTTAAACTTTTACCAAAGAGTGTTTAAACTGCAGCATCTATACTTCTACTTAAGTAACAAATGTGTGCACTTTGGACACTACTGTTCTTTTTTCACTTTTACCCGACTTTTACCAACTGCCATGCACGTTGGTATTGTCAGTTTCACTATAGCTCTGGTGAATTTCAATGGTGAAGTCCTCTGGAAATGTTCAATAATAGTTGCTGATTGCAGATGTCTCTAGTAATTCCCATTGATTTTGCTTCTAAAGCGGGGAGAATGGTGCTAGGCTTACCGTACCGTGACGTCACTGCTGGAATAATCTCCCAGAAAAATACAAAAGGTGCTGAAATGCTCATTTGTTTCCAATCGAGAATAAAAACGCAATAGTTTAAAGACGCCTTTGGCTGTGATAATTATTCATTATTAGTTAAGTTTAAATCCAATTTTCAATCCAAATTTCAGTGATCATCATATCTTAATCATTTATTTATATTGACTTTATGACTTTGCACAGTTTCTATCTTAGTTAAATAATATGCAGCTGTCATTTTGCACATCTCTGATGTTGCTGCTATTTGCAAATATCCATTACTGCAAACATATCCATAGCTGTATATTGGTTATTTATTCTCCAGGTGCACAAACATTTTACAGTACAGTATTTTATTTGTTTATTTGTTAACTCTTTACTAGTATGTCTTTGTTATTTTTAAGGTCCACATTTGTGTGATCATTCTTTTTCTAGAATCTTTTTGCTGTAACACCAGAATTTCCCCATTGTGGGTCAATATAAGGATTTTCTATTCTATTCTATTTTATTCCATTCTATTCTATTGTTCATGTTAATTTATTTCATTGCAATGCTCTATTCTATTCTATTCTATTTTATTCTATTCTATTCTATTGTTCATGTTAATTTATTTCATTGCAATGCTCTATTCTATTCGATTCTATTCTATTGTTCATGTTAATTTATTCCGTTGCAATGCACTATAATATCCGCTGCTGGCTGACTCATAGTGAGTAAGTGAGCGTGTGTCTCACAGGTGTTTTGCTGAAACTCAGCCACAGGTAAACTACCCCCATCTGCGCCATGACGTCATTGGGATGGGCGAGTCACGTGATCGAGTCCGAGAGAAACCTGCGGTTTAATATTACTGAAATGGAAGGAAGAAGAAAAAGAAAGGAAGGAGGCAAAGCGAACAAGGTAAGCGGCCTCCACTCTGCTCTCCTGCTCCGTTGCGATGGTAAGGAGGTTATCTGTGAGCTCGGTGCGAACAGGGAGGATTTATTTTGACCGTTAAAGTTAAAAAGTCAGCTGTTAATGGCACGCGGCCACTTGGAGCGAACTTCACTCCTCCGCTGCCATTGTTACCAGATAAAAGCTGTTAAATTAGCCAAAGTCCAAATGTAGCGCGTATTACATCTGAAATTAGACATAAAACACGGAAAGAAGTTGATAAAGTTAAGGAAATGACTCCTGGAGGCACCAGCTGCTCTCCCTGAGGGTTATTGTTTTCTCAGGCCTCCTCCACTGCAAACACTGCTCTGATTATTCTGGAAACATGTTGGACTCTTTCTCTGCTTATTGGGATATACTGCTGTTTCCTTCAGACTATGAGACAGGAAATAAAAAGAGCTTAAAAGAAAAAATGGGTTAAAAAAAACAAAAGTCAGTGAAATATGTAAAGTAGCTCTACAAAATAAAAGTAAAAAAAGGTCCATGATAAAATATATAATTATTGGAATAAATGAAACATAAATATAATATAAAACATTATAGTATTAACATTTATGAAGTTAAATAAAAAGAGCTTAAAAGGAAAAAGGGGTTAAAAACAAAAGTCACTGAAATATGTAAAGTAGCTCTACAAAATAAAAGTAAAAAAAGTCCATAATAAAATAAGCCTTGCAATAAATGACACATAAATATGGTATAAAACATGTCTTAATATTTAAGAAATCAAATAAAAAGAGTTTGAAATGAAAAATGGGTTAAAACAAAACAAAACTCACTGAAATATATAAAGTAGCTTTACAAAATAAAAGTAAAAAGTCTATCATAGAATAAATAATTCTTGGTTTAAATTAAGCATAAATATGGTATAAAACATGTCTTAACATTTATGAAATGAATTAAAAAGAGCTTAAAATGAAAAAGGGGATAGAAAACAAAGGTCACTGAAATATGTAAAGTAGCATTAAAAGATAAAATACAAAAATTCCATAATAAAGTAAATAACTCTTGAAAAAAATGACAGATAAATATGGTATAAAACATGTCTTAATATTTATTAAATGAAATAAAAAAAGAGTTAAAAATGAAAAAGGGTTAAAAAACAAAGGTCACTGAAATATTTAAAGTAGCTTTACAAAATAAAAGTAAAAAAAAAAGTCCATAACAAAATAGATAATTCTTTAAATAAATGAAATATAAATATGGTATAAAAGATGTCTTTACATTTATTTAGTTGTGCTTACTAGTCATTTTTTAATTGCAGCATTTATTTATTCGTGTATTAATTTAATTTTGAATGAAATGGCTTTCCATATTAGACAACTTTGGTGTTTTGTATCATTCTGTCTAGAGATAAGTACACCATATTGCGGAGATTACAGCAGTCATCAGTCAAAATGAACAACTCTGACATGTATTATTGGCTTTTTAAAGATTTTTTATCATTGCATGAAAAACTGAATTTTGACGCAAGGCTGTACTGTTTTGAAAAATGTAAAGGGGAAATAGAAAATGCCCTTAAACATATTTTTAACAAACATGGATGTGTCAGAGTCAATTAGAATATCAAACTTGTATATCTTTTATTTACCCCTGCAAAGGTTTTACAAAAAAAAATCTGCAGCTGTGATGATCTAAACCAGGGATGCTGAAGTCCAGCCCTTAAGAGCTACTTTCCTGCAACTTTTTGATGCAACCTATTTTTAACACAATTAAATCAAATTAGTGGCTTGTTAAATTGACTCTGCTCAGCTAAAAGAGGGATTAAGCCTTAAGATTGAGGTGTGTTAAAAAGGGATTTGCATCTAAAAGTTAGCGGATGGAAGCTGTTGAGAACCCCTGCTCTAAGCTTTTTTTTTTTTCTGTTCCACAGGTAAAAATCTGTGTCGGTCACAATCAAAATTGGCAGATCAGCTATTTTAAACTAACACAGTAATTTTTCAACCTTTTCTAAAATATTTTTCATAAATTCTGTAATTATTTTGTAAGTTGCTGCTATTTGCAAATATCAGTTACTGTAAAAATGTCCATGTATATTGGTTATTTATTCTCCAGGCGCACAGTATTTATATTGTTAAAACACTTTACAGTGCAGTATTTTATTATTTCTATTTGATTTCTTCACTAGTGTGTGTGCATTTTTCTGAGGTCCAAAATTTTGTGTCCATTTTTTTTCTAGAATCTTTTTGCTGCTGTAAACACCAGAATTTCCCCATTGTGGGACAATAAGGGGATTTCCTATTCTATTCTATTCTATTCTATTCTATTCTATTCTATTTTATTCTATTCTATTTGTCCACTTATACTTAGTTGAATGTATGTCATTTGTCTCTCTTTTTTTTTTTAATGGTGATTATGGTTTAACCCCAGAGAAAACTCACTCCAGTTAAACATACGGTGTGTTGTATTTAGACCGCCAATAGTACAAAAATAAAATTAATGCAAATGTTACTTTGTTTTACCAAAAAATAAATCATGAGCAAAAACAAATCATTACAAAAGAAGCCAACTTTTAAAGTGCACTATCCAAGCAGATTGATTGATTGTTAAATGGAAGGAAAAAAGGGCTCCACTGCGGTTCTTCCAGCAGTCCACACTTTCTCTGCTCACTTTTTCTCATCATCTTCTCCTTCTTTCCCATCGCCCGGCTAACCACAGGTTTGCCTGCTGTGTCTAAAAGTAGCAGCAGCAGCAACCCAGACTGACAGCAGCTCATTGGATCATTTGTATCACGTGTAGCCTGGTCCTGGATGCTACAGAGGGTTTTACCGTATTAACAGAAGTGGCGCCAGTGAAGTTAGACACTGTCGTCGAAACTCATGCAGTATTGTTAGTCCGCTAATCCGTGACCTCTGGTCTACGTCTTCTACTGTGAATGCCTTGGCTACAGATATGGCACTACACCCCAAAAAGGCTCCATAACGCTATCTGATAGGGTGGTGGTGCAGATGGAGCCCAGTTTCTTAGACTTAGACAGATTTATTTTGTCATTTTGTATACCGTATTTTCACGACCATAAGGCGCACCGTACTAAAAGGCGCACTCTCAGTTATGTGTCCCATTTCTGTATTTA
>NW_015150595.1:1375860-1389824 GCF_000732505.1 Cyprinodon variegatus
TTTTTTTAAGTGCAGCCTTGAAAAACAGTAAAAAATACACAAAAACAGTAATTTGAGTGTATATTTATAATTCAGCACTTTCAGTTTTTTTTTCACAGTTCATTGTTTTACTTAAATATGTTTTTATTTATTTATTTTTTAAATCAAAGTAGAACTGAAAGATTGTTATTATATTGGGCTGCCAAAAATCACAATATATTGCTAAATCGATTTTTTTTCTTCCTCCACAGCCCTAGGCATCAGAATACGTATTATGCAAATCAAAAAGAACTGAATTTGAAACAAATTGTTGCCAAGTTACTCACAACATCTGCAACAGGATCCTGAGGATTCTTAGGTGCAGCGAGAGAAAGACACTCAGATCTTTAGACCTACATAAAAAACCTTAGATGTCTGTAAATCTGTTAGCTCTAGAGTTAGTAGTTAGTCTAAAGGGCTGGTTATTCTCCCGCAGCAGAGTGTCGCAGTGAGCTAGATACAGATATTTTTAATTTATGCCCAATATTGAAGCATGGTCTGTGCTGTGTTACTCCATGCCAGAGCACAAGAGGGACAATCAGGAACTAGCTGTGGGTCTAGATACGGCCGAGGCGGTGAGTAAGTGGGGGCAAGTTTGTGTGACAACAGAGGGACATGAGGGTGAAAAAGAGCGGGGATCCAGATGGAAAAAGGGTCCTAGCGTTCTAGCTCACCTCGCTCTTCTAGCTGGTCCAACTTCATGAGTTGTTTTCCACAATGGCGGTCATACAAACAAAACAAGCCGGTAAGGTACCAAACATTTGCATTCACTGCGACACACATGCAGGCTACCTGGTTTCTGAGTATAAATCAGCCTTAACTCTAGTTAGTTTATAGTTAGTAGTTAGACCCACACAGAAAACTTTAGATGTCTCTGAAGTTGGATTGACTAAAAACTACAGTCATGTGTATTTTCTTTATGGTTCAATCAAAGTTCATTTGAACACGTTGGCTTGTTTAAAAAACGAATTGACAAATTCTGAGCCAAGAATTTTTCCAGTTGGTTTATGTATAAAAAGATTTCTTGTGCTAAATTACTTGGAAGTTTGTAATTGTTGATTATTTTGTGTCTTTTTTTAAATCGTTCCTCTTCTCACTCTATATTACAATGGCACAATTGTATTTGTGCAATCAGGGAGTGGCAGTCTAATGGTTTTGGGAAGGCTTCGAGTTTCCTGGTTCTGGTCCCAAAGATTGCTTCTCTGGATCCCTGAGCAAGAGCCTTGGCTCTACAATGCTTACTTGCTAAATTTAGATAATTTTATCTTTATTGATTCTCAAGAAAGTAACCTTTATAAAAACTGAGGCCTCTACATCCAAACAGTAATTGCAACATTTGAAATAAGGTGGACAAGTAGGCCATTGTATTATATCAGTCTAAACAAAAATACAACCTCACTTCCCTGATAAAGATTATAAATCAAAAGACTAAAGAGTGTGAAAGATGAAACAATGAAAAACATAGTATAAAATAATTATAACAGGGGTTTCACAGGTCATTAAAAATCATTAAATGTGATTGTAGTTGCATTTAAAATGCTTTATAAATGAGTCATTTGTAATATAATATATATAAGCTAGCCTTATACACCAGACTAAATGGGAGATTAAATGTGTAATTTAATTTGGCCCCGATGAGACATCAGAAGATTGTTGATGAGAACAACCCGTTGTTTTTTAAACCGCCAGTTCTAGGGCCTGGGGCATTGATCGAGGCTAGAACAAACTCGTAGGCAAAAATGATTTTGGCTGCTGGCAGGTGGGGCTAGTTTACTAGGGTTTTAAAAAGCATTAAATGAAAGTTACTCATTCCTGTATAAACCCTGTATGAAATATGGCTGCCCCTTGCTAGATTTTGTTAAACCCTTTGACATTAATGCTTTTTGTTCATTGCAGGTAAACTGATTCTGGTCTAAATGTCACCAAAGAAAAATAAAAAATCAGAAAATAATCTTGAAATGTAAAGCTTCATTCCCTGGAACTTTATGTTCCAACAGCTTCACATATTTGACCAAATTTGTGATTATGATGATGTGATTTTAAATTTGACCCAGAATTGTGAACATGAAATGTCAAAGTCCCATCAAAGGTGTTGGTTGATTTAACCTCCTTTCCTAGTGACAGTAGGTTACATTCATACCATTATAAAGTGATTGAAAGTAATGATATAGTAATAAAAAGTTTTCTTCCTCCAGGGTGCAGAGGATTTGTTGCCCCTCTGCACGCGTCCAGTCGTTTATCCAATCAGCATTCCTAGTTTCAGAGCCGCCGCTAATGTCTCCTCTCTCTGTTTGTCTCTCCAGGTGATCCTGCGTTCATAAGGTTTGCATTCTGACCTGCAAGCCAATGTAAGTCGAGTTGAGTGACTGCGTGTGAAAGGTATTCATGCATATATATTTTTTCAACCCGTCTCCACGCTAGGGAATCGTCTGGTTGGTTGTAAAGAATGTATTTTTGTGCTGTGTCCAGCAGTCAGTGGTAAGTGGCAACATTCCTAGAAGGAATTCATTCCTCTTATTTGGTTGCAGCACAAAAATGCATTCTTGTCCCGGCTTGCATGGAGGGATAACCTCTTCAATCATGAGGGCTTCGGCTGAAGGGTGCTTTCTGTGGTGTCTCTGGGTACTCCTTAATCAACCAGTGGTTTTCAACTCTTCATCCTCCAGTTTCTTCTTCTTTTTCTTCCATTTCCTTCTTAATTGGCTGTCCTGTTACATTAATTAAAAATGTTACATCCATATCATAAATGGACTAATATGGATGAGGGTTGAGATTTGATCAGAATATTTAGTAGGGGTGTAAATCAAACCAATCATGGCGATTCGATTCGGTATCAATTTCTTGACCCAACTATTCGATTATTTGCGATACTCAAGAATCCGCCATGTTTGTCTTGCCTACTGTTTATGCAAGTATGTGTTCAAGCGGAAAGAGAGTAGTGGCTAAAGGAAGCGAGGTAGGAGGGCACAATAGGTTTGGCGCCACCGCAGCACGGGAGTCAGAATTACGTCCAGTAGCAAATGGATTAAAATAGACCGGAGGAAAAAAACCAAAACATGAATCGATACTCCTGCGGATGTGTCGATGCGTCGGCTTTTGGATCGATGCATTGATACTAAAAGATTATTATTTACACCCCTAATATTTAGTATTTTTTCTGATCTTGTAATGTGAAAATGTCACTTCAGACGACCTTCATCAATTAAGCTTTTAACTGTTTTTATAAAAATATATAAAATACATTTACAAAAACACATAGGAACATTTTTCAGTTTATGAGAATAACTTTATTTCAATCGAGTAAAAACTATGAATTTAACTCATGGAAACCACATATAATCAATGGCAAATTTCTAAAGGGACATGAGGGATATTGTTTAACATCTTTACCTCCTGTAGTCCATAACATCAGCAATATTAAACTTATGAGTCCATGTTAATCCAAAAGTTCATTAACTGAGCAAATAAATTAGTTGATTGGGGTTAGCAAAAAGTATATACTGAAACCCTGTATTCTGATTAGGAGTACAACTAGATTATTTAGCAAATTCATTAATCTATTGATTATTTTTTGATTAATAATCAGATAACCAGAGGTTCTTGAAAGATTTTTGTTTTTACTAAATTAAACCAGATAAAACTCAAACTTCTCCACTTGAGAAGTTCTGGATAGAGCGTATTGAGAGACCTAATCTTAAATGCAAAAAATTTCAATATTTTGCTTACACTTTTGATATAATTACTGCTTTAATGGGTCTCTCTGCTAGCTAAAGGCATGTTTTGGAGTCTCAATACTCCAGTTAACAATTAATTCATTACAATAGTTCAAGAGTTGATTAATCCGATCAATTGATTTCAGCCCTAATCCTGATAAAAACTAATTTGGTATCGATACTAAATACAAGTGTTTACATATTTTTTCTATCGTTAGTTTTAGATTTTTGAGATTATTTTCAGATTAAAGAAATAAAAACGCAAACAGCTTAAAAATATTGTAGAATTTGGTACATTTAGGTTATTTAAGATTTATCTGCACACCTATTTAAATAATCTGTGATTCTGTTGAAAAAACACGTTCCATTTGAGATTGAAAAAGATGAGTTTTCCATGTTAAAGTTTTTTTATGCCTTTAATTATTCAGCATTTTTTTTATTCCCATGGTATCAAAAGTCGTATTTCTTTTCCTGTGTATCGATATGGAGTTTAAAATGTTAGTATCGTCATACTACATTCAGACTAAGCGCGTTAGAGGCAGCAGAAGCAGCTAGTTTACATGTAAAGTCAATGGTTGACGCGCATGAAGGCGCAGCAACAAGTCCTGCAGTGCATTTTCAGCAGCAGAAGCAGCCCATCTTGACGCATCAAAGCAAGTGAAGCAGTGCCTCATGACCTTGTAAGCATCTGAGAGACACGCTGCAAATGTAACTCTTGCTGCTGTACGCGCCACATCAACCAATCAGAGAAGCTGATCTGGGAGCTGGCAGGGAGAGACACAGCACTGCTGATGCTGATCACTATGATCACTCCTCTGAAACAGTTTAATGACTAAATTAACTTAAAATGTCATGTTCAATTTTATTATTTTGGTGCCTGTAGTTTGGATTAGGTATGTGAAAAATGCCTTCCAGCTGCCGTGAACAGTAGCGGAAAACCCCAAAGAGGCGACCGGGCCAAAGGCTGCTGTTTCGCAGGGGTTTCCAGTGAAATTGCCGATGTATGGCGGTCTGAACGGCTCCAACAGCAAAGTAATATTTGAAGGCAGGATGTTAATCTTGATGAACTGACTGTATAGTTTTCTTACTTAACATATTAAAACTACTTTTTATCCACTGATCACAGCAATTATAGCACAACTGCTCTCTGCCATTGAAAACAGGAGCATCAGACGCATCTGCACACACTTTACTGGAAGCTCTTCAGGAGCATCAAATCTGCTCTTTAAGCGCCAGACCTTAATGCGGCCAAACGTAAAAAATGAAGCAGCATAAACTTTTTTTTTTTGCGTTCTGAACCTAGCATCACCTTAGAACTGAGTGCGACAGACCACAACTGTAAGCTAGCTAAAGCATTGATAAACTTATTGTTTTGCTTAATGATCTTATAAAAGTTTGAAAAAGGCCAATTAAGGAAGAACCAATAATCCTTGTTCTCCTGCTTTCTGCTTTGTGTCACACTGAAAATCGATGTGTGCAGGACACTCAATTCGGTAACCGGAGCAACCAGAAGCACCTTCTTCACTTCCTGTCTTTGTTTTGCAGGGACCACCACCATCCTCATGTCCTATGGAGGAGGCTTTCACGGACGCACTGAGCGTGTCCGCCAGGCGCCGTATTATGACCAGGTTCCGCACGAGTCCCTGCCCCGCCCAGAGTCCTACGACCTGCGGCCCCTGAGGGAGGGGAGGGCCCCTCACCTGGCAAACAGCTCAGACCCACTCCCTCCTCCCCCTCTGCCTGATCAGCCCCCAGTCGGCCCGGAGTTTGATCCCAGCGGCAGCGAGGGTGACACCGAACCGGAGCCGGACCCGGCCATCGACATCAAGCCAGTCCACCGCTTCATCCCAGATTCCTGGAAAAACTTTTTCAGAGGAAGCAACCGCAGCAGCAAGAAGGCCTGGTCCATGCCTGAGTCCTCATGCAACAACAACAACGGCAGCACCACTGACGGGGTGCGCTGTTCCCCGCCTCACTCCCCCTCCCTCCCTGGATCATACCGGGATCCGTACGGCGGCTCCGGCGGCAGCTACAACTCCCGCAAGGAGCTCCTAGACGGACACGACGTCCTCGGCTCTGTGTCGGGACACACACACCACACGGCTCTGACGTACAGCGAGCGGGTGGAGGAGTACCACCAGCGCTATGGCTACATGAAGTCGTGGGCGGGGCTACTGAGGATCCTGGGCTGCGTGGAGCTGCTGCTGGGAGCAGCTGTGTTCGCCTGCGTCTGCGCTTACATCCACAAAGACAATGAATGGTTTAACATGTTCGGATACTCCTCTCCTGGCGGAGCGTATGGCGCAGGTTATTACGGTGGCGTATCGAGCGGAACGTACTACACCGGACCCAAGACTCCGTTTGTGTTGGTGGTGGCAGGACTGGCCTGGCTGGTGACCGTAATCATGCTGGTACTGGGGATGACCATGTACTACCGAACCATCCTGCTGGACTCCAACTGGTGGCCCCTGACGGAGTTCGTCATAAACCTGGCTCTGGCGGTGCTGTACATGGCGGCAGGTAAGAGATCCCTGAGTGACACGCCTACACTGCTTCTGCTTGATCCAGAGCTCTGAGGAAGACTTCTTACCGTGTTTTCCAGACTATAGATTAGCCGCCTCCAAAAAAAACAACTGGAGACATAAGGCTGGTTTATGCTAACTCTATAGAAATACTACACTCTGGTGCACCTCTCCAAAGCTGTAGGTGACCGCAGACAGGAGGCCTCTGATTGGTCAAATCTTCATCCACTCTACACTATGCGTATTTCCTGTTTGATACCTTACCGGCTTGTTTTGTTTGTGTGACCGCCATTGTGGAAAATGACTTGTGAAGATGAACCAGCTAGAAGAGCGAGGAGCGAGAACGCTGGGATCCTTTTTTCCACCTGGATCCCCGCTCTTTTTCGCTATCATGTCCTTCTGTTGTCGGACAAACTTGCCCCACTTCCTCACCGCCTCGGCTGTATCTAGACCCACAGCTAGTTCCTGAATGTCCCTCTTGCGTTGTGGCGTGGAATAACATAGCACAGACCACGCTTCAATATTGGGCATAAATCAAAAATATCTGCGAGGTTCATAGAAGAATGCTAGCTCCCGTTAGCTTTTTGGCTCGCAGCAGTTAGAGCTTCTAATGAAAGATGGGGCTTTGTCAGCTCTTTATTTCAGCTCTGCAGGAGTTGAGCCCAGTCTCTTCATTGGTTCGACTCTGAGATTTATTTCCAGTTGTGCCTGCTGCTAGCATGTTCTTATGCTAAATGAAAACAAGCCGTTAATTTGATTTCCACACATATAAGCTGCACCTTTGCATAAAGCCTCTTAGTTCAGAGTGTAGGAAAAAAGTAGCTGCTTATAGTCCAGAAAATACGGTCATTAGAAGCAAATAAACCATCAAAGCAAAACTTTTCCAGCTTTTATTACAGTCGGCATTTCTAGCAGATTTTCTTTAGATTTTTTTAACGAGCAGTAGGTCACTTTCGAGTTGTGCTCCCCCTACAGGACCCTTTGAAAATAGCCCTGTTGTAAAAACTGGCATCAGGTGATTCAGGCTATTTATAGATTTACAATCAATCTGTAAAAATTGGATAATTTTCCATCAGTCTGGAAGTAAAATGTCTGCTAAGCTGTCTCATTGCAGGAATTGTTCTGTAGGGCTGGGCGTGGATGAACATGTTTACATTTACTGGACCTTTTTCCCTGTGTTTCCTTTACCAGGCATCGTTTATGTCAGAGACACCAACCGAGGAGGACTGTGCTCCTACCCGGTCTTCAACAACGGTATCAACGGGGTCTTCTGCAGAATTGAGGCTGGTCAGACCGCAGCCATCATCTTCCTCTTTGTCACTATGGTTGTGTATCTGATCGGGGCCATTGTTTGTCTGAAGCTGTGGAGGCACGAGGCCGCCCGCAGGTACCGGGAGAGGTACGGCCAGGAGGTGAGAGCTCAGCTACGTCTGGCTGTTTTGTTCTGTCACAGCTAGGCTCGGCTTTGGGATTCCTGGAATTCACCCAGAGGTTCCTGTAAGAAGCAGAAAATCATTTTGACAAGCTCTCCTCCTTTGTTGCAAACATGTTTCCCATAAAGCTGATATTGGGAAATAACTTACCACTGAATTTGCAAACAGACCAGTGAGTAGGTGTGGTCGTTGTATGAGATAAGAAAACCGAAACAGTTTCTAAAAACGGCCTCCTGTGATAGGAGGAAAAACAACAACTTTGACTTAAACAACTATTCCTGGAAAATCTAAATCAAACTTAATAAGCTTTTAATTTCCCTCAGCCTCATAAGGGCTAACAACCTGTTAGAAATGGGTCTTTATATATATATTTATATATCGATTAAATATGTTTTCCTTGGCCCGTGTACACTTGTATAAAACAGATTTTCCTTGAAATGTAAAAATTTTACCTAATAAGCTTTATCTGTTGTGTTGGGAACATTAATCACTACAAAAAGGGTTTTTTTGTGTAACAGGAGAGGAAGTCTGGGAGTAAATCGCTGCACAGATGAAGGTTTTATTTTGATTTTATGGCAGAAGCTCAATCTTTTTCCACTTTTCCACAAAGTTAAAATTCCAGACATCTATTTAGCCCCATAAGCAGGACGCTTCCAAAATCAGACTATAAATTGATCACTGCATGACGACTTTAAATCAGTGTGTGATTAATGTTTTTCTGCTTGGAATAAAATGGGAAAGTAAATGTTTTTATAACAGAAGCCAAAATATAAATTCTAACAACAATAAGATTTGAAACTGGATTAGAAAAGCAAACCTTTCATTTTCTGTGCTGAAATAAGCGGAAAAAAACCCAACTTCTACTTGCTTTAAGCTTGGCATACACTGTAAGATTTTTTGCCCTTTTCTGGTCCATTCTCAAATCGTGCAGATTTTTCAATAGGGCCGAGTTTCAGCCTCATCGTGCGTCCTGTGTCGTGTAGTATCCAGGGGATACGAGGGTGATTAGCTTCTCATGACCACCTACAGATCAGGAATCGTCAGGGGAAAATCAAACATGTTCCTGCTGTTGAAGCAGAGCTACGAGGCAATTTACCAGAACCTCGAGCATGGCGCATGTGCAAACAAAGGAGTTCTTCTTCTGGATTAACAAGTCTGACCAGCGCCATCTCTCGGCCCTAAGTCCGATGTGGTTTTTAGAGGTACAGTGTGAGCAGGTAGATCGCATCAGAGCGTCGGGCCACACAAACATACATTGTGAGCTGTGAACATTTAAACCCTGTAGTTTAGTAGTACAGTTTAAGCTGCAGCGGAGTACGATTGACAATATCACACAGTATATGCCCGGCTTTATTTACTACTTTGGTCAAATAATAAGAAAGTGAGATGGGATCCGAAAGCGGTCATGAACTGAGCTGAATGCAACCTTTTAGCAGAGTATCCACCCTTAACTGGTCACTAAAATGGATTTAGATCAAAGGATATTTTATGTGTTATAGTGGCCTAGTCAAAGTCCAGATAAAATGTAGAATCTGTAGGAAGATGAGAATAATTCAGCCTGAGCCCATTTTTACAAGGAAAGGTACTAAATGGTAAAGACTGAGAAGAGGGGTGAAGGGATACCTGCGACATTTTATGGAGTTTTCTTTGTTTTAAAAGGCCTTTTTTTTCTTTCGGGTTTAAAAATGTCTGAAAAAATTTAAAGCATTTAAAGCACTTCTGTATACAATCAATTCATTAGTAAAGTTTACAGACTGATGCAGATATTTCCATCAGCTCTGTTCCGATACTCTAAGTCTCCTTCAACCAAGATTTACTTCTCTCCCGTCTCTGTGTTCTGATGCAGCCTTCTGATCTGCGTGCCGTGCAGTCCCTTGTAAGTACCACGTTATTAACTGTACTTTACAACTGTTTAAAATCATTTAGTTCTTATAAAAGCAGCTTTTATGATGTTTTTGCCATTATCTATTCAGGTGGTTCCTGATTCTGCTCCGGCTCCCAGAATTCCAGAGCAGGTCCAAGGCTCCTCGGTCGTTCCCATCCAAGCTGCACCGAAGAAACTTCCTCCGAAGGTTGTGCAGGGAGCCATACCGTCAGGATATATCCCAAAACCTGTCGTCGTCCCGGATTACATTGCGTAAGTACTGCCAAAAATTCATAAGAACCATGAAACAGAAATGGATTACAGACACAGAAATTAAGCACGTATATTTTAACAGATCACTTAATCTGACCAGAGATTATCAGCATATTTAAAAATGAAAAGCCTCGTTATCTTCTGCATTATGGTACATTTGTTAAAGTGTTTAGTTGGGAATTTAGGAGCACAGTGTGGTTCGGTTATAAGCCAAAACAAAACAGCAGATGTGTTGGAGGCAGGAAACAACAGTGTAGCATTAGATTTTACAGAAACTGGGTCAGAATACCTTTAAGAATTAACCTTCTCAATGCAAAAACAGCTTCAGGGGATGAGGTGTTTCATCACTATAATCTCAATCCAATCAAACATCTATAGTAATTACATGTTGCTAAACTCCATCCCCTTAAACAGTAAAAAAAAAACTATTTTAAACCTAAATATCGTTCAACCGCAGCAGGATGGGGTTAACCAATTTCAAAAGCATATTGCAGAAATCTACAAATTTGTAATAGAAGAGGAGATAAACTGTAAATAACTAATTTATATTAACAACACAGATTGTGTCTTATTAAACAAATCAACTCACTAAATTTAGCAAAAATATTTTAATGCATATTTAAGGAGGTTTTCGGTTATATTTTTTTAAAGGTGTTTATAAGAGGAGATAAAAACATCTTTCTAACAAGTTCTGACGTAGCGAATGTTTACCTCACATGTATGAAGTGAAGTTTGTACTATTATTGATGCATTTAAAGAATAAGTTTTGTAATTGAACTAAGAAAAAAAGAATTTAAACTTTTAAAAACTTACTAACTTAACCCAAAAAATATTTGAAAACAAAAATTTCAATGTGAGAAAATGGCAAAGTTACTTTCAAAAGCTTTCTTTAAGAAGTTTTTCAATTCTTTATTTCTTTTTTTCTTACATTTTTTAAAATCTTAATTTCCAAAACATGTTCTTTCTTGCAACAATAATGGAACAAAAGTAACTCCATACATTACCCTGCAAATGAAACCACTGCTGCCTGGTTCTTGCTAACAAACTTTCTGTTATTGTTTCAGGATGATGCTAATCAGAATATAGCTACATGTAGCACGTTTCTGGGATAAGAAGTCATGATTATGGAAACGGCTCGTTCCTTTGTTCATCCTGTGTGGTTCTTTACAGGAAATATCCGGTGATCCGGTCTGATGAAGAGCGGGACCAGTACCGAGCTGTGTTCAACGACCAGTACGCAGAGTACAAGGAGCTCCATGCAGATGTTCAGGCCACACTGAAGAAGTTTGATGAGATGGACGCCATGATGCACAGTCTGCCTCAGCAGCCCACAACCCAGATGGTGATTGGTCGCCAATTCCTTAATCTTCTCTACATGAAAACATTTCTTTGGATATAAACTTTCTTTCTTTTTTCCCCGTGATTAAAACCGGAGCTTTTCCAAAACATTACAAACTACGTAACCCTTAAAAGTTACATTTATTTGTTTTTGTTTTAATGTGTGTGAAGGAGGTTGTTTAAAACACTAGCTCCATGTTGACCTTCTCACAGTTCACATTGTTCATGGGGGTAGTTCCTCTTTCTAGACCTAAACTTCATATTCAAAGTTTACTGATGGAGGTTTATGACATTCACTCTGTAAATTGGTGGTAGAGTTACTGCAACAATTCGTTTTCCTCTTTGAGCGTCAGGGCTCTCCGTGCAGCTGATTTAAGCAGAGCAACTGGTTACACTGAAAGTTGTTTATTTTTCTTTTTTCAAAAATCTTTTTTGCAGATTTGATCCTATTTAAATATTTCAAAAACTGTTTTAAAGAATTTACATTTTGATTTTCAGAGTGTTTTACAAATGGCTTTCGTTTAAAATGTAAAATCTAAAGATTTTTCTTTTAATATATGTATATATATACATAAATCATACATTGGAGTATGAAGTATTGATATATTTAACAAATTACCTGTATAAAAAAATACTCTTACCAATATAACAATGAAAATAAGTCAGGAAAATCAACTAAGTAACAGTTACACTGCACTGATCATCATTTACACTTTAGGATGTCACTACCTATCTATCTTGGGGAAGAAAAAAAAAAGGATTGTTGGCTTTTTTGGGGGGGGAGTGTTGGCCTAGTGGTTAGAGTAGTGTGCTTGTGTTGTGAGAAGGTTACAAACACCCGGTTCGATTCCGATTCGGTTCCTGAGCAAGACCCTTAACCCCAAACTGCGTCCCAGCCGCCCCACAATGGCAGCCCACTGCTCCCCAAAGGGATGTGTTCATTTTATTGCTCTGTACTTAAATTAAATCACAATAAATGTTGGGAAGAGAAAAAAATGAAGGCATGGGCGGCTTACTAAAAAAAAAGCGGGTGTTGGGGTCAGTCCTGGACTGAGATGGATGGTCCAAAACCTGCTGCCAGATACTACAGAACTTACTGGAATCCTTAACATCGTACCACACTTTCTCCAAATGATGAATCTCAGTAAAATCACTTACCCACATTTTAAACTGTGGAACCTTGTCAGTGTTCAATAATCTTAATATTACTTTCTTAGCTACCGGTAAGTAGTTTTTGATAGAATAAAATTTGACACAAATTATTTGTATTTTTAAAAAAACAAATCTGATAAAACAGGTTCTCTTAGAACCACTTTTTGATTAAAATTTTTTTCCTAAGTTTCATTTCTGGAGTGGATATTTCTTTTGTTCAAATTTTCATTTACCAAATGTGTTTATTTAAACAATAAAGGAACAAATTCCCTCCATTCTAGTGTTTTAAATGGGAGGAACTGGGATGATAGATTCCCCTCCATCTAAACCAGTCGGTAAAGCTGGGGGACCAGCTGTTCTGACTGGACTGTGTTCTTACAGTAAAGATGAGGAGAAGAAATTAAAATCAACCAAACTTTATTTATAAAGTGCTTTTCATAGAATTAATGTAGTTCAAATTGCTTTCCACAATTTTCAAACATCTCCCCTTAGGCATCCAGCATAGATTATACATAGTTCCATTCAGACCCAGCGAAGGATCTCTGCCTGTTCAGAAAAATTCCTCTCATTGTCTTCGTTGTCAAAACGTCGCTGACTTCTCCATCCCGTCACTTCCTCTGTTTTTACTTCCTCTTCCTGTTTCTCTCCACCCTCAAATTCCTCATGGGCTCCATCCAGGCAGCCATCTGTTTTCTCTCTCTCCTAATTTTCCTACAGAGTTTCACTCTATGACTTCACCTGAGTGAAATACTATCTGTGTTTGTAGGAGGTGGATCGCATCAACAGGATCCTGCAGGACTACCAGAAGAAGAAAAACGTGAGCTCGCTCTTTTTTTTTTTTTTTTTAACATGTTTACTGTTTATACTGTCTGTTTGATCAAACTCTACACTGCAAAAATAAAAAAAAATGTAATCAGGTCACTTCTTAAAATAAATATATTTAATCTTAAATTGAGCAGGTAAGTTAGACAATATGGCAGTGGAAGAGAAATATTTATTTAAAATAAGAAGAAAACTTAATATCTTGTTTCAAGTGCATCATGCATCATATAAATACCTTTCTTTTAAAGGTACAGTGGAGGATTTTAACACATTTTTTAAAAGACCTCTCTACTATAAAAAAAAAAAAAAGAAATGGTTAGGAAGATGCTTCCAACAAACCGGCCACAACCAGACTTGCTTGCAAACCTTCCGCCCCAACAATCCCGCCCCCTTAATAAACGACCAATCACATTCATTTTATTCACTCGAGCAAAGTCGGGCACCACTCAGGAGAATTCAGAAATGCAACACTTCCCCACGACTTTAACGTGTGCGAGAGCGTGCATGAGCCCCTTTCTCCTCGTGCACCTTCTGTTTAAAAGTTGCTGTTTGTATCGCTCATACAATCTTACTTTCCAAAAGAAGAGTTGCAATGTTTACAATATGTCAGACTCACCACCGTTTAAGGGCTGGTTATCCTCCCACAGATATTTTGGATTCATGCCCAGTATTAAAGCGTGGTCCGCGCTATGCTATACAACTCTGCAATGCAAGAGGGACAATCAGGAACTAGCTTTGGTTCTAGATGCGGCCGAGGCGGAGAGGAAGTAGGGGGCAAGTTTGTCCGAAAATGGAGGGACATGAGGGCCAAAAAGAGCGGGGATCCAGG